>NW_026535804.1:447500-475000 GCF_028551555.1 Melozone crissalis | reverse complement strand
AGGGAAGGGAAGGGAAGGGAAGGGAAGGTTCCGGGAAGGTTCCGGGAAGGGAAGGGAATGGAAGGGAAGGGAAGGGAAGGGAAGGGAAGGGAAGGGAAGGGAAGGGAAGGGAAGGGAAGGGAAGGGAAGGGAAGGGAAGGGAAGGGAAGGGAAGGTTCCGGGAAGGGAAGGGAAGGGAAGGGAAGGGAAGGGAAGGGAAGGGAAGGTTTCGGGAAGGGAATGGAAGGTTCCGGGAAGGGAAGGGAAGGTTTCGGGAAGGGAAGGGAAGGGAAGGGAAGGGAAGGGAAGGGAAGGGAAGGGAAGGTTCCGGGAAGGGAAGGGAAGGGAAGGTTCCTGGAAGGGAAGGGAAGGGAAGGGAAGGGAAGGTTCCGGGAAGGGAAGGGAAGGGAAGGGAAGGGAAGGGAAGGGAAGGGAAGGGAAGGGAACGTTCCGGGAAGGGAAGGTTCCGGGAAGGGAAGGGAAGGGAAGGGAAGGGAAGGGAAGGGAAGGGAAGGGATGGTTCCGGGAAGGGAAGGTTCCGGGAAGGGAAGGGAAGGCTCTGGGAAGGTTCCGGGAAGGGAAGGTTCCGGGAAGGGAAGGTTCCGGGAAGGGAATGGAAGGGAAGGGAAGGGAAGGGAAGGGAAGGGAACGGAAGGGAAGGGAAGGGAAGGGAAGGGAAGGGAAGGGAAGGGACGGGACTATTCCGGGAAGGGAAGTTTCCGGGAAGGAAAGGGAAGGGAAGGGAAGGGAACGTTCCGGGAAGGGAAGGTTCCGGGAAGGTTCCGGGAAGGTTCCGGGATGGTTCCGGGAAGGTTCCGGAGAGGTTCCGGGAAGGTTCAGGGAAGGTTCCGGGATGGTTCCGGGAAGGGAAGGGAAGGGAAGGGAAGGGAAGGGAAGGGAAGGGAAGGGAAGGGAAGGGAAGGGAAGGGAAGGGAAGGGAAGGGAAGGGAAGGGAAGGTTCCGGGAAGGGAAGGGAAGGGAAGGGAAGGGAAGGTTCCGGGAAGGGAAGGGAAGGGAAGGTTCCGGGAAGGGAAGGTTCCGGGAAGGGAAGGGAAGGTTCCGGGAAGGTTCCGGGAAGGGAAGGTTCCGGGAAGGGAAGGTTCCGGGAAGGGAAGGGAAGGGAAGGGAAGGGAAGGGAAGGGAAGGGAATGTTCCGGGAAGGGAAGGTTCCGGGAAGGGAAGGGAAGGTTCCGGGAAGGATCCGGGAAGGGAAGGGAATGGAAGGGAAGGGAAGGGAAGGGAAGGGAAGGGAAGGGAAGGGAAGGGAAGGGAAGGGAAGGGAAGGGAAGGTTCCGGGAAGGGAAGGGAACGGAAGGTTCCTGGAAGGGAAGGGAAGGGAAGGGAAGGGAAGGGAAGGTTCCGGGAAGGGAAGGTTCCGGGAAGGGAAGGGAAGGGAAGGGAAGGGAAGGGAAGGGAAGGGAAGGGAAGGGAAGGGAAGGTTCCGGGAAGGGAAGGGAAGGGAAGGGAAGGGAAGGGAAGGGAAGGGAAGGTTCCTGGAAGGGAAGGGAAGGGAAGGGAAGGGAAGGTTCCGGGAAGGGAAGGGAAGGGAAGGTTCCGGGAAGGGAAGGGAAGGGAAGGGAAGGGAAGGGAAGGGAAGGGAAGGGAAGGGAAGGGAAGGTTCCGGGAAGGGAAGGTTCCGGGAAGGGAAGGGAAGGTTCCGGGAAGGTTCCGGGAAGGGAAGGTTCCGGGAAGGGAAGGTTCCGGGAAGGGAAGGGAAGGGAAGGGAAGGGAAGGGAAGGGAAGGGAATGTTCCGGGAAGGGAAGGTTCCGGGAAGGGAAGGGAAGGTTCCGGGAAGGGAAGGGAATGGAAGGGAAGGGAAGGGAAGGGAAGAGAAGGGAAGGGAAGGGAAGGGAAGGGAAGGGAAGGGAAGGGAAGGTTCCAGGAAGGGAAGGGAAGGGAAGGTTCCTGGAAGGGAAGGGAAGGTTCCGGGAAGGGAAGGTTCCGGGAAGGGAAGGGAAGGGAAGGGAAGGGAAGGGAAGGGAAGGGAAGGGAAAGTTCCGGAAGGGAAGGTTCCGGGAAGGGAAGGGAAGGTTCCGGGAAGGGAAGAGAAGGGAAGGGAAGGTTCCAAGAAGGGAAGGGAAGGGAAGGGAAGGGAAGGGAAGGGAAGGGAAGGGAAGGGAAGGGAAGGTTCCGGGAAGGGAAGGGAATGGAAGGGATGGGAAGGGAAGGGAAGGGAAGGGAAGGGAAGGTTCCGGGTAGGGAAGGGAAGGTTCCGGGAAGGGAAGGGAAGGGAAGGGAAGGGAAGGGAAGGGAACGCAAGGTTCCGGGAAGGGAAGGGAAGGGAAGGTTCCGGGAAGGTTCCGGGAAGGTTCCGGGAAGGGAAGGGAAGGGAAGGGAAGGGAAGGGAAGGGAAGGGAAGGGAAGGGAAGGGAAGGGAAGGGAAGGAAAGGGAAGGGAAGGGAAAGGAAGGGACGGGACTATTCCGGGAAGGGAAGTTTCCGGGAAGGAAAGGGAAGGGAAGGGAAGGGAACGTTCCGGGAAGGGAAGGTTCCGGGAAGGTTCCGGGAAGGTTCCGGGATGGTTCCGGGAAGGTTCCGGGAAGGTTCCGGGAAGGTTCAGGGAAGGTTCCGGGATGGTTCCGGGAAGGTTCCTGGAAGGGAAGGGAAGGGAAGGGAAGGGAAGGGAAGTTTAGGTTCCGGGAAGGGAAGGGAATGGAAGGGAAGGGAAGGGAAGGGAAGGGAAGGGAAGGGAAGGGAAGGGAAGGTTCCGGGAAGGGAAGGTTCCGGGAAGGGAAGGGAAGGTTCCGGGTAGGGAAGGTTCCGGGAAGGGAAGGTTCCGGGAAGGGAAGGGAAGGTTCCGGGAAGGGAAGGGAAGGTAAGGGAAGGGAAGGGAAGGGAAGGGAAGGTTCCGGGAAGGGAAGGGAAGGAAAGGGAAGGGAAGGGAAGGTTCCGGGAAGGGAAGGTTCCGGGAATGTTCCGGGAAGGTTCCGGGAAGGTTCTGGGATGGTTCCGGGAAGGTTCCGGGAAGGGAAGGGAAGGTTCCGGGAAGGGAAGGGAAGGTTCCGGGAAGGTTCCGGGAAGGGAAGGTTCCGGGAAGGGAAGGTTCCCGGAAGGGAAGGGTCCGGGAAGGGAAGGTTCCGGGAAGGGAAGGGAAGGTACCGGGAAGGGAAGGGAAGGGAAGGTTCCGGGAAGGGAAGGGAAGGGGTGGGAAGGGAAGGGAAGGGAAGGGAAGGGAAGGGAAGGGAAGGGAAGGTTCCGGGAAGGGAAGGGAATGGAAGGGATGGGAAGGGAAGGGAAGGGAAGGGAAGGTAAGGTTCCGGGTAGGGAAGGGAAGGTTCCGGGAAGGGAAGGGAAGGGAAGGTTCCGGGAAGGGAAGGGAAGGTTCCGGGAAGGGAAGGTTCCGGGAAGGGAAGGGAAGGGAAGGGAAGGGAAGGGAAGGGAAGGGAAGGGAAGGGAAGGAAAGGGAAGGGAAGGGAAGGGAAAGGAAGGGACGGGACTATTCCGGGAAGGGAAGTTTCCGGGAAGGAAAGGGAAGGGAAGGGAAGGGAACGTTCCGGGAAGGGAAGGTTCCGGGAAGGTTCCGGGAAGGTTCCGGGATGGTTCCGGGAAGGTTCCGGGAAGGTTCTGGGAAGGTTCAGGGAAGGTTCCGGGTTGGTTCCGGGAAGGTTCCTGGAAGGGAAGGGAAGGGAAGGGAAGGGAATGGAAGGTTCCGGGAAGGGAAGGGAAGGTTAGGTTCCGGGAAGGGAAGGGAAGGGAAGGGAAGGGAAGGGAAGGGAAGGTTCCGGGAAGGGAAGGGAAGGTTCCGGGTAGGGAAGGTTCCGGGAAGGGAAGGTTCCGGGAAGGGAAGGGAAGGTTCCGGGAAGGGAAGGTTCCGGGAAGGGAAGGGAAGGGAAGGGAAGGGAAGGGAAGGGAAGGGAAGGGAAGGGAAAGGAAGGGAAGGGAAGGGAAGGGAAGGGAAGGGAAGGGAAGGGAAGGGAAGGGAAGGGAAGGGAAGGGAAGGGAAGGGAAGGGAAGGGAAGGGAAGGGAAGGGAAGGGAAGGGAAGGGAAGGGAAGGGAAGGGAAGGGAAGGGAAGGGTAGGGAAGGGAAGGGAAAGAAAGGGAAGGGAAGGGAAGGGAAGGGAAGGGAAGGGAAGGGAAGGGAACGTTCCGGGAAGCGAAGGTTCCGGGAAGGTTCCGGGAAGGTTCCGGGATGGTTCCGGGAAGGGAAGGGAAGGTTCCGGGAAGGTTCCGGGATGGTTCCGGGAAGGTTCCGGGAAGGGAAGGGAAGGTTCCGGGAAGGGAAGGGAAGGGAAGGGAAGGTTCCGGGAAGGGAAGGTTCCGGGAAGGGAAGGGAAGGTTCCGGGAAGGGACGGGAAGGGAAGGGAAGGTAAGGGAAGGGTAGGGAAGGGAAGAGAAGGGAAGGGAAGGGAAGGGAAGGGAAGGGAAGGGAAGGGAAGAGAAAGGAAGGGACGGGACTATTCCGGGAAGGGAAGTTTCCGGGAAGGAAAGGGAAGGGAAGGGAATGGAACGTTCCGGGAAGGGAAGGTTCCGGGAAGGTTCCGGGAAGCTTCCGGGAAGGTTCCGGGAAGGTTCCGGGATGGTTCCGGGAAGGTTCCGGGAAGAGAAAGGAAGGTTCCGGGAAGGTTCCTGGATGGTTCCGGGAAGGTTCCGGGAAGGTTCCGGGATGGTTCCGGGAAGGTTCCGGGAAGGGAAGGAAAGGTTCCGGGAAGGGAAGGGAAGGTTCCGGGAAGGTTCCGGGAAGGGAAGGTTCCGGGAAGGGAAGGTTCCCGGAAGGGAAGGGTCCGGGAAGGGAAGGTTCCGGGAAGGGAAGGGAAGGTTCCGGGAAGGGAAGGGAAGGGAAGGGAAGGGAAGGGAAGGGAAGGGAAGGGAAGGGAAGGGAAGGTTCCGGGAAGGGAAGGTTCCGGGAAGGTTCCGGGAAGGTTCCGGGAAGGTTCCGGGAAGGGAAGGGAAGGGAAGGGAAGGGAAGGGAAGGGAAGGGAAGGGAAGGGAAGGGAAGGTTCCGAGAAGGGAAGGGAGGGGAAGGGAAGGGAAGGGAAAGGAAGGGAAGGGAAGGGAAGGGAAGGGAAGGGAAGGGAAGGGAAGGGAAGGGAAGGGAAGGGAAGGTTCCGGGATGGTTCCGGGAAGGTTCCGGGAAGGGAAGGTTCCGGGAAGGGAAGGGAAGGTTCCGGGAAGGTTCCGGGAAGGGAAGGTTCCGGGAAGGGAAGGTTCCCGGAAGGGAAGGGTCCGGGAAGGGAAGGTTCCGGGAAGGGAAGGGAAGGTTCCGGGAAGGGAAGGTTCCGGGAAGGCAAGGTTCTGGGAAGGGAAGGGAAGGGAAGGGAAGGGAAGGGAAGGTTCCGGGAAGGGAAGGTTCCGGGAAGGGAAGTTTCCGGGAAGGGAAGGTTCCGGGAAGGGAAGGTTCCGGGAAGGGAAGGGAAGGGAAGGGAAGGGAAGGGAAGGGAAGGGAAAGGAAGGGAAGGGAAGGGAAGGGAAGGGAAGGGAAGGGAAGGGAAGGTTCCGGGAAGGGAAGGGAAGGGAAGGTTCCGGGAAGGATCCGGGAAGGTTCCGGGATGGTTCCGGGAAGATTCCGGGAAGGGAAGGGAAGGTTCCGGGAAGGGAAGGGAAGGTTCCGGGAAGGTTCCGGGAAGGGAAGGTTCCGGGAAGGGAAGGGAAGGTTCCGGGAAGGGAAGGGAAGGGAAGGGAAGGGAAGGGAAGGGAAAGGAAGGGAAGGGAAGGGAAGGGAAGGGAAGGGAAGGGAAGGGAAGGGAAGGGAAGGGAAGGGAAGGGAAGGGAAGGAAAGGGAAGGGAAGGGAAGGGAAGGGAAGGGAAGGGAAGGGAAGGGAAGGGAAGGGAAGGGAAGGGTAGGGAAGGGAAGGGAAAGAAAGGGAAGGGAAGGGAAGGGAAGGGAAGGGAAGGGAAGGGAAGGGAAGGGAACGTTCCGGGAAGCGAAGGTTCCGGGAAGGTTCCGGGAAGGTTCCGGGATGGTTCCGGGAAGGGAAGGGAAGGTTCCGGGAAGGTTCCGGGATGGTTCCGGGAAGGTTCCGGGAAGGGAAGGGAAGGTTCCGGGAAGGGAAGGGAAGGGAAGGGAAGGTTCCGGGAAGGGAAGGTTCCGGGAAGGGAAGGGAAGGTTCCGGGAAGGGACGGGAAGGGAAGGGAAGGTAAGGGAAGGGTAGGGAAGGGAAGAGAAGGGAAGGGAAGGGAAGGGAAGGGAAGGGAAGGGAAGGGAAGAGAAAGGAAGGGACGGGACTATTCCGGGAAGGGAAGTTTCCGGGAAGGAAAGGGAAGGGAAGGGAATGGAACGTTCCGGGAAGGGAAGGTTCCGGGAAGGTTCCGGGAAGCTTCCGGGAAGGTTCCGGGAAGGTTCCGGGATGGTTCCGGGAAGGTTCCGGGAAGAGAAAGGAAGGTTCCGGGAAGGTTCCTGGATGGTTCCGGGAAGGTTCCGGGAAGGTTCCGGGATGGTTCCGGGAAGGTTCCGGGAAGGGAAGGAAAGGTTCCGGGAAGGGAAGGGAAGGTTCCGGGAAGGTTCCGGGAAGGGAAGGTTCCGGGAAGGGAAGGTTCCCGGAAGGGAAGGGTCCGGGAAGGGAAGGTTCCGGGAAGGGAAGGGAAGGTTCCGGGAAGGGAAGGGAAGGGAAGGGAAGGGAAGGGAAGGGAAGGGAAGGGAAGGGAAGGGAAGGTTCCAGGAAGGGAAGGTTCCGGGAAGGTTCCGGGAAGGTTCCGGGAAGGGAAGGGAAGGGAAGGGAAGGGAAGGGAAGGGAAGGGAAGGGAAGGGAAGGGAAGGGAAGGGAAGGGAAAGGAAGGGAAGGTTCCGAGAAGGGAAGGGAGGGGAAGGGAAGGGAAGGGAAAGGAAGGGAAGGGAAGGGAAGGGAAGGGAAGGGAAGGGAAGGGAAGGTTCCGGGATGGTTCCGGGAAGGTTCCGGGAAGGGAAGGTTCCGGGAAGGGAAGGGAAGGTTCCGGGAAGGTTCCGGGAAGGGAAGGTTCCGGGAAGGGAAGGTTCCGGGAAGGCAAGGTTCTGGGAAGGGAAGGGAAGGGAAGGGAAGGGAAGGTTCCGGGAAGGGAAGGTTCCGGGAAGGGAAGTTTCCGGGAAGGGAAGGTTCCGGGAAGGGAAGGTTCCGGGAAGGGAAGGGAAGGGAAGGGAAGGGAAGGGAAGGGAAGGGAAAGGAAGGGAAGGGAAGGGAAGGGAAGGGAAGGGAAGGGAAGGGAAGGGAAGGGAAGGGAAGGGAAGGGAAGGGAAGGGAAGGGAAGGGAAGGGAAGGGAAGGGAAGGGAAGGGAAGGGAAGGGAAGGGGTGGGAAGGGAAGGGAAGGGAAGGGAAGGTTCCGGGAAGGGAAGGGAAGGGAAGGGAAGGGAAGGGAAGGGAAGGGAAGGGAAGGGATGGGAAGGGAAGGTTCCGGGAAGGGAAGGGAAGGGAAGGGAAGGGAAGGGAAGGGAAGGTTCCAGGAAGGGAAGGGAAGGGAAGGTTCCGGGAAGGGAAGGGAAGGTTCCGGGAAGGGAAGGGAAGGGAAGGGAAGGGAAGGGAAGGGAAGGGAAGGGAAGGGAAGGGAAGGGAAGGGAAGGGAAGGGAAGGGAAGGGAAGGTTCCGGGAAGGGAAGGGAATTGAAGGGAAGGGAAGGGAAGGGAAGGGAAGGGAAGGGAAGGGAAGGGGAAGGAAGGGACGGGACTATTCCGGGAAGGGAAGTTTCCGGGAAGGAAAGGGAAGGGAAGGGAAGGGAACGTTCCGGGAAGGGAAGGTTCCGGGAAGGTTCCGGGAAGGTTCCGGGATGGTACCGGGAAGGTTCCGGGAAGGTTCCGGGAAGGTTCAGGGAAGGTTCCGGGTTGGTTCCGGGAAGGTTCCTGGAAGGGAAGGGAAGGGAAGGGAAGGGAAGGGAAGGGAATGGAAGGGAAGGGAAGGGAAGGGAAGGTTAGGTTCCGGGAATGGAAGGGAAGGGAAGGGAAGGGAAGGGAAGGGAAGGGAAGGGAAGGGAAGGGAAGGTTCCGGGAAGGGAAGGTTCCGGGAAGGGAAGGGAAGGTTCCGGGTAGGGAAGGTTCCGGGAAGGGAAGGTTCCGGGAAGGGAAGGGAGGGTTCCGGGAAGGGAAGGGAAGGGAAGGGAAGGGAAGGGAAGGGAAGGTTCCGGGAAGGGAAGGGAAGGAAAGGGAAGGGAAGGGAAGGTTCCGGGAAGGGAAGGTTCCGGGAATGTTCCGGGAAGGTTCGGGGAAGGTTCCGGGATGGTTCCGGGAAGGTTCCGGGAAGGGAAGGGAAGGTTCCGGGAAGGGAAGGGAAGGTTCCGGGAAGGTTCCGGGAAGGGAAGGTTCCGGGAAGGGAAGGTTCCGGGAAGGGAAGGGAAGGGAAGGGAAGGGAAGGGAAGGGAAGGGAAGGGAAGGGAAGGGAAGGGAAGGGAAGGGAAGGGAAGGGAAGGGAAGGGAAGGGAAGGGAAGGGAAGGGAAAGGAAGGGAAGGGAAGGTTCCGGGAAGGTTCCGGGAAGGTTCCGGGAAGGGAAGGGAAGGGAAGGGAAGGGAAGGGAAGGGAAGGGAAGGGAAGGGAAGGGATGGGAAGGGAAGGGAAGGGAAGGGAAGGGAAGGGAAGGGAAGGGAAGGGAAGGGAAGGTTCCAGGAAGGGAAGGGAAGGGAAGGTTCTGGGAAGGGAAGGTTCCAGGAAGGGAAGGGAAGGGAAGGGAAGGGAAGGGAAGGGAAGGGAAGGGAAGGGAAGGGAAGGGAAGGGAAGGGAAGGGAAGGGAAGGGAAGGGAAGGGGTGGGAAGGGAAGGGAAGGGAAGGGAAGGTTCCGGGAAGGGAAGGGAAGGGAAGGGAAGGGAAGGGAAGGGAAGGGAAGGGAAGGGAAGGGAAGGTTTCGGGAAGGGAAGGGATGGGAAGGAAAGGGAAGGGAAGGGAAGGGAAGGGAAGGGAAGGGAAGGTTCCGGGAAGGGAAGGGAAGGGGAAGGAAGGGACGGGACTATTCCGGGAAGGGAAGTTTCCGGGAAGGAAAGGGAAGGGAAGGGAAGGGAAGGGAAGGGAAGGGAAGGTTCCGGGAAGGGAAGGTTCCGGGAAGGTTCCGGGAAGGTTCCGGGATGGTTCCGGGAAGGGAAGGGAAGGTTCCGGGAAGGTTCCGGGAAGGGAAGGGAAGGTTCCGGGAAGGGAAGGGAAGGGAAGGTAAGGTTACGGGAAGGGAAGGTTCCGGGAAGGGAAGGGAAGGTTCCGGGAAGGGACGGGAAGGGAAGGGAAGGGAAGGGAAGGGAAGGGAAGGGAAGGGAAGGGAAGAGAAGGGAAGGGAAGGGAAGGGAAGGGAAGGGAAGGGAAGGGAAGGGAAGGGAAGGGAAGGGAAGGGAAGGGAAGGGAAGGGAAGGGAAGGGAAGGTTCCAGGAAGGGAAGGGAAGGGAAGGTTCCGGGAAGGGAAGGTTCCGGGAAGGGAAGGGAAGGGAAGGGAAGGGAAGGGAAGGGAAGGGAAGGGAAGGTTCCGGGAAGGGAAGGTTCCGGGAAGTGAAGGGAAGGGAAGGGAAGGGAAGGGAAGGGAAGGGAAGGGAAGGGAAGGGAAGGGAAGGGGTGGGAAGGGAAGGGAAGGGAAGGGAAGGGAAGGTTCCGGGAAGGGAAGGGAAGGGAAGGGAAGGGAAGGGAAGGGAAGGGAAGGGAAGGGAAGGGAAGGTTTCGGGAAGGGAAGGGATGGGAAGGGAAGGGAAGGGAAGGGAAGGGATGGGAAGGGAAGGGAAGGGAAGGGAAGGGAAGGTTCCAGGAAGGGAAGGGAAGGGAAGGTTCCGGGAAGGGAAGGTTCCGGGAAGGGAAGGGAAGGGAAGGGAAGGGAAGGGAAGGGAAGGGAAGGTTCCGGGAAGGGAAGGTTCCGGGAAGGGAAGGGTAGGGAAGGTTCCGGGAAGGGAAGGGAAGGGAAGGGGAAGGAAGGGACGGGACTATTCCGGGAAGGGAAGTTTCCGGGAAGGAAAGGGAAGGGAAGGGAAGGGAACGTTCCGGGAAGGGAAGGTTCCGGGAAGGTTCCGGGAAGGTTCCGGGGTGGTTCCGGGAAGGTTCCGGGAAGGTTCTGGGAAGGTTCAGGGAAGGTTCCGTGTTGCTTCCGGGAAGGTTCCTGGAAGGGAAGGGAAGGGAAGGGAAGGGAAGGGAAGGGAATGGAAGGGAAGGGAAGGGAAGGGAAGGTTAGGTTCCGGGAAGGGAAGGGAAGGGAAGGGAAGGGAAGGGAAGGGAAGGGAAGGGAAGGTTCCGGGAAGGGAAGGTTCCGGGAAGGGAAGGGAAGGTTCCGGGTAGGGAAGGTTCCGGGAAGGGAAGGTTCCGGGAAGGTTCCGGGAAGCTTCCGGGAAGGTTCCGGGAAGGTTCCGGGATGGTTCCGGGAAGGTTCCGGGAAGAGAAAGGAAGGTTCCGGGAAGGTTCCTGGATGGTTCCGGGAAGGTTCCGGGAAGGTTCCGGGATGGTTCCGGGAAGGTTCCGGGAAGGGAAGGAAAGGTTCCGGGAAGGGAAGGGAAGGTTCCGGGAAGGTTCCGGGAAGGGAAGGTTCCGGGAAGGGAAGGTTCCCGGAAGGGAAGGGTCCGGGAAGGGAAGGTTCCGGGAAGGGAAGGGAAGGTTCCGGTAAGGGAAGGGAAGGGAAGGGAAGGGAAGGGAAGGTTCCGGGAAGGGAAGGTTCCGGGAAGGTTCCGGGAAGGTTCCGGGAAGGGAAGGGAAGGGAAGGGAAGGGGAGGGAAGGGAAGGGAAGGGAAGGGAAGGGAAGGGAAGGGAAGGTTCCGAGAAGGGAAGGGAGGGGAAGGGAAGGGAAGGGAAAGGAAGGGAAGGGAAGGGAAGGGAAGGGAAGGGAAGGGAAGGGAAGGGAAGGGAAGGGAAGGGAAGGGAAGGTTCCGGGATGGTTCCGGGAAGGTTCCGGGAAGGGAAGGTTCCGGGAAGGGAAGGGAAGGTTCCGGGAAGGTTCCGGGAAGGGAAGGTTCCGGGAAGGGAAGGTTCCCGGAAGGGAAGGGTCCGGGAAGGGAAGGTTCCGGGAAGGGAAGGGAAGGTTCCGGGAAGGGAAGGTTCCGGGAAGGCAAGGTTCTGGGAAGGGAAGGGAAGGGAAGGGAAGGGAAGGGAAGGTTCCGGGAAGGGAAGGTTCCGGGAAGGGAAGGTTCCGGGAAGGGAAGTTTCCGGGAAGGGAAGGTTCCGGGAAGGGAAGGTTCCGGGAAGGGAAGGGAAGGGAAGGGAAGGGAAGGGAAGGGAAGGGAAGGGAAAGGAAGGGAAGGGAAGGGAAGGGAAGGGAAGGGAAGGGAAGGGAAGGGAAGGGAAGGGAAGGGAAGGGAAGGGAAGGGAAGGGAAGGGAAGGGAAGGGAAGGGAAGGGAAGGGAAGGGAAGGTTCCGGGAAGTGAAGGGAAGGGAAGGGAAGGGAAGGGAAGGGAAGGGAAGGGAAGGGAAGGGGTGGGAAGGGAAGGGAAGGGAAGGGAAGGTTCCGGGAAGGGAAGGGAAGGGAAGGGAAGGGAAGGGAAGGGAAGGGAAGGGAAGGGATGGGAAGGGAAGGGAAGGGAAGGGAAGGGAAGGGAAGGGAAGGGAAGGGAAGGGAAGGTTCCAGGAAGGGAAGGGAAGGGAAGGTTCCGGGAAGGGAAGGGAAGGTTCCGGGAAGGGAAGGGAAGGGAAGGGAAGGTTCCGGGAAGTGAAGGGAAGGGAAGGGAAGGGAAGGGAAGGGAAGGGAAGGGAAGGGGTGGGAAGGGAAGGGAAGGGAAGGGAAGGTTCCGGGAAGGGAAGGGAAGGGAAGGGAAGGGAAGGGAAGGGAAGGGAAGGGAAGGGATGGGAAGGGAAGGGAAGGGAAGGGAAGGGAAGGGAAGGGAAGGGAAGGGAAGGGAAGGTTCCAGGAAGGGAAGGGAAGGGAAGGTTCCGGGAAGGGAAGGGAAGGTTCCGGGAAGGGAAGGGAAGGGAAGGGAAGGGAAGGGAAGGGAAGGGAAGGTTCCGGGAAGGGAAGGTTCCGGGAAGGGAAGGGAATTGAAGGGAAGGGAACGGAAGGGAAGGGAAGGGAAGGGAAGGGAAGGGAAGGGAAGGGGAAGGAAGTGACGGGACTATTCCGGGAAGGGAAGTTTCCGGGAAGGAAAGGGAAGGGAAGGGAAGGGAACGTTCCGGGAAGGGAAGGTTCCGGGAAGGTTCCGGGAAGGTTCCGGGATGGTACCGGGAAGGTTCCGGGAAGGTTCTGGGAAGGTTCAGGGAAGGTTCCGGGTTGGTTCCGGGAAGGTTCCTGGAAGGGAAGGGAAGGGAAGGGAAGGGAAGGGAATGGAAGGGAAGGGAAGGGAAGGGAAGGTTAGGTTCCGGGAATGGAAGGGAAGGGAAGGGAAGGGAAGGGAAGGGAAGGGAAGGGAAGGGAAGGGAAGGGAAGGGAAGGGAAGGGAAGGTTCCGGGAAGGGAAGGTTCCGGGAAGGGAAGGGAAGGTTCCGGGTAGGGAAGGTTCCGGGAAGGGAAGGTTCCGGGAAGGGAAGGGAAGGTTCCGGGAAGGGAAGGGAAGGGAAGGGAAGGGAAGGTAAGGTTCCGGGAAGGGAAGGGAAGGAAAGGGAAGGGAAGGGAAGGTTCCGGGAAGGGAAGGTTCCGGGAATGTTCCGGGAAGGTTCGGGGAAGGTTCCGGGATGGTTCCGGGAAGGTTCCGGGAAGGGAAGGGAAGGTTCCGGGAAGGGAAGGGAAGGTTCCGGGAAGGTTCCGGGAAGGGAAGGTTCCGGGAAGGGAAGGTCCCGGGAAGGGAAGGGAAGGGAAGGGAAGGGAAGGGAAGGGAAGGGAAGGGAAGGGAAGGGAAGGGAAAGGAAGGGAAGGGAAGGTTCCGGGAAGGTTCCGGGAAGGTTCCGGGAAGGGAAGGGAAGGGAAGGGAAGGGAAGGGAAGGGAAGGGAAGGGAAGGGAAGGGAAGGGATGGGAAGGGAAGGGAAGGGAAGGGAAGGGAAGGGAAGGGAAGGGAAGGGAAGGGAAGGGAAGGTTCCAGGAAGGGAAGGGAAGGGAAGGTTCTGGGAAGGGAAGGTTCCAGGAAGGGAAGGGAAGGGAAGGGAAGGGAAGGGAAGGGAAGGTTCCGGGATGGTTCCGGGAAGGTTCCGGGAAGGGAAGGTTCCGGGAAGGGAAGGGAAGGTTCCGGGAAGGTTCTGGGAAGGGAAGGTTCCGGGAAGGGAAGGTTCCCGGAAGGGAAGGGTCCGGGAAGGGAAGGTTCCGGGAAGGGAAGGGAAGGTTGCGGGAAGGGAAGGTTCCGGGAAGGCAAGGTTCTGGGAAGGGAAGGGAAGGGAAGGGAAGGGAAGGGAAGGTTCCGGGAAGGGAAGGTTCCAGGAAGGGAAGTTTCCGGGAAGGGAAGGTTCCGGGAAGGGAAGGTTCCGGGAAGGGAAAGGAAGGGAAGGGAAGGGAAGGGAAGGGAAGGGAAAGGAAGGGAAGGGAAGGGAAGGGAAGGGAAGGGAAGGGAAGGGAAGGGAAGGGAAGGGAAGGGAAGGGAAGGGAAGGGAAGGGAAGGGAAGGGAAGGGAAGGGAAGGGAAGGGAAGGGAAGGGAAGGGAAGGGAAGGTTCCGGGAAGTGAAGGGAAGGGAAGGGAAGGGAAGGGAAGGGAAGGGAAGGGAAGGGAAGGGAAGGGGTGGGAAGGGAAGGGAAGGGAAGGGAAGGTTCCGGGAAGGGAAGGGAAGGGAAGGGAAGGGAAGGGAAGGGAAGGGAAGGGATGGGAAGGGAAGGGAAGGGAAGGGAAGGGAAGGGAAGGGAAGGGAAGGGAAGGGAAGGGAAGGGAAGGGAAGGTTCCAGGAAGGGAAGGGAAGGGAAGGTTCCGGGAAGGGAAGGGAAGGTTCCGGGAAGGGAAGGGAAGGGAAGGGAAGGGAAGGGAAGGGAAGGGAAGGGAAGGGAAGGGAAGGGAAGGGAAGGGAAGGGAAGGGAAGGTTCCGGGAAGGGAAGGTTCCGGGAATGTTCCGGGAAGGTTCGGGGAAGGTTCCGGGATGGTTCCGGGAAGGTTCCGGGAAGGGAAGGGAAGGTTCCGGGAAGGGAAGGGAAGGTTCCGGGAAGGTTCCGGGAAGGGAAGGTTCCGGGAAGGGAAGGTTCCGGGAAGGGAAGGGAAGGGAAGGGAAGGGAAGGGAAGGGAAGGGAAGGGAAGGGAAGGGAAGGGAAGGGAAGGGAAGGGAAGGGAAGGGAAGGGAAGGGAAGGGAAGGGAAGGGAAAGGAAGGGAAGGGAAGGTTCCGGGAAGGTTCCGGGAAGGTTCCGGGAAGGGAAGGGAAGGGAAGGGAAGGGAAGGGAAGGGAAGGGAAGGGAAGGGAAGGGATGGGAAGGGAAGGGAAGGGAAGGGAAGGGAAGGGAAGGGAAGGGAAGGGAAGGGAAGGTTCCAGGAAGGGAAGGGAAGGGAAGGTTCTGGGAAGGGAAGGTTCCAGGAAGGGAAGGGAAGGGAAGGGAAGGGAAGGGAAGGGAAGGGAAGGGAAGGGAAGGGAAGGGAAGGGAAGGGAAGGGAAGGGAAGGGAAGGGAAGGGGTGGGAAGGGAAGGGAAGGGAAGGGAAGGTTCCGGGAAGGGAAGGGAAGGGAAGGGAAGGGAAGGGAAGGGAAGGGAAGGGAAGGGAAGGGAAGGGAAGGTTTCGGGAAGGGAAGGGATGGGAAGGAAAGGGAAGGGAAGGGAAGGGAAGGGAAGGGAAGGGAAGGTTCCGGGAAGGGAAGGGAAGGGGAAGGAAGGGACGGGACTATTCCGGGAAGGGAAGTTTCCGGGAAGGAAAGGGAAGGGAAGGGAAGGGAAGGGAAGGGAAGGGAAGGTTCCGGGAAGGGAAGGTTCCGGGAAGGTTCCGGGAAGGTTCCGGGATGGTTCCGGGAAGGGAAGGGAAGGTTCCGGGAAGGTTCCGGGAAGGGAAGGGAAGGTTCCGGGAAGGGAAGGGAAGGGAAGGTAAGGTTACGGGAAGGGAAGGTTCCGGGAAGGGAAGGGAAGGTTCCGGGAAGGGACGGGAAGGGAAGGGAAGGGAAGGGAAGGGAAGGGAAGGGAAGGGAAGGGAAGAGAAGGGAAGGGAAGGGAAGGGAAGGGAAGGGAAGGGAAGGGAAGGGAAGGGAAGGGAAGGGAAGGGAAGGGAAGGGAAGGGAAGGGAAGGGAAGGGAAGGGAAGGTTCCAGGAAGGGAAGGGAAGGGAAGGTTCCGGGAAGGGAAGGTTCCGGGAAGGGAAGGGAAGGGAAGGGAAGGGAAGGGAAGGGAAGGGAAGGGAAGGTTCCGGGAAGGGAAGGTTCCGGGAAGTGAAGGGAAGGGAAGGGAAGGGAAGGGAAGGGAAGGGAAGGGAAGGGAAGGGAAGGGGTGGGAAGGGAAGGGAAGGGAAGGGAAGGGAAGGTTCCGGGAAGGGAAGGGAAGGGAAGGGAAGGGAAGGGAAGGGAAGGGAAGGGAAGGGAAGGGAAGGGAAGGTTTCGGGAAGGGAAGGGATGGGAAGGGAAGGGAAGGGAAGGGAAGGGATGGGAAGGGAAGGGAAGGGAAGGGAAGGGAAGGTTCCAGGAAGGGAAGGGAAGGGAAGGTTCCGGGAAGGGAAGGTTCCGGGAAGGGAAGGGAAGGGAAGGGAAGGGAAGGGAAGGGAAGGGAAGGTTCCGGGAAGGGAAGGTTCCGGGAAGGGAAGGGAAGGGAAGGTTCCGGGAAGGGAAGGGAAGGGAAGGGGAAGGAAGGGACGGGACTATTCCGGGAAGGGAAGTTTCCGGGAAGGAAAGGGAAGGGAAGGGAAGGGAACGTTCCGGGAAGGGAAGGTTCCGGGAAGGTTCCGGGAAGGTTCCGGGGTGGTTCCGGGAAGGTTCCGGGAAGGTTCTGGGAAGGTTCAGGGAAGGTTCCGTGTTGCTTCCGGGAAGGTTCCTGGAAGGGAAGGGAAGGGAAGGGAAGGGAAGGGAAGGGAATGGAAGGGAAGGGAAGGGAAGGGAAGGTTAGGTTCCGGGAAGGGAAGGGAAGGGAAGGGAAGGGAAGGGAAGGGAAGGGAAGGGAAGGTTCCGGGAAGGGAAGGTTCCGGGAAGGGAAGGGAAGGTTCCGGGTAGGGAAGGTTCCGGGAAGGGAAGGTTCCGGGAAGGTTCCGGGAAGCTTCCGGGAAGGTTCCGGGAAGGTTCCGGGATGGTTCCGGGAAGGTTCCGGGAAGAGAAAGGAAGGTTCCGGGAAGGTTCCTGGATGGTTCCGGGAAGGTTCCGGGAAGGTTCCGGGATGGTTCCGGGAAGGTTCCGGGAAGGGAAGGAAAGGTTCCGGGAAGGGAAGGGAAGGTTCCGGGAAGGTTCCGGGAAGGGAAGGTTCCGGGAAGGGAAGGTTCCCGGAAGGGAAGGGTCCGGGAAGGGAAGGTTCCGGGAAGGGAAGGGAAGGTTCCGGTAAGGGAAGGGAAGGGAAGGGAAGGGAAGGGAAGGTTCCGGGAAGGGAAGGTTCCGGGAAGGTTCCGGGAAGGTTCCGGGAAGGGAAGGGAAGGGAAGGGAAGGGGAGGGAAGGGAAGGGAAGGGAAGGGAAGGGAAGGGAAGGGAAGGTTCCGAGAAGGGAAGGGAGGGGAAGGGAAGGGAAGGGAAAGGAAGGGAAGGGAAGGGAAGGGAAGGGAAGGGAAGGGAAGGGAAGGGAAGGGAAGGGAAGGGAAGGGAAGGTTCCGGGATGGTTCCGGGAAGGTTCCGGGAAGGGAAGGTTCCGGGAAGGGAAGGGAAGGTTCCGGGAAGGTTCCGGGAAGGGAAGGTTCCGGGAAGGGAAGGTTCCCGGAAGGGAAGGGTCCGGGAAGGGAAGGTTCCGGGAAGGGAAGGGAAGGTTCCGGGAAGGGAAGGTTCCGGGAAGGCAAGGTTCTGGGAAGGGAAGGGAAGGGAAGGGAAGGGAAGGGAAGGTTCCGGGAAGGGAAGGTTCCGGGAAGGGAAGGTTCCGGGAAGGGAAGTTTCCGGGAAGGGAAGGTTCCGGGAAGGGAAGGTTCCGGGAAGGGAAGGGAAGGGAAGGGAAGGGAAGGGAAGGGAAGGGAAGGGAAAGGAAGGGAAGGGAAGGGAAGGGAAGGGAAGGGAAGGGAAGGGAAGGGAAGGGAAGGGAAGGGAAGGGAAGGGAAGGGAAGGGAAGGGAAGGGAAGGGAAGGGAAGGGAAGGGAAGGGAAGGGAAGGTTCCGGGAAGTGAAGGGAAGGGAAGGGAAGGGAAGGGAAGGGAAGGGAAGGGGTGGGAAGGGAAGGGAAGGGAAGGGAAGGTTCCGGGAAGGGAAGGGAAGGGAAGGGAAGGGAAGGGAAGGGAAGGGAAGGGAAGGGATGGGAAGGGAAGGGAAGGGAAGGGAAGGGAAGGGAAGGGAAGGGAAGGGAAGGGAAGGTTCCAGGAAGGGAAGGGAAGGGAAGGTTCCGGGAAGGGAAGGGAAGGTTCCGGGAAGGGAAGGGAAGGGAAGGGAAGGTTCCGGGAAGTGAAGGGAAGGGAAGGGAAGGGAAGGGAAGGGAAGGGAAGGGAAGGGGTGGGAAGGGAAGGGAAGGGAAGGGAAGGTTCCGGGAAGGGAAGGGAAGGGAAGGGAAGGGAAGGGAAGGGAAGGGAAGGGAAGGGATGGGAAGGGAAGGGAAGGGAAGGGAAGGGAAGGGAAGGGAAGGGAAGGGAAGGTTCCAGGAAGGGAAGGGAAGGGAAGGTTCCGGGAAGGGAAGGGAAGGTTCCGGGAAGGGAAGGGAAGGGAAGGGAAGGGAAGGGAAGGGAAGGGAAGGTTCCGGGAAGGGAAGGTTCCGGGAAGGGAAGGGAATTGAAGGGAAGGGAACGGAAGGGAAGGGAAGGGAAGGGAAGGGAAGGGAAGGGAAGGGGAAGGAAGTGACGGGACTATTCCGGGAAGGGAAGTTTCCGGGAAGGAAAGGGAAGGGAAGGGAAGGGAACGTTCCGGGAAGGGAAGGTTCCGGGAAGGTTCCGGGAAGGTTCCGGGATGGTACCGGGAAGGTTCCGGGAAGGTTCTGGGAAGGTTCAGGGAAGGTTCCGGGTTGGTTCCGGGAAGGTTCCTGGAAGGGAAGGGAAGGGAAGGGAAGGGAAGGGAATGGAAGGGAAGGGAAGGGAAGGGAAGGTTAGGTTCCGGGAATGGAAGGGAAGGGAAGGGAAGGGAAGGGAAGGGAAGGGAAGGGAAGGGAAGGGAAGGGAAGGGAAGGGAAGGGAAGGTTCCGGGAAGGGAAGGTTCCGGGAAGGGAAGGGAAGGTTCCGGGTAGGGAAGGTTCCGGGAAGGGAAGGTTCCGGGAAGGGAAGGGAAGGTTCCGGGAAGGGAAGGGAAGGGAAGGGAAGGGAAGGTAAGGTTCCGGGAAGGGAAGGGAAGGAAAGGGAAGGGAAGGGAAGGTTCCGGGAAGGGAAGGTTCCGGGAATGTTCCGGGAAGGTTCGGGGAAGGTTCCGGGATGGTTCCGGGAAGGTTCCGGGAAGGGAAGGGAAGGTTCCGGGAAGGGAAGGGAAGGTTCCGGGAAGGTTCCGGGAAGGGAAGGTTCCGGGAAGGGAAGGTCCCGGGAAGGGAAGGGAAGGGAAGGGAAGGGAAGGGAAGGGAAGGGAAGGGAAGGGAAGGGAAGGGAAGGGAAAGGAAGGGAAGGGAAGGTTCCGGGAAGGTTCCGGGAAGGTTCCGGGAAGGGAAGGGAAGGGAAGGGAAGGGAAGGGAAGGGAAGGGAAGGGAAGGGAAGGGAAGGGAAGGGATGGGAAGGGAAGGGAAGGGAAGGGAAGGGAAGGGAAGGGAAGGGAAGGGAAGGGAAGGGAAGGTTCCAGGAAGGGAAGGGAAGGGAAGGTTCTGGGAAGGGAAGGTTCCAGGAAGGGAAGGGAAGGGAAGGGAAGGGAAGGGAAGGGAAGGTTCCGGGATGGTTCCGGGAAGGTTCCGGGAAGGGAAGGTTCCGGGAAGGGAAGGGAAGGTTCCGGGAAGGTTCTGGGAAGGGAAGGTTCCGGGAAGGGAAGGTTCCCGGAAGGGAAGGGTCCGGGAAGGGAAGGTTCCGGGAAGGGAAGGGAAGGTTGCGGGAAGGGAAGGTTCCGGGAAGGCAAGGTTCTGGGAAGGGAAGGGAAGGGAAGGGAAGGGAAGGGAAGGTTCCGGGAAGGGAAGGTTCCAGGAAGGGAAGTTTCCGGGAAGGGAAGGTTCCGGGAAGGGAAGGTTCCGGGAAGGGAAAGGAAGGGAAGGGAAGGGAAGGGAAGGGAAGGGAAAGGAAGGGAAGGGAAGGGAAGGGAAGGGAAGGGAAGGGAAGGGAAGGGAAGGGAAGGGAAGGGAAGGGAAGGGAAGGGAAGGGAAGGGAAGGGAAGGGAAGGGAAGGGAAGGGAAGGGAAGGGAAGGTTCCGGGAAGTGAAGGGAAGGGAAGGGAAGGGAAGGGAAGGGAAGGGAAGGGAAGGGAAGGGAAGGGGTGGGAAGGGAAGGGAAGGGAAGGGAAGGTTCCGGGAAGGGAAGGGAAGGGAAGGGAAGGGAAGGGAAGGGAAGGGAAGGGATGGGAAGGGAAGGGAAGGGAAGGGAAGGGAAGGGAAGGGAAGGGAAGGGAAGGGAAGGGAAGGGAAGGGAAGGTTCCAGGAAGGGAAGGGAAGGGAAGGTTCCGGGAAGGGAAGGGAAGGTTCCGGGAAGGGAAGGGAAGGGAAGGGAAGGGAAGGGAAGGGAAGGGAAGGGAAGGGAAGGGAAGGGAAGGGAAGGGAAGGGAAGGGAAGGTTCCGGGAAGGGAAGGTTCCGGGAAGGGAAGGGAATTGAAGGGAAGGGAAGGGAAGGGAAGGGAAGGGAAGGGAAGGGAAGGGAAGGGAAGGGGAAGGAAGTGACGGGACTATTCCGGGAAGGGAAGTTTCCGGGAAGGAAAGGGAAGGGAAGGGAAGGGAACGTTCCGGGAAGGGAAGGTTCCGGGAAGGTTCCGGGAAGGTTCCGGGATGGTACCGGGAAGGTTCCGGGAAGGTTCTGGGAAGGTTCAGGGAAGGTTCCGGGTTGGTTCCGGGAAGGTTCCTGGAAGGGAAGGGAAGGGAAGGGAAGGGAAGGGAATGGAAGGGAAGGGAAGGGAAGGGAAGGTTAGGTTCCGGGAATGGAAGGGAAGGGAAGGGAAGGGAAGGGAAGGGAAGGGAAGGGAAGGGAAGGGAAGGGATGGTTCCGGGAAGGGAAGGTTCCGGGAAGGGAAGGGAAGGTTCCGGGTAGGGAAGGTTCCGGGAAGGGAAGGTTCCGGGAAGGGAAGGGAAGGTTCCGGGAAGGGAAGGGAAGGGAAGGGAAGGGAAGGTAAGGTTCCGGGAAGGGAAGGGAAGGAAAGGGAAGGGAAGGGAAGGTTCCGGGAAGGGAAGGTTCCGGGAATGTTCCGGGAAGGTTCGGGGAAGGTTCCGGGATGGTTCCGGGAAGGTTCCGGGAAGGGAAGGGAAGGTTCCGGGAAGGGAAGGGAAGGTTCCGGGAAGGTTCCGGGAAGGGAAGGTTCCGGGAAGGGAAGGTTCCGGGAAGGGAAGGTCCCGGGAAGGGAAGGGAAGGGAAGGGAAGGGAAGGGAAGGGAAGGGAAGGGAAGGGAAGGGAAAGGAAGGGAAGGGAAGGTTCCGGGAAGGTTCCGGGAAGGGAAGGGAAGGGAAGGGAAGGGAAGGGAAGGGAAGGGAAGGGAAGGGAAGGGATGGGAAGGGAAGGGAAGGGAAGGGAAGGGAAGGGAAGGGAAGGGAAGGGAAGGGAAGGGAAGGGAAGGGAAGGGAAGGGAAGGGAAGGGAAGGGAAGGGAAGGGAAGGGAAGGGAAGGGAAGGTTCCAGGAAGGGAAGGGAAGGGAAGGTTCTGGGAAGGGAAGGTTCCAGGAAGGGAAGGGAAGGGAAGGGAAGGGAAGGGAAGGGAAGGGAAGGTTCCGGGATGGTTCCGGGAAGGTTCCGGGAAGGGAAGGTTCCGGGAAGGGAAGGGAAGGTTCCGGGAAGGTTCCGGGAAGGGAAGGTTCCGGGAAGGGAAGGTTCCCGGAAGGGAAGGGTCCGGGAAGGGAAGGTTCCGGGAAGGGAAGGGAAGGTTCCGGGAAGGGAAGGTTCCGGGAAGGCAAGGTTCTGGGAAGGGAAGGGAAGGGAAGGGAAGGGAAGGGAAGGTTCCGGGAAGGGAAGGTTCCAGGAAGGGAAGTTTCCGGGAAGGGAAGGTTCCGGGAAGGGAAGGTTCCGGGAAGGGAAAGGAAGGGAAGGGAAGGGAAGGGAAGGGAAGGGAAAGGAAGGGAAGGGAAGGGAAGGGAAGGGAAGGGAAGGGAAGGGAAGGGAAGGGAAGGGAAGGGAAGGGAAGGGAAGGGAAGGGAAGGGAAGGGAAGGGAAGGGAAGGGAAGGTTCCGGGAAGTGAAGGGAAGGGAAGGGAAGGGAAGGGAAGGGAAGGGAAGGGAAGGGAAGGGAAGGGGTGGGAAGGGAAGGGAAGGGAAGGGAAGGTTCCGGGAAGGGAAGGGAAGGGAAGGGAAGGGAAGGGAAGGGAAGGGAAGGGATGGGAAGGGAAGGGAAGGGAAGGGAAGGGAAGGGAAGGGAAGGGAAGGGAAGGGAAGGGAAGGTTCCAGGAAGGGAAGGGAAGGGAAGGTTCCGGGAAGGGAAGGGAAGGTTCCGGGAAGGGAAGGGAAGGGAAGGGAAGGGAAGGGAAGGGAAGGAAAGGGAAGGGAAGGGAAGGGAACGTTCCGGGAAGGGAAGGTTCCGGGAAGGGAAGGGAATTGAAGGGATGGTACCGGGAAGGTTCCGGGAAGGTTCTGGGAAGGTTCAGGGAAGGTTCCGGGTTGGTTCCGGGAAGGTTCCTGGAAGGGAAGGGAAGGGAAGGGAAGGGAAGGGAATGGAAGGGAAGGGAAGGGAAGGGAAGGTTAGGTTCCGGGAATGGAAGGGAAGGGAAGGGAAGGGAAGGGAAGGGAAGGGAAGGGAAGGGAAGGGAAGGGAAGGGAAGGGATGGTTCCGGGAAGGGAAGGTTCCGGGAAGGGAAGGGAAGGTTCCGGGTAGGGAAGGTTCCGGGAAGGGAAGGTTCCGGGAAGGGAAGGGAAGGTTCCGGGAAGGGAAGGGAAGGGAAGGGAAGGGAAGGTAAGGTTCCGGGAAGGGAAGGGAAGGAAAGGGAAGGGAAGGGAAGGTTCCGGGAAGGGAAGGTTCCGGGAATGTTCCGGGAAGGTTCGGGGAAGGTTCCGGGATGGTTCCGGGAAGGTTCCGGGAAGGGAAGGGAAGGTTCCGCGAAGGGAAGGGAAGGTTCCGGGAAGGTTCCGGGAAGGGAAGGTTCCGGGAAGGGAAGGTTCCGGGAAGGGAAGGTCCCGGGAAGGGAAGGGAAGGGAAGGGAAGGGAAGGGAAGGGAAAGGAAGGGAAGGGAAGGGAAGGGAAGGGAAGGGAAGGGAAGGGAAGGGAAAGGAAGGGAAGGGAAGGTTCCGGGAAGGTTCCGGGAAGGGAAGGGAAGGGAAGGGAAGGGAAGGGAAGGGAAGGGAAGGGAAGGGAAGGGAAGGGATGGGAAGGGAAGGGAAGAGAAGAGAAGGGAAGGGAAGGGAAGGGAAGGGAAGGGAAGGGAAGGTTCCAGGAAGGGAAGGGAAGGGAAGGTTCTGGGAAGGGAAGGTTCCAGGAAGGGAAGGGAAGGGAAGGGAAGGGAAGGGAAGGGAAGGGAAGGGAAGGGAAGGGAAGGGAAGGGAAGGGAAGGGAAGGGAAGGGAAGGGAAGGGAAGGGAAGGGGTGGGAAGGGAAGGGAAGGGAAGGGAAGGTTCCGGGAAGGGAAGGGAAGGGAAGGGAAGGGAAGGGAAGGGAAGGGAAGGGAAGGTTTCGGGAAGGGAAGGGATGGGAAGGGAAGGGAAGGGAAGGGAAGGGAAGGGAAGGTTCCGGGAAGGGAAGGGAAGGGGAAGGAAGGGACGGGACTATTCCGGGAAGGGAAGTTTCCGGGAAGGAAAGGGAAGGGAAGGGAAGGGAAGGGAAGGGAAGGGAAGGTTCCGGGAAGGGAAGGTTCCGGGAAGGTTCCGGGAAGGTTCCGGGATGGTTCCGGGAAGGGAAGGGAAGGTTCCGGGAAGGTTCCGGGAAGGGAAGGGAAGGTTCCGGGAAGGGAAGGGAAGGGAAGGTAAGGTTCCGGGAAGGGAAGGTTCCGGGAAGGGAAGGGAAGGTTCCGGGAAGGGACGGGAAGGGAAGGGAAGGGAAGGGAAGGGAAGGGAAGGGAAGGGAAGGGAAGGGAAGAGAAGGGAAGGGAAGGGAAGGGAAGGGAAGGGAAGGGAAGGGAAGGGAAGGGAAGGGAAGGGAAGGGAAGGGAAGGGAAGGGAAGGTTCCAGGAAGGGAAGGGAAGGGAAGGTTCCGGGAAGGGAAGGTTCCGGGAAGGGAAGGGAAGGGAAGGGAAGGGAAGGGAAGGGAAGGGAAGGGAAGGGAAGGTTCCGGGAAGGGAAGGTTCCGGTAAGTGAAGGGAAGGGAAGGGAAGGGAAGGGAAGGGAAGGGAAGGGAAGGGAAGGGAAGGGAAGGGAAGGGGTGGGAAGGGAAGGGAAGGGAACGGAAGGTTCCGGGAAGGGAAGGGAAGGGAAGGGAAGGGAAGGGAAGGGAAGGGAAGGGAAGGGAAGGGAAGGGAAGGTTTCGGGAAGGGAAGGGATGGGAAGGGAAGGGAAGGGAAGGGAAGGGATGGGAAGGGAAGAAAAGGGAAGGGAAGGTTCCAGGAAGGGAAGGGAAGGGAAGGTTCCGGGAAGGGAAGGTTCCGGGAAGGGAAGGGAAGGGAAGGGAAGGGAAGGGAAGGGAAGGTAAGGTTCCGGGAAGGGAAGGTTCCGGGAAGGGAAGGGAAGGGAAGGGAAGGGAAGGGAAGGGAAGGGGAAGGAAGGGACGGGACTATTCCGGGAAGGGAAGTTTCCGGGAAGGAAAGGGAAGGGAAGGGAAGGGAACGTTCCGGGAAGGGAAGGTTCCGGGAAGGTTCCGGGAAGGTTCCGGGGTGGTTCCGGGAAGGTTCCGGGAAGGTTCTGGGAAGGTTCAGGGAAGGTTCCGTGTTGCTTCCGGGAAGGTTCCTGGAAGGGAAGGGAAGGGAAGGGAAGGGAATGGAAGGGAAGGGAAGGGAAGGGAAGGTTAGGTTCCGGGAAGGGAAGGGAAGGGAAGGGAAGGGAAGGGAAGGGAAGGGAAGGGAAGGGAAGGGAAGGGAAGGGAAGGTTCCGGGAAGGGAAGGTTCCGGGAAGGGAAGGGAAGGTTCCGGGTAGGGAAGGTTCCGGGAAGGGAAGGTTCCGGGAAGGGAAGGGAAGGTTCCGGGAAGGGAAGGGAAGGGAAGGGAAGGGAAGGGAAGGGAAGGGAAGGGAAGGGAAGGGAAGGGAAGGTAAGGTTCCGGGAAGGGAAGGGAAGGAAAGGGAAGGGAAGGGAAGGTTCCGGGAAGGGAAGGTTCCGGGAATGTTCCGGGAAGGTTCGGGGAAGGTTCCGGGATGGTTCCGGGAAGGTTCCGGGAAGGGAAGGGAAGGTTCCGGGAAGGGAAGGGAAGGTTCCGGGAAGGTTCCGGGAAGGGAAGGTTCCGGGAAGGGAAGGGAAGGGAAGGGAAGGGAAGGGAAGGGAAGGGAAGGGAAGGGAAAGGAAGGGAAGGGAAGGGAAGGTTCCGGGAAGGGAAGGGAAGGGAAGGGAAGGGAAGGGAAGGGAAGGGAAGGGAAGGGAAGGGAAGGGAAGGGAAGGGAAGGGAAGGGGTGGGAAGGGAAGGGAAGGGAAGGGAAGGTTCCGGGAAGGGAAGGGAAGGGAAGGGAAGGGAAGGTTCCGGGAAGGGAAGGGAAGGTTTCGGGAAGGGAAGGGATGGGAAGGGAAGGGAAGGGAAGGGAAGGGAAGGGAAGGGAAGGGAAGGGAAGGTTCCAGGAAGGGAAGGGAAGGGAAGGTTCCGGGAAGGGAAGGTTCCGGGAAGGGAAGGGAAGGGAAGGGAAGGGAAGGGAAGGGAAGGGAAGGGAAGGTTCCGGGAAGGGAAGGTTCCGGGAAGGGAAGGGAAGGGAAGGGAAGGGAAGGGAAGGGAAGGGAAGGGAAGGGAAGGGAAGGGGAAGGAAGGGACGGGACTATTCCGGGAAGGGAAGTTTCCGGAAAGGAAAGGGAAGGGAAGGGAAGGGAAGGGAACGTTCCGGGAAGGGAAGGTTCCGGGAAGGTTCCGGGAAGGTTCCGGGATGGTTCCGGGAAGGTTCCGGGAAGGTTCTGGGAAGGTTCAGGGAAGGTTCCGGGTTGGTTCCGGGAAGGTTCCTGAAAGGGAAGGGAAGGGAAGGGAATGGAAGGGAAGGGAAGGGAAGGGAAGGTTAGGTTCCGGGAAGGGAAGGGAAGGGAAGGGAAGGGAAGGGAAGGGAAGGGAAGGGAAGGGAAGGTTCCGGGAAGGGAAGGGAAGGTTCCGGGAAGGGAAGGGAAGGGAAGGGAAGGGAAGGGAAGGGAAGGGAAGGGAAGGGAAGGGAAGGGAAGGGAAGGTTCCGGGAAGGGAAGGGAAGGGAAGGGAAGGGAAGGGATGGGAAGGGAAGGGAAGGGAAGGGAAGGGAAGGGAAGGGAAGGGAAGGGAAGGGAAGGGAAGGTTCCAGGAAGGGAAGGGAAGGGAAGGTTCCGGGAAGGGAAGGTTCCGGGAAGGGAAGGGAATGGAAGGGAAGGGAAGGGAAGGGAAGGGAAGGGAAGGGAAGGGAAGGGAAGGGAAGGGAAGGGAAGGGAAGGGAAGGGAAGGGAAGGGAAGGGAAGGGAAGGGAAGGGAAGGGAAGGTTCCGGGAAGGGAAGGGAAGGGAAGGGAAGGGTAGGGAAGGGAAGGGAAGGGAAGGGGAAGGAAGGGACGGGACTATTCCGGGAAGGGAAGTTTCCGGGAAGGAAAGGGAAGGGAAGGGAAGGGAACGTTCCGGGAAGGGAAGGTTCCGGGAAGGTTCCGGGAAGGTTCCGGGATGGTTCCGGGAAGGTTCCGGGAAGGTTCTGGGAAGGTTCAGGGAAGGTTCCGTGTTGGTTCCGGGAAGGTTCCTGGAAGGGAAGGGAAGGGAAGGGAAGGGAATGGAAGGGAAGGGAAGGGAAGGGAAGGTTAGGTTCCGGGAAGGGAAGGGAAGGGAAGGGAAGGGAAGGGAAGGGAAGGGAAGGGAAGGGAAGGTTCCGGGAAGGGAAGGTTCCGGGAAGGGAAGGGAAGGGAAGGGAAGGGAAGGGAAGGGAAGGGAAGGTTCCGGGAAGGGAAGGGAAGGTTCCGGGAAGGGAAGGTTCCGGGAAGGGAAGGGAAGGGAAGGGAAGGGAAGGGAAGGGAAGGGAAGGGAAGGTTCCGGGAAGGGAAGGGAAGGAAAGGGAAGGGAAGGGAAGGGAAGGGAAGGGAAGGTTCCGGGAATGTTCCGGGAAGGTTCTGGGAAGGTTCCGGGATGGTTCCGGGAAGGTTCTGGGAAGGGAAGGGAAGGTTCCGGGAAGGTTCCGGGAAGGGAAGGTTCCGGGAAGGGAAGGGAAGGGAAGGGAAGGGAAGGGAAGGGAAGGGAAGGGAAGGGAAAGGAAGGGAAGGGAAGGGAAGGGAAGGGAAGGGAAGGGAAGGGAAGGGAAGGGAAGGGAAGGGAAGGGAAGGAAAGGGAAGGGAAGGGAAGGGAAGGGAAGGGAACGTTCCGGGAAGCGAAGGTTCCGGGAAGGTTCCGGGAAGGTTCCGGGATGGTTCCGGGAAGGGAAGGGAAGGTTCCGGGAAGGTTCCGGGATGGTTCCGGGAAGGTTCCGGGAAGGGAAGGGAAGGTTCCGGGAAGGGAAGGGAAGGGAAGGGAAGGTTCCGGGAAGGGAAGGTTCCGGGAAGGGAAGGGAAGGTTCCGGGAAGGGACGGGAAAGGAAGGGAAGGGAAGGGAAGGGTAGGGAAGGGAAGAGAAGGGAAGGGAAGGCAAGGGAAGGGAAGGGAAGGGAAGGGAAGGGAAGGGAAGGGAAGGGAAGGGAAGGGAAGGGAAGGGAAGGGAAGGGAAAAGAAAGGAAGGGACGGGACTATTCCGGGAAGGGAAGTTTCCGGGAAGGAAAGGGAAGGGAAGGGAATGGAACGTTCCGGGAAGGGAAGGTTCCGGGAAGGTTACGGGAAGGTTCCGGGAAGGTTCCGGGAAGGTTCCGGGATGGTTCCGGGAAGGTTCCGGGAAGAGAAAGGAAGGTTCCGGGAAGGTTCCTGGATGGTTCCGGGAAGGTTCCGGGAAGGTTCCGGGATGGTTCCGGGAAGGTTCCGGGAAGGGAAGGAAAGGTTCCGGGAAGGGAAGGGAAGGTTCCGGGAAGGTTCCGGGAAGGGAAGGTTCCCGGAAGGGAAGGGTCCGGGAAGGGAAGGTTCCAGGAAGGGAAGGGAAGGGAAGGTTCCGGGAAGGGAAGGGAAGGGAAGGGAAGGGAAGGGAAGGGAAGGGAAGGGAAGGGAAGGGAAGGGAAGGGAAGGGAAGGGAAGGGAAGGGAAGGGAAGGGAAGGGAAGGGAAGGTTCCAGGAAGGGAAGGGAAGGGAAGGGAAGGGAAGGGAAGGGAAGGGAAGGGAAGGGAAGGGAAGGGAAGGGAAGGGAAGGGAAGGGAAGGTTCCGGGAAGGGAAGGGAAGGGAAGGGAAGGGAAGGGAAGGGAAGGGAAGGGAAGGGAAGGTTCCGAGAAGGGAAGGGAGGGGAAGGGAAGGGAAGGGAAGGGAAGGTTCCGGGAAGGGAAGGGAAGGGAAGGGAAGGGAAGGTTCCGGGATGGTTCAGGGAAGGTTCCGGGAAGGGAAGGGAAGGTTCCGGGAAGGGAAGGGAAGGTTCCGGGAAGGTTCCGGGAAGGGAAGGTTCCGGGAAGGGAAGGTTCCTGGAAGGGAAGGGTCCGGGAAGGGAAGGTTCCGGGAAGGGAAGGGAAGGTTCCGGGAAGGGAAGGTTCCGGGAAGGCAAGGTTCTGGGAAGGGAAGGGAAGGTTCCGGGAAGGGAAGGTTCCGGGAAGGGAAGGTTCCGGGAAGGGAAGGGAAGGGAAGGGAAGGGAAGGGAAGGGAAGGGAAGGGAAGGGAAGGGAAGGGAAGGGAAGGGAAGGGAAG
>NW_026535804.1:430000-432500 GCF_028551555.1 Melozone crissalis | reverse complement strand
GGGAAGGGAAGGGAAGGGAAGGGAAGGGAAGGGAAGGGAAGGGAAGGGAAGGGAAGGGAAGGTTCCGGGAAGGGAAGGGAAGGGAAGGGAAGGGAAGGGAAGGGAAGGGAAGGGAAGTTTCCGGGAAGGGAAGGTTCCGGGAAGGGAAGGTTCCGGGAAGGGAAGGTTCCGGGAAGGTTCCGGGAAGGTTCCGGGAAGGGAAGGGAAGGGAAGGGAAGGGTAAGGAAGGGAAGGGAAGGGAAGGGAAGGGAAGGGAAGGGAAGGGAAGGGAAGGGAAGGGAAGGGGTGGGAAGGGAAGGGAACGTTCCGGGAAGGGAAGGTTCCGGGAAGGGAAGGTTCCGGGAAGGGAAGGGAAGGGAAGGGAAGGGAAGGGAAGGGAAGGGAAGGGAAGGGAAGGGAAGGGAAGGGAAGGGAAGGGAAGGTTCCGGGAAGGGAAGGGAAGGGAAGGGAAGGGAAGGGAAGGGAAGGGAAGGGAAGGGAAGGGAAGGGGAAGGAAGGGACGGGACTATTCCGGGAAGGGAAGTTTCCGGGAAGGAAAGGGAAGGGAAGGGAAGGGAAGGGAACGTTCCGGGAAGGGAAGGTTCCGGGAAGGTTCCGGGAAGGGAAGGGAAGGTTCCGGGAAGGTTCCGGGATGGTTCCGGGAAGGTTCCGGGAAGGGAAGGGAAGGTTCCGGGAAGGGAAGGGAAGGGAAGGGAAGGTTCCGGGAAGGGAAGGTTCCGGGAAGGGAAGGGAAGGTTCCGGGAAGGGACGGGAAGGGAAGGGAAGGTTCCGGGAAGGGAAGGGAAGGGAAGGGAAGGGAAGGGAAGGTTCCGGGAAGGGAAGGTTCCGGGAAGGGAAGGGAAGGGAAGGTTCCGGGAAGGTTCTGGGAAGGGAAGGTTCCGGGAAGGGAAGGTTCCCGGAAGGGAAGGGTCCGGGAAGGGAAGGGAAGGGAAGGGAAGGGAAGGGAAGGGAAGGGAAGGGAAGGGAAGGGAAGGGTAGCGAAGGGAAGGGAAGGGAAGGGAAGGGAAGGGAAGGGAAGGGAAGGGAAGGGAAGGGAAGGGAACGGAAGGGAAGGGAAGGGAAGGGAAGGTTCCGGGAAGGGAAGGGAAGGTTCCGGGAAGGGAAGGGAAGGGAAGGGAAGGGAAGGTTCCGGGAAGGGAAGGGAAGGGAAGGGAAGGGAAGGGAAGGGAAGGGAAGGGAAGGGAAGGTTCCGGGAAGGTTCCGGGAAGGGAAGATTCCGGGAAGGGAAGGTTCCCTGAAGGGAAGGGTCCGGGAAGGGAAGGTTCCGTGAAGGGAAGGGAAGGTTCCGGGAAGGGAAGGGAAGGGAAGGTTCCGGGAAGGTTCCGGGAAGGTTCCGGGAAGGTTCCGGGAAGGGAAGGGAAGGTTCCGGGAAGGTTCCGGGATGGTTCCGGGAAGGTTCCGGGAAGGGAAGGGAAGGTTCCGGGAAGGGAAGGGAAGGGAAGGGAAGGGAAGGTTCCGGGAAGGGAAGGTTCCGGGAAGGGAAGGGAAGGTTCCGGGAAGGGACGGGAAGGGAAGGGAAGGGAAGGGAAGGGAAGGGAAGGGAAGGGAAGGGAAGGGAAGGTTCCGGGAAGGGAAGGTTCCGGGAAGGGAAGGGAAGGGAAGGGAAGGGAAGGGAAGGGAAGGGAAGGGAAGGGAAGGGAAGGGAAGGGAAGGGAAGGGAAGGGAAGGGAAGGTTCCCCGAAGGGAAGGGAAGGGAAGGGAAGGGAAGGGAAGGGAAGGGAAGGGAAGGGAAGGTTCCGGTAAGGGAAGGGAAGAGAAGGGAAGGGAAGGTTCCGGGATGGTTCCGGGAAGGTTCCGGGAAGGGAAGGGAAGGTTCCGGGAAGGGAAGGGAAGGTTCCGAGAAGGTTCCGGGAAGGGAAGGTTCCGGGAAGGGAAGGTTCCCGGAAGGGAAGGTTCCGGGAAGGGAAGGTTCCGGGAAGGGAAGGGAAGGTTCCGGGAAGGGAAGGGAAGGGAAGGGAAGGGAAGGGAAGGGAAGGGAAGGGAAGGGAAGGGAAGGGAAGGGAAGGGAAGGTTCCGGGAAGGGAAGGGAAGGGAAGGGAAGGGAAGGGAAGGGAAGGGAAGTTTCCGGGAAGGGAAGGTTCCGGGAAGGGAAGGTTCCGGGAAGGGAAGGTTCCGGGAAGGTTCCGGGAAGGTTCCGGGAAGGGAAGGGAAGGGAAGGGAAGGGTAAGGAAGGGAAGGGAAGGGAAGGGAAGGGAAGGGAAGGGAAGGGAAGGGAAGGGAAGGGGTGGGAAGGGAAGGGAACGTTCCGGGAAGGGAAGGTTCCGGGAAGGGAAGGTTCCGGGAAGGGAAGGGAAGGGAAGGGAAGGGAAGGGAAGGGAAGGGAAGGGAAGGGAAGGGAAGGGAAGGGAAGGTTCCGGGAAGGGAAGGGAAGGGAAGGGAAGGGAAGGGAAGGGAAGGGAAGGGAAGGGAAGGGGAAGGAAGGGACGGGACTATTCCGGGAAGGGAAGTTTCCGGGAAGGAAAGGGAAGGGAAGGGAAGGGAAGGGAACGTTCCGGGAAGG
>NW_026535804.1:412500-422500 GCF_028551555.1 Melozone crissalis | reverse complement strand
AAGGGAAGGGAAGGGAAGGTTCCGGGAAGGGAAGGGAAGGGAAGGGAAGGGAAGGGAAGGGAAGGGAAGGGGAAGGAAGGGACGGGACTATTCCGGGAAGGGAAGTTTCCGGGAAGGGAAGGGAAGGGAAGGGAAGGGAACGTTCCGGGAAGGGAAGGTTCCGGGAAGGTTCCGGGAAGGGAAGGGAAGGTTCCGGGAAGGTTCCAGGAGGTTCCGGGAAGGTTCCGGGAAGGGAAGGGAAGGTTCCGGGAAGGGAAGGGAAGGTTCCGGGAAGGTTCCGGGAAGGGAAGGTTCCGGGAAGGGAAGGTTCCCGGAAGGGAAGGTTCCGGGAAGGGAAGGTTCCGGGAAGGGAAGGTTCCGGGAAGGGAAGGGAAGGGAAGGGAAGGGAAGGGAAGGGAAGGGAAGGGAAGGGAAGGGAAGGGAAGGGAAGGGAAGGGAAGGGAAGGTTTCGGGAAGGGAAGGGAAGGTTCCGGGAAGGGAAGGGAAGGGAAGGGAAGGGAAGGGAAGGGAAGGGAAGGGAAGGGAAGGGAAGGGAAGGGAAGGGAAGGTTCCGGGAAGGGAAGGGAAGGGAAGGGAAGGGAAGGGAAGGGAAGGGAAGTTTCCGGGAAGGGAAGGTTCCGGGAAGGGAAGGTTCCGGGAAGGGAAGGTTCCGGGAAGGTTCCGGGAAGGTTCCGGGAAGGTTCCGGGAAGGTTCCAGGAAGGGAAGGGAAGGGAAGGGAAGGGAAGGGTAAGGAAGGGAAGGGAAGGGAAGGGAAGGGAAGGGAAGGGAAGGGAAGGGAAGGGAAGGGAAGGGAAGGGAAGGGAAGGGAAGGGAAGGGAAGGGAAGGGAAGGGAAGGGAAGGGAAGGGAAGGGAAGGGAAGGGAAGGTTCCGGGAAGGGAAGGGAAGGGAAGGGAAGGGAAGGGAAGGGAAGGGGTGGGAAGGGAAGGGAAGGGAAGGGAAGGGAAGGGAAGGGAAGGGAAGGGAAGGGAAGGTTCCGGGAAGGGAAGGTTCCGGGAAGGGAAGGGAAGGGAAGGGAAGGGAAGGGAAGGGAAGGGAAGGTTCCGGGAAGGGAAGGGAAGGTTCCGGGAAGGGACGGGAAGGGAAGGGAAGGGAAGGGAAGGGAAGGGAAGGGAAGGGAAGAGAAGGGAAGGGAAGGGAAGGGAAGGAAAGGGAAGGGAAGGGAAGGGAAGGGAAGGGAAGGGAAGGGAAGGGAAGGGAAGGGAAGGGAAGGGAAGGGAAGAGAAAGGAAGGGACGGGACTATTCCGGGAAGGGAAGTTTCCGGGAAAGAAAGGGAAGGGAAGGGAATGGAACGTTCCGGGAAGGGAAGGTTCCGGGAAGGTTCCGGGAAGCTTCCGGGAAGGTTCCGGGAAGGTTCCGGGATGGTTCCTGGAAGGTTCCGGGAAGAGAAAGGAAGGTTCCGGGAAGGTTCCTGGATGGTTCCGGGAAGGTTCCGGGCAGGTTCCGGGATGGTTCCGGGAAGGTTCCGGGAAGGGAAGGGAAGGTTCCGGGAAGGGAAGGGAAGGTTCCGGGAAGGTTCCGGGAAGGGAAGGTTCCGGGAAGGGAAGGTTCCCGGAAGGGAAGGGTCCGGGAAGGGAAGGTTCCGGGAAGGGAAGGGAAGGTTCCGGGAAGGTTCCGGGAAGGGAAGGTTCCGGGAAGGGAAGGTTCCGGGAAGGGAAGGGAAGGGAAGGGAAGGGAAGGGAAGGGAAGGGAAGGGAAGGGAAGGGAAGGGAAGGTTCCGGGAAGGGAAGGTTCCGGGAAGGGAAGGGAAGGGAAGGGAAGGGAAGGGAAGGGAAGGGAAGGGAAGGTTCCGGGAAGGGAAGGTTACGAAAAGGGAAGGTTCCGGGAAGGGAAGGTTTCGGGAAGGGAAGGGAAGGGAAGGTTCCGGGAAGGTTCCGGGAAGGTTCCGGGAAGGTTCCGGGAATGTTCCGGGAAGGGAAGGGAAGGGAAGGGAAGGGAAGGGAAGGGAAGGGAAGGGAAGGGAAGGGAAGGGAAGGTTCCGGGAAGGTTCCGGGAAGGGAAGGGAAGGGAAGGGAAGGGAAGGGAAGGGAAGGGAAGGGAAGGGAAGGTTCCGAGAAGGGAAGGGAGGGGAAGGGAAGGTTCCGGGAAGGGAAGGGAAGGGAAGGGAAGGGAAGGGAAGGGAAGGGAAGGGAAGGGAAGGGAAGGGAAGGTTCCGGGAAGGGAAGGGAAGGGAAGGGAAGGGAAGGTTCCAGGAAGGGAAGGGAAGGGAAGGGAAGGTTCCGGGAAGGGAAGGGAAGGGAAGGGAAGGGAAGGGAAGGGAAGGGAAGGGAAGGGAAGGTTCCGGGATGGTTCCGGGAAGGTTCCGGGAAGGGAAGGGAAGGTTCCGGGAAGGGAAGGGAAGGTTCCGGGAAGGTTCCGGGAAGGGAAGGGAAGGGAAGGGAAGGGAAGGTTCCCGGAAGGGAAGGGTCCGGGAAGGGAAGGTTCCGGGAAGGGAAGGGAAGGTTCCGGGAAGGGAAGGTTCCGGGAAGGGAAGGGAAGGGAAGGGAAGGGAAGGGAAGGGAAGGGAAGGGAAGGGAAGGGAAGGGTAAGGAAGGGAAGGGAAGGGAAGGGAAGGGAAGGGAAGGGAAGGGAAGGGAAGGGAAGGGAAGGGAAGGGAAGGGAAGGGAAGGGAAGGGAAGGGAAGGGAAGGGAAGGGAAGGGAAGGGAAGGGAAGGTTCCGGGAAGGGAAGGTTCCGGGAAGGGAAGGGAAGGGAAGGTTCCGGGAAGGTTCCGGGAAGGTTCCGGGAAAGTTCCGGGAAGGGAAGGGAAGGGAAGGGAAGGGAAGGGAAGGGAAGGGTAAGGAAGGGAAGTGAAGGGAAGGGAAGGGAAGGGAAGGGAAGGGAAGGGAAGGGAAGGGAAGGGAAGGGGTGGGAAGGGAAGGTTCCGGGAAGGGAAGGGAAGGGAAGGGAAGGGAAGGGAAGGGAAGGGAAGGTTCCAGGAAGGGAAGGGAAGGGAAGGGAGGGGAAGGGAAGGGAAGGGAAGGGAAGGTTCCGGGAAGGGAAGGTTCCGGGAAGGGAAGGGAAGGGAAGGGAAGGTTCCGGGAAGGGAAGGTTCCGGGAAGGGAAGGTTCCGGGAAGGTTCCGGGAAGGGAAGGGAACGGAAGGGAAGGGAAGGGGAAGGACGGGACGGGACTATTCCGGGAAGGGAAGTTTCCGGGAAGGAAAGGGAAGGGAAGGGAAGGGAAGGGAACGTTCCGGGAAGGGAAGGTTCCGGGAAGGTTCCGGGAAGGTTCCGGGATGGGAAGGTTCCGGGAAGGGAAGGGAAGGTTCTGGGAAGGTTCCGGGATGGTTCCGGGAAGGTTCCGGGAAGGGAAGGGAAGGTTCCGGGAAGGGAAGGGAAGGGAAGGGAAGGGAAGGGAACGTTCCGGGAAGGGAAGGTTCCGGGAAGGGAAGGGAAGGTTCCGGGAAGGGACGGGAAGGGAAGGGAAGGGAAGGGAAGGGAAGGGAAGGGAAGGGAAGGGAAGAGAAAGGAAGGGACGGGACTATTCCGGGAAGGGAAGTTTCCGGGAAGGAAAGGGAAGGGAAGGGAATGGAACGTTCCGGGAAGGGAAGGTTCCGGGAAGGTTCCGGGAAGCTTCCGGGAAGGTTCCGGGAAGGTTCCGGGATGGTTCCGGGAAGGTTCCGGGAAGAGAAAGGAAGGTTCCGGGAAGGTTCCTGGATGGTTCCGGGAAGGTTCTGGGCAGGTTCCGGGATGGTTCCGGGAAGGTTCCGGGAAGGGAAGGGAAGGTTCCGGGAAGGGAAGGGAAGGTTCCGGGAAGGTTCCGGGAAGGAAAGGTACCGGGAAGTGAAGGTTCCCGGAAGGGAAGGGTCCGGGAAGGGAAGGTTCCGGGAAGGGAAGGGAAGGTTCCGGGAAGGGAAGGGAAGGGAAGGTTCCGGGAAGGGAAGGTTCCGGGAAGGGAAGGTTCCGGGAAGGTTCCGGGAAGGTTACGGGAAGGTTCCGGGAAGGGAAGGGAAGGGAAGGGAAGGGAAGGGAAGGGAAGGGAAGGGAAGGGAAGGGAAGGGAAGGGAAGGTTCCGAGAAGGGAAGGGAAGGGAAGGGATGGGAAGGGAAGGGAAGGGAAGGGAATGTTCCGGGAAGGGAAGGGAAGGGAAGGGAAGGGAAGGGAAGGTTCCGGGAAGGTTCCGGGATGGTTTCGGGAAGGTTCCGGGAAGGGAAGGGAAGGTTCCGGGAAGGGAAGGGAAGGTTCCGGGAAGGTTCCGGGAAGGGAAGATTCCGGGAAGGGAAGGTTCCCGGAAGGGAAGGGTCCGGGAAGGGAAGGTTCCGGGAAGGGAAGGGAAGGGAAGGGAAGGGAAGGGAAGGGAAGGGAAGGGAAGGGAAGGGAAGGGAAGGGAAGGGAAGGGATGGGAAGGGAAGGGAAGGGAAGGTTCCCCGAAGGGAAGGGAAGGGAAGGGAAGGAAAGGGAAGGGAAGGGAAGGGAAGGGAAGGGAAGGGAAGGTTCCGGGAAGGGAAGGGAAGGGAAGGGAAGGTTCCGGGATGGTTCCGGGAAGGTTCCGGGAAGGGAAGGGAAGGTTCCGGGAAGGGAAGGGAAGGTTCCAGGAAGGTTCTGGGAAGGGAAGGTTCCGGGAAGGGAAGGTTCCCGGAAGGGAAGGTTCCGGGAAGGGAAGGTTCCGGGAAGGGAAGGGAAGGGAAGGTTCCGGGAAGGGAAGGGAAGGGAAGGGAAGGGAAGGGAAGGGAAGGGAAGGGAAGGGAAGGGAAGGGAAGGGAAGGGAAGGGAAGGGAAGGGAAGGGAAGGGAAGGGAAGGGAAGGTTCCGGGAAGGGAAGGGAAGGGAAGGGAAGGTTCCGGGAAGGGAAGGGAAGGGAAGGGAAGGGAAGGGAAGGGAAGGGAAGGGAAGGGAAGGGAAGGGAAGGTTCCGGGAAGGGAAGGTTCCGGGAAGGGAAGGTCCCGGGAAGGGAAGGGAAGGGAAGGGAAGGGAAGGTTCCGGGAAGGGAAGGTTCCGGGAAGGGAAGGGAAGGGAAGGGAAGGGAAGGGAAGGGAAGGGAAGGTTCCGGGAAGGGAAGGGAAGGTTCCGGGAAGGGAAGGGAAGGGAAGGGAAGGGAAGGGAAGGGAAGGGAAGGGAAGGGAAGGTTCCGCGAAGGGAAGGGAAGGGAAGGGAAGGGAAGGGAAGGGAAGGGAAGGGAAGGGAAGGGAAGGGAAGGGAAGGGAAGGGAAGGGAAGGGAAGGGAAGGGAAGGGAAGGGAAGGTTCCGGGAAGGGAAGGGAAGGGAAGGGAAGGGAAGGGAAGGGAAGGGAAGGGAAGGGAAGGGAAGGTTCCGGGAAGGGAAGGGAAGGGAAGGGAAGGGAAGGGAAGGGAAGGGAAGGTTCCGGGAAGGTTCCTGGATGGTTCCGGGAAGGTTCCGGGAAGGGAAGGGAAGGTTCCGGGAAGGTTCCGGGATGGGAAGATTCCGGGAAGGGAAGGTTCCCTGAAGGGAAGGGTCCGGGAAGGGAAGGTTCCGGGAAGGGAAGGTTCCGGGAAGGGAAGGTTCCCGGAAGGGAAGGGTCCGGGAAGGGAAGGTTCCGGGAAGGGAAGGGAAGGTTCCGGGAAGGGAAGGGAAGGGAAGGTTCCGGGAAGGGAAGGTTCCGGGAAGGGAAGGTTCCGGGAAGGGAAGGGAAGGGAAGGGAAGGGAAGGGAAGGGAAGGGAAGGGAAGGGAAGGGAAGGGAAGGGAAGGGAAGGGAAGGGAAGGGAAGGGAAGGTTCCGAAAAGGGAAGGGAAGGGAAGGGAAGGGAAGGGAAGGGAAGGGAAGGGAAGGGAAGGGAAGGGAAGGGAAGGGAAGTTTCCGGGAAGGGAAGGTTCCGGGAAGGGAAGGGAAGGGAAGGGAAGGGAAGGGAAGGGAAGGGAAGGGAAGGTTCCGGGAAGGGAAGGTTCCGGGAAGGGAAGGGAAGGGAAGGTTCCGGGAAGGTTCTGGGCAGGGAAGGTTCCGGGAAGGTTCCGGGAAGGTTCCGGGAAGGGAAGGGAAGGGAAGGGAAGGGAAGGTTCCGCGAAGGGAAGGGAAGGGAAGGGAAGGGAAGGGAAGGGAAGGGAAGGGAAGGGAAGGTTCCGGGAAGGGAAGGGAAAGGAAGGGAAGGGAAGGGAAGGGAAGGGAAGGGAAGGGAAGGGAAGGGAAGGTTCCGGGAAGGTTCCGGGAAGGGAAGGTTCCGGGAAGGGAAGGGAAGGGAAGGGAAGGGAAGGGAAGGGAAGGTTCCGGGAAGGTTCCGGGATGGTTCCGGGAAGGTTCCGGGAAGGGAAGGGAAGGTTCCGGGAAGGGAAGGGAAGGTTCCGGGAAGGTTCCGGGAAGGGAAGATTCCGGGAAGGGAAGGTTCCCTGAAGGGAAGGGTCCGGGAAGGGAAGGTTCCGGGAAGGGAAGGGAAGGGAAGGTTCCGGGAAGGGAAGGGAAGGTTCCGGGAAGGGAAGGGAAGGGAAGGGAAGGGAAGGGAAGGGAAGGGAAGGGAAGGGAAGGGAAGGGAAGGGAAGGGAAGGGAAGGGAAGGTTCCCCGAAGGGAAGGGAAGGGAAGGGAAGGGAAGGGAAGGGAAGGGAAGGGAAGGGAAGGTTCCGGGAAGGTTCCGGGAAGGTTCCGGGAAGGGAAGGGAAGGGAAGGGAAGGGAAGGGAAGGGAAGGGAAGGGAAGGGAAGGGAAGGTTCCGGGAAGGGAAGGTTCCCGGAAGGGAAGGGTCCGGGAAGGGAAGGTTCCGGGAAGGGAAGGGAAGGTTCCGGGAAGGGAAGGTTCCGGGAAGCTTCCGGGAAGCTTCCGGGAAGGTTCCGGGAAGGTTCCGGGATGGTTCCTGGAAGGTTCCGGGAAGAGAAAGGAAGGTTCCGGGAAGGTTCCTGGATGGTTCCGGGAAGGTTCCGGGCAGGTTCCGGGATGGTTCCGGGAAGGTTCCGGGAAGGGAAGGGAAGGTTCCGGGAAGGGAAGGGAAGGTTCCGGGAAGGTTCCGGGAAGGGAAGGTTCCGGGAAGGGAAGGTTCCCGGAAGGGAAGGGTCCGGGAAGGGAAGGTTCCGGGAAGGGAAGGGAAGGTTCCGGGAAGGGAAGGGAAGGGAAGGTTCCGGGAAGGGAAGGGAAGGGAAGGGAAGGGAAGGGAAGGTTCCGGGAAGGGAAGGGAAGGGAAGGGAAGGGAAGGGAAGGGAAGGGAAGGGAAGGGAAGGTTCCGGGAAGGGAAGGGAAGGGAAGGGAAGGGAAGGGAAGGGAAGGTTCCGGGAAGGGAAGGTTCCGGGAAGGGAAGGGAAGGTTCCGAGAAGGGAAGGGAAGGGAAGGGAAGGGAAGGGAAGGGAAGGGAAGGGAAGGGAAGGGAAGGAAAGGGAAGGGAAAGGAAGGGACGGGACTATTCCGGGAAGGGAAGTTTCCGGGAAGGAAAGGGAAGGGAAGGGAACGTTCCGGGAAGGGAAGCTTCCGGGAAGGTTCAGGGAAGGTTCCGGGAAGGGAAGGGAAGGGAAGGGAAGGGAAGGGAAGGGAAGGGAAGGTTCCGGGAAGGGAAGGGAAGGGAAGGGAAGGGAAGGGAAGGGAAGGGAACGTTCCGGGAAGGGAAGGGAAGGGAAGGGAAGGGAAGGTTCCGGGAAGGTTTCGGGAAGGGAAGGTTTCGGGAAGGGAAGGGAAGGTTCCGGGAAGGTTCCGGGAAGGTTCCGGGAAGGTTCCGGGAAGGGAAGGTTTCGGGAAGGGAAGGGAAGGTTCCGGGAAGGGAAGGGAAGGGAAGGGAAGGGAAGGGAAGGGAAGGGAAGGGAAGGGAAGAGAAAGGAAGGGACGGGACTATTCCGGGAAGGGAAGTTTCCGGGAACGAAAGGGAAGGGATGGGAATGGAACGTTCCGGGAAGGGAAGGTTCCGGGAAGGTTCCGGGAAGCTTCCGGGAAGGTTCCGGGAAGGTTCCGGGATGGTTCCGGGAAGGTTCCGGGAAGAGAAAGGAAGGTTCCGGGAAGGTTCCTGGATGGTTCCGGGAAGATTCCGGGCAGGTTCCGGGATGGTTCCGGGAAGGTTCCGGGAAGGGAAGGGAAGGTTCCGGGAAGGGAAGGGAAGGTTCCGGGAAGGTTCCGGGAAGGGAAGGTTCCGGGAAGGGAAGGTTCCCGGAAGGGAAGGGTCCAGGAAGGGAAGGTTCCGGGAAGGGAAGGGAAGGTTCCGGGAAGGTTTCGGGAAGGGAAGGTTTCGGGAAGGGAAGGGAAGGTTCCGGGAAGGTTCCGGGAAGGTTCCGGGAAGGTTCCGGGAAGGGAAGGTTTCGGGAAGGGAAGGGAAGGTTCCGGGAAGGGAAGGGAAGGGAAGGGAAGGGAAGGGAAGGGAAGGGAAGGGAAGGGAAGAGAAAGGAAGGGACGGGACTATTCCGGGAAGGGAAGTTTCCGGGAAGGAAAGGGAAGGGAAGGGAATGGAACGTTCCGGGAAGGGAAGGTTCCGGGAAGGTTCCGGGAAGCTTCCGGGAAGGTTCCGGGAAGGTTCCGGGATGGTTCCGGGAAGGTTCCGGGAAGAGAAAGGAAGGTTCCGGGAAGGTTCCTGGATGGTTCCGGGAAGGTTCCGGGCAGGTTCCGGGATGGTTCCGGGAAGGTTCCGGGAAGGGAAGGGAAGGTTCCGGGAAGGGAAGGGAAGGTTCCGGGAAGGTTCCGGGAAGGGAAGGTTCCGGGAAGGGAAGGTTCCCGGAAGGGAAGGGTCCGGGAAGGGAAGGTTCCGGGAAGGGAAGGGAAGGTTCCGGGAAGGGAAGGGAAGGGAAGGTTCCGGGAAGGGAAGGTTCCCGGAAAGGAAGGGAAGGGAAGGGAAGGGAAGGGAAGGGAAGGGAAGGGAAGGTTCCGGGAAGGGAAGGGTCCGGGAACGGAAGGGAAGGGAAGGGAAGGGAAGGGAAGGGAAGGGAAGGGAAGGTTCCGGGAAGGGAAGGTTCCAAAAGGGAAGGGAAGGGAAGGGAAGGGAAGGGAAGGGAAGGGAAGGGAAGGGAAGGGAAGGGAAGGGAAGGTTCCGGGAAGGGAAGGTTCCGGGAAGGGAAGGTCCCGGGAAGGGAAGGGAAGGGAAGGGAAGGGAAGGTTCCGGGAAGGGAAGGTTCCGGGAAGGGAAGGGAAGGGAAGGTTCCGGGAAGGTTCTGGGAAGGGAAGGTTCCGGGAAGGGAAGGGAAGGTTCCGGGAAGGGAAGGGAAGGGAAGGGAAGGGAAGGGAAGGGAAGGGAAGGGAAGGTTCCGCGAAGGGAAGGGAAGGGAAGGGAAGGGAAGGGAAGGGAAGGGAAGGGAAGGGAAGGGAAGGGAAGGGAAGGGAAGGGAAGGGAAGGGAAGGGAAGGGAAGGGAAGGGAAGGGAAGGTTCCGGGAAGGGAAGGGAAGGGAAGGGAAGGGAAGGGAAGGGAAGGGAAGGGAAGGGAAGGGAAGGTTCCGGGAAGGGAAGGGAAGGGAAGGGAAGGGAAGGGAAGGGAAGGGAAGGGAAGGGAAGGGAAGGTTCCGGGAAGGTTCCTGGATGGTTCCGGGAAGGTTCCGGGAAGGGAAGGGAAGGTTCCGGGAAGGTTCCGGGATGGGAAGATTCCGGGAAGGGAAGGTTCCCTGAAGGGAAGGGTCCGGGAAGGGAAGGTTCCGGGAAGGGAAGGTTCCGGGAAGGGAAGGTTCCCGGAAGGGAAGGGTCCGGGAAGGGAAGGTTCCGGGAAGGGAAGGGAAGGTTCCGGGAAGGGAAGGGAAGGGAAGGTTCCGGGAAGGGAAGGTTCCGGGAAGGGAAGGTTCCGGGAAGGGAAGGGAAGGGAAGGGAAGGGAAGGGAAGGGAAGGGAAGGGAAGGGAAGGGAAGGGAAGGGAAGGGAAGGGAAGGGAAGGGAAGGGAAGGGAAGGTTCCGAAAAGGGAAGGGAAGGGAAGGGAAGGGAAGGGAAGGGAAGGGAAGGGAAGGGAAGGGAAGGGAAGGGAAGGGAAGTTTCCGGGAAGGGAAGGTTCCGGGAAGGGAAGGGAAGGGAAGGGAAGGGAAGGGAAGGGAAGGGAAGGTTCCGGGAAGGGAAGGTTCCGGGAAGGGAAGGGAAGGGAAGGTTCCGGGAAGGTTCTGGGCAGGGAAGGTTCCGGGAAGGTTCCGGGAAGGTTCCGGGAAGGGAAGGGAAGGGAAGGGAAGGTTCCGCGAAGGGAAGGGAAGGGAAGGGAAG
>NW_026535804.1:407500-410000 GCF_028551555.1 Melozone crissalis | reverse complement strand
TCCGGGGAACGAAAGGGAAGGGATGGGAATGGAACGTTCCGGGAAGGGAAGGTTCCGGGAAGGTTCCGGGAAGCTTCCGGGAAGGTTCCGGGAAGGTTCCGGGATGGTTCCGGGAAGGTTCCGGGAAGAGAAAGGAAGGTTCCGGGAAGGTTCCTGGATGGTTCCGGGAAGATTCCGGGCAGGTTCCGGGATGGTTCCGGGAAGGTTCCGGGAAGGGAAGGGAAGGTTCCGGGAAGGGAAGGGAAGGTTCCGGGAAGGTTCCGGGAAGGGAAGGTTCCGGGAAGGGAAGGTTCCCGGAAGGGAAGGGTCCAGGAAGGGAAGGTTCCGGGAAGGGAAGGGAAGGTTCCGGTAAGGTTTCGGGAAGGGAAGGTTTCGGGAAGGGAAGGGAAGGTTCCGGGAAGGTTCCGGGAAGGTTCCGGGAAGGTTCCGGGAAGGGAAGGTTTCGGGAAGGGAAGGGAAGGTTCCGGGAAGGGAAGGGAAGGGAAGGGAAGGGAAGGGAAGGGAAGGGAAGGGAAGAGAAAGGAAGGGACGGGACTATTCCGGGAAGGGAAGTTTCCGGGAAGGAAAGGGAAGGGAAGGGAATGGAACGTTCCGGGAAGGGAAGGTTCCGGGAAGGTTCCGGGAAGCTTCCGGGAAGGTTCCGGGAAGGTTCCGGGATGGTTCCGGGAAGGTTCCGGGAAGAGAAAGGAAGTTTCCGGGAAGGTTCCTGGATGGTTCCGGGAAGGTTCCGGGCAGGTTCCGGGATGGTTCCGGGAAGGTTCCGGGAAGGGAAGGGAAGGTTCCGGGAAGGGAAGGGAAGGTTCCGGGAAGGTTCCGGGAAGGGAAGGTTCCGGGAAGGGAAGGTTCCCGGAAGGGAAGGGTCCGGGAAGGGAAGGTTCCGGGAAGGGAAGGGAAGGTTCCGGGAAGGGAAGGGAAGGGAAGGTTCCGGGAAGGGAAGGTTCCCGGAAAGGAAGGGAAGGGAAGGGAAGGGAAGGGAAGGGAAGGGAAGGGAAGGTTCCGGGAAGGGAAGGTTCCGGGAACGGAAGGGAAGGGAAGGGAAGGGAAGGGAAGGGAAGGGAAGGGAAGGTTCCGGGAAGGGAAGGTTCCAAAAAGGGAAGGGAAGGGAAGGGAAGGGAAGGGAAGGGAAGGGAAGGGAAGGGAAGGGAAGGTTCCGGGAAGGGAAGGTTCCGGGAAGGGAAGGTCCCGGGAAGGGAAGGGAAGGGAAGGGAAGGGAAGGTTCCGGGAAGGGAAGGTTCCGGGAAGGGAAGGGAAGGGAAGGTTCCGGGAAGGTTCTGGGAAGGGAAGGTTCCGGGAAGGGAAGGGAAGGTTCCGGGAAGGGAAGGGAAGGGAAGGGAAGGGAAGGGAAGGGAAGGGAAGGTTCCGCGAAGGGAAGGGAAGGGAAGGGAAGGGAAGGGAAGGGAAGGGAAGGGAAGGGAAGGGAAGGGAAGGGAAGGGAAGGGAAGGGAAGGGAAGGGAAGGGAAGGGAAGGGAAGGGAAGGGAAGGGAAGGGAAGGGAAGGGAAGGGAAGGGAAGGGAAGGGAAGGTTCCGGGAAGGGAAGGGAAGGGAAGGGAAGGGAAGGGAAGGGAAGGGAAGGGAAGGGAAGGGAAGGGAAGGGAAGGGAAGGTTCCGGGAAGGGAAGGGAAGGGAAGGGAAGGGAAGGGAAGGGAAGGGAAGGTTCCGGGAAGGTTCCTGGATGGTTCCGGGAAGGTTCCGGGAAGGGAAGGGAAGGTTCCGGGAAGGTTCCGGGATGGGAAGATTCCGGGAAGGGAAGGTTCCCTGAAGGGAAGGGTCCGGGAAGGGAAGGTTCCGGGAAGGGAAGGTTCCGGGAAGGGAAGGTTCCCGGAAGGGAAGGGTCCGGGAAGGGAAGGTTCCGGGAAGGGAAGGGAAGGTTCCGGGAAGGGAAGGGAAGGGAAGGTTCCGGGAAGGGAAGGTTCCGGGAAGGGTAGGTTCCGGGAAGGGAAGGGAAGGGAAGGGAAGGGAAGGGAAGGGAAGGGAAGGGAAGGGAAGGGAAGGGAAGGGAAGGGAAGGGAAGGGAAGGGAAGGGAAGGGAAGGGAAGGGAAGGGAAGGTTCCGAAAAGGGAAGGGAAGGGAAGGGAAGGGAAGGGAAGGGAAGGGAAGGGAAGGGAAGGGAAGGGAAGGGAAGGGAAGTTTCCGGGAAGGGAAGGTTCCGGGAAGGGAAGGGAAGGGAAGGGAAGGGAAGGGAAGGGAAGGGAAGGGAAGGTTCCGGGAAGGGAAGGTTCCGGGAAGGGAAGGGAAGGGAAGGTTCCGGGAAGGTTCTGGGCAGGGAAGGTTCCGGGAAGGTTCCGGGAAGGTTCCGGGAAGGTTCCGGGAAGGGAAGGGAAGGGAAGGTTCCGCGAAGGGAAGGGAAGGGAAGGGAAGGGAAGGGAAGGGAAGGGAAGGGAAGGGAAGGTTCCGGGAAGGGAAGGGAAAGGAAGGGAAGGGAAGGGAAGGGAAGGGAAGGGAAGGGAAGGGAAGGTTCCGGGAAGGTTCCGGGAAGGGAAGGTTCCGGGAAGGGAAGGG
>NW_026535804.1:0-400000 GCF_028551555.1 Melozone crissalis | reverse complement strand
CCGGGAAGGGAAGGTTCCGGGAAGGGAAGGGAAGGGAAGGGAAGGGAAGGGAAGGTTCCGGGAAGGTTCCGGGATGGTTCCGGGAAGGTTCCGGGAAGGGAAGGGAAGGTTCCGGGAAGGGAAGGGAAGGTTCCGGGAAGGTTCCGGGAAGGGAAGATTCCGGGAAGGGAAGGTTCCCTGAAGGGAAGGGTCCGGGAAGGGAAGGTTCCGTGAAGGGAAGGGAAGGGAAGGTTCCGGGAAGGGAAGGGAAGGTTCCGGGAAGGGAAGGGAAGGGAAGGGAAGGGAAGGGAAGGGAAGGGAAGGGAAGGGAAGGGAAGGGAAGGGAAGGGAAGGGAAGGGAAGGGAAGGGAAGGGAAGGGAAGGGAAGGTTCCGGGAAGGTTCCGGGAAGGGAAGGGAAGGGAAGGGAAGGGAAGGGAAGGTTCCGGGAAGGGAAGGGAAGGGAAGGGAAGGGAAGGGAAGGGAAGGGAAGGGAAGGGAAGGTTCCGGGATGGTTCCGGGAAGGTTCCGGGAAGGGAAGGGAAGGTTCCGGGAAGGGAAGGTTCCGGGAAGGGAAGGTTCCCGGAAGGGAAGGTTCCGGGAAGGGAAGGTTCCGGGAAGGGAAGGTTCCGGGAAGGGAAGGGAAGGGAAGGGAAGGTTCCGGGAAGGTTCCGGGAAGGGAAGGGAAGGGAAGGGAAGGGAAAGGAAGGGAAGGGAAGGGAAGGGAAGGGAAGGGAAGGGAAGGGAAGGGAAGGGAAGGTTCCGGGAAGGGAAGGGAAGGGAAGGGAAGGGAAGGGAAGGGAAGGGAAGGGAAGGGAAGGGAAGGGAAGGGAAGGTTCCGGGAAGGGAAGGGAAGGGAAGGGAAGGGAAGGGAAGGGAAGGGAAGGGAAGGTTCCGGGAAGGGAAGGGAAGGGAAGGGAAGGGAAGGAAAGGGAAGGGAAGGGAAGAGAAGTTTCCGGGAAGGGAAGGTTCCGGGAAGGGAAGGTTCCGGGAAGGGAAGGTTCCGGGAAGGTTCCGGGAAGGTTCCGGGAAGGTTCCGGGAAGGGAAGGGAAGGGAAGGGAAGGGAAGGGTAAGGAAGGGAAGGGAAGGGAAGGGAAGGGAAGGGAAGGGAAGGGAAGGGAAGGGAAGGGAAGGGAAGGGAAGGGAAGGGAAGGGAAGGGAAGGGAAGGGAAGGGGTGGGAAGGGAAGGGAAGGGAAGGGAAGGGAAGGGAAGGGAAGGGAAGGGAAGGTTCCGGGAAGGGAAGGTTCCGGGAAGGGAAGGGAAGGGAAGGGAAGGGAAGGGAAGGGAAGGGAAGGGAAGGGAAGGGAAGGGAAGGGAAGGGAAGGGAAGGTTCCGGGAAGGGAAGGGAAGGGAAGGGAAGGGAAGGGAAGGGAAGGGAAGGGAAGGGAAGGGAAGGGGAAGGAAGGGACGGGACTATTCCGGGAAGGGAAGTTTCCGGGAAGGAAAGGGAAGGGAAGGGAAGGGAAGGGAAGGTTCCGGGAAGGGAAGGTTCCGGGAAGGTTCCGGGAAGGGAAGGGAAGGTTCCGGGAAGGGAAGGGAAGGGAAGGGAAGGTTCCGGGAAGGGAAGGTTCCCGGAAGGGAAGGGTCCGGGAAGGGAAGGGAAAGGAAGGGAAGGTTCCGGGAAGGTTCCGGGAAGGTTCCGGGAAGGTTCCGGGAAGGGAAGGGAAGGGAAGGGAAGGGAAGGGAAGGGAAGGGAAGGGAAAGGAAAGGAAGGGAAGGGAAGGGAAGGGAAGGGAAGGGAAGGGAAGGGAAGGGAAGGGAAGGGAAGGGAAGGGAAGGGAAGGGAAGGGAAGGGAAGGGAAGGGAAGGGAAGGGAAGGGAAGGGAAGGGAAGGGAAGGGAAGGTTCCGGGAAGGGATGGGAAGGGAAGGGAAGGGAAGGTTCCGGGAAGGGAAGGGAAGGTTTTGGGAAGGGAAGGGAAGGGAAGGTTCCGGGAAGGGAAGGTTCCGGGAAGGGAAGGTTCCGGGAAGGGAAGGGAAGGGAAGGGAAGGGAAGGTTCCAGGAAGGGAAGGTTCCGGGAAGGGAAGGGAAGGTTCCGGGAAGGGAAGGGAAGGGAAGGGAAGGGAAGGGAAGGGAACGTTCCGGGAAGGGAAGGGAAGGTTCCGGGAAGGTTTCGGGAAGGGAAGGGAAGGGAAGGTTCCGGGAAGGTTTCGGGAAGGGAAGGTTTCGGGAAGGGAAGGGAAGGTTCCGGGAAGGTTCCGGGAAGGTTCCGGGAAGGTTCCGGGAAGGGAAGGTTCCCGGAAGGGAAGGGTCCGGGAAGGGAAGGTTCCGGGAAGGGAGGGGAAGGTTCCGGGAAGGGAAGGGAAGGGAAGGGAAGGGAAGGTTCCGGGAAGGGAAGGGAAGGGAAGGGAAGGGAAGGTAAGGTTCCGGGAAGGGAAGGGAAGGGAAGGGAAGGTTCCGGGAAGGTTCCGGGAAGGTTCCGGGAAGGTTCCGGGAAGGTTCCGGGAAGGGAAGGGAAGGGAAGGGAAGGGAAGGGAAGGGAAGGGAAGGGAAGGGAAGGGAAGGTTCCGGGAAGGGAAGGGAAGGTTCTGGGAAGGGAAGGTTCCCGGAAGGGAAGGGTCCGGGAAGGGAAGGTTCCGGGAAGGGAAGGGAAGTTTCCGGGAAGGGAAGGTTCCGGGAAGCTTCCGGGAAGCTTCCGGGAAGGTTCCGGGAAGGTTCCGGGATGGTTCCTGGAAGGTTCCGGGAAGAGAAAGGAAGGTTCCGGGAAGGTTCTTGGATGGTTCCGGGAAGGTTCCGGGCAGGTTCCGGGATGGTTCCGGGAAGGTTACGGGAAGGGAAGGGAAGGTTCCGGGAAGGGAAGGGAAGGTTCCGGGAAGGTTCCGGGAAGGGAAGGTTCCGGGAAGGGAAGGTTCCCGGAAGGGAAGGGTCCGGGAAGGGAAGGTTCCGGGAAGGGAAGGGAAGGTTCCGGGAAGGGAAGGGAAGGGAAGGTTCCGGGAAGGGAAGGGAAGGGAAGGGAAGGGAAGGGAAGGGAAGGGAAGGGAAGGTTCCGGGAAGGGAAGGTTCCGGGAACGGAAGGGAAGGTTCCGGGAAGGGAAGGGAAGGGAAGGGAAGGGAAGGGAAGGGAAGGGAAGGGAAGGTTCCGGGAAGGGAAGGTTGCGGGAAGGGAAGGGAAGGTTCCGGGAAGGGAAGGGAAGGGAAGGGAAGGGAAGGGAAGGGAAGGGAAGGGAAGGGAAGGGAAGGGAAGGAAAGGGAAGGGAAAGGAAGGGACGGGACTATTCCGGGAAGGGAAGTTTCCGGGAAGGAAAGGGAAGGGAAGGGAAGGGAACGTTCCGGGAAGGGAAGGTTCCGGGAAGGTTCAGGGAAGGTTCCGGGAAGGTTCCGGGAAGGTTCCGGGAAGGGAAGGGAAGGGAAGGGAAGGGAAGGGAAGGTTCCGGGAAGGGAAGGGAAGGGAACGTTCCGGGAAGGGAAGGGAAGGGAAGGGAAGGGAAGGTTCCGGGAAGGGAAGGGAAGGGAAGGTTCCGGGAAGGTTTCGGGAAGGGAAGGTTTCGGGAAGGGAAGGGAAGGTTCCGGGAAGGTTCCGGGAAGGTTCCGGGAAGGTTCCGGGAAGGGAAGGTTTCGGGAAGGCAAGGGAAGGGAAGGGAAGGGAAGGGAAGGGAAGGGAAGGGAAGGGAAGGGAAGAGAAAGGAAGGGACGGGACTATTCCGGGAAGGGAAGTTTCCGGGAAGGAAAGTGAAGGGAAGGGAATGGAACGTTCCGGGAAGGGAAGGTTCCGGGAAGGTTCCGGGAAGCTTCCGGGAAGGTTCCGGGAAGGTTCCGGGATGGTTCCGGGAAGGTTCCGGGAAGAGAAAGGAAGGTTCCGGGAAGGTTCCTGGATGGTTCCGGGAAGGTTCCGGGCAGGTTCCGGGATGGTTCCGGGAAGGTTCCGGGAAGGGAAGGGAAGGTTCCGGGAAGGGAAGGGAGGTTCTGGGAAGGTTCCGGGAAGGGAAGGTTCCGGGAAGGGAAGGTTCCCGGAAGGGAAGGGTCCGGGAAGGGAAGGTTCCGGGAAGGGAAGGGAAGGTTCCGGGAAGGGAAGGGAAGGGAAGGGAAGGGAAGGTTCCTGGAAGGGAAGGTTCCGGGAAGGGAAGGGAAGGGAAGGTTCCGGGAAGGGAAAGGAAGGGAAGGTTCCGGGAAGGGAAGGTTCCGGGAAGGGAAGGGAAGGGAAGGGAAGGGAAGGGAAGGGAAGGGAAGGGAAGGGAAGGGAAGGGAAGGTTCCGGGAAGGGAAGGGAAGGGAAGGGAAGGGAAGGGAAGGGAAGGGAAGGTAAGGTTCCGGGAAGGGAAGGGAAGGGAAGGGAAGGGAAGGGAAGGGAAGGGAAGGGAAGGTTCCGGGAAGGTTCTGGGAAGGGAAGGTTCCGGGAAGGGAAGGTTCCCGGAAGGGAAGGGTCCGGGAAGGGAAGGTTCCGGGAAGGGAAGGGAAGGTTCCGGGAAGGGAAGGGAAGGGAAGGGAAGGGAAGGGAAGGGAAGGGAAGGGAAGGGAAGGGAAGGGAAGGGAAGGGAAGGGAAGGGAAGGGAAGGGAAGGTTCCGGGAAGGGAAGGGAAGGGAAGGGAAGGGAAGGGAAGGTTCCGGGAAGGTTCCGGGAAGGTTCCGGGAAGGTTCCGGGAAGGTTCCGGGAAGGGAAGGGAAGGGAAGGGAAAGGAAGGGAAGGGAAGGGAAGGGAAGGGAAGGGAAGGGAAGGGAAGGGAAGGGAAGGGAAGGGAAGGGAAGGGAAGGGAAGGGAAGGGAAGGGAAGGGAAGGGAAGGGAAGGGAAGGGAAGGTTCCGGGAAGGGAAGGGAAGGGAAGGGAAGGGAAGGGAAGGGAAGATAAGGTTCCGGGAAGGGAAGGGAAGGGAAGGGAAGGGAAGGGAAGGGAAGGTTCCGGGAAGGTTCTGGGAAGGGAAGGTTCCGGGAAGGGAAGGTTCCCGGAAGGGAAGGGTCCGGGATGGGAAGGTTCCGGGAAGGGAAGGGAAGGTTCCGGGAAGGGAAGGGAAGGGAAGGGAAGGGAAGGGAAGGGAAGGGAAGGGAAGGGAAGGGAAGGGAAGGGAAGGGAAGGTTCCGGGAAGGTTCCGGGAAGGGAAGGGAAGGGAAGGGAAGGGAAGGGAAGGTTCCGGGAAGGTTCCGGGAAGGTTCCGGGAAGGTTCCGGGAAGGGAAGGGAAGGGAAGGGAAGGGAAAGGAAGGGAAGGGAAGGGAAGGGAAGGGAAGGGAAGGGAAGGGAAGGGAAGGGAAGGGAAGGGAAGGGAAGGGAAGGGAAGGGAAGGGAAGGGAAGGGAAGGGAAGGTTCCGGGAAGGTTCCGGGAAGGGAAGGGAAGGGAAGGGAAGGGAAGGGAAGGTTCCGGGAAGGTTCCGGGAAGGTTCCGGGAAGGTTCCGGGAAGGGAAGGGAAGGGAAGGGAAGGGAAAGGAAGGGAAGGGAAGGGAAGGGAAGGGAAGGGAAGGGAAGGGAAGGGAAGGGAAGGGAAGGGAAGGGAAGGGAAGGGAAGGGAAGGTTTCGGGAAGGGAAGGGAAGGTTCCGGGAAGGGAAGGGAAGGGAAGGGAAGGGAAGGGAAGGGAAGGGAAGGGAAGGGAAGGTTCCGGGAAGGGAAGGGAAGGTTCCGGGAAGGTTCCGGGAAGGGAAGGGAAGTTTCCGGGAAGGGAAGGGAAGGGAAGGGAAGGGAAGGGAAGGGAAGGGAAGGGAAGGGAAGGGAAGGGAAGGGAAGGGAAGGGAAGGGAAGGGAAGGGAAGGAAAGGGAAGGGAAGGGAAGGGAAGAGAAAGGAAGGGACGGGACTATTCCGGGAAGGGAAGTTTCCGGGAAGGAAAGGGAAGGGAAGGGAATGGAACGTTCCGGGAAGGGAAGGTTCTGGGAAGGTTCCGGGAAGCTTCCGGGAAGGTTCCGGGAAGGTTCCGGGATGGTTCCGGGAAGGTTCCGGGAAGAGAAAGGAAGGTTCCAGGAAGGTTCCGGGAAGGGAAGGTTCCGGGAAGGGAAGGTTGCCGGAAGGGAAGGGTCTGGGAAGGGAAGGTTCCGGGAAGGGAAGGGAAGGTTCCGGGAAGGGAAGGGAAGGGAAGGGAAGGGAAGGGAAGGCAAGGGAAGGGAAGGGAAGGGAAGGGAAGGGAAGGGAAGGGAAAGGAAGGGAAGGGAAAGGAAGGGAAGGGAAGGGAAGGTTCCGGGAAGGGAAGGGAAGGGAAGGGAAGGGAAGGGAAGGGAAGGGAAGGGAAGGGAAGGGAAGGTTCCGGGAAGGGAAGGGAAGGGAAGGGAAGGGAAGGGAAGGGAAGGGAAGGTTCCGGGAAGGTTCCGGGAAGGTTCCGGGAAGGGAAGGGAAGGTTCCGGGAAGGGAAGGGAAGGGAAGGGAAGGGAAGGTTCCGGGAAGGGAAGGTTCCGGGAAGGTTCCGGTAAGGTTCCGGGAAGGGAAGGGAAGGTTCCGGGAAGGGAAGGGAAGGTTCCGGGAAGGGAAGGGAAGGGAAGGGAAGGGAAGGGAAGGGAAGGTTCCGGGAAGGGAAGGGAAGGGAAGGGAAGGGAAGGGAAGGGAAGGGAAGGGAAGGGAAGGGAAGGTTCCGGGAAGGGAAGGGAAGGGAAGGGAAGGGAAGGGAAGGGAAGGGAAGGGAAGGGAAGGGAAGGGAAGGGAAGGGAAGGGAAGGGAAGGAAAGGGAAGGGAAGGGAAAGGAAGGGACGGGACTATTCCGGGAAGGGAAGTTTCTGGGAAGGAAAGGGAAGGGAAGGGAACGTTCCGGGAAGGGAAGGTTCCGGGAAGGTTCCGGGAAGGGAAGGGAAGGTTCCGGGAAGGTTCCGGGAAGGTTCCGGGAAGGTTCCGGGAAGGGAAGGGAAGGGAAGGGAAGGGAAGGGAAGGTTCCGGGAAGGGAAGGGAAGGGAAGGGAAGGGAAGGGAAGGGAAGGGAAGGGAAGGGAAGGGAAGGGGAAGGAAGGGACGGGACTATTCCGGGAAGGGAAGTTTCCAGGAAGGAAAGGGAAGGGAAGGGAAGGGAAGGGAAGGGAAGGGAAGGGAAGGGAAGGGAAGGGAAGGGAAGGGAAGGTTCCGGGAAGGTTCCGGGATGGTTCCGGGAAGGGAAGGGAAGGGAAGGGAAGGTTCCGGGAAGGTTCCGGGATGGTTCCGGGAAGGTTCCGGGAAGGGAAGGGAAGGTTCCGGGAAGGGAAGGGAAGGGAAGGGAAGGTTCCGGGAAGGGAATGGAAGGGAAGGTTCCGGGAAGGTTCCGGGAAGGGAAGGGAAGGGAAGGGAAGGGAAGGGAAGGGAAGGGAAGAGAAAGGAAGGGACGGGACTATTCCGGGAAGGGAAGTTTCCGGGAAGGAAAGGGAAGGGAAGGGAATGGAACGTTCCGGGAAGGGAAGGTTCCGGGAAGGTTCCGGGAAGCTTCCGGGAAGGTTCCGGGAAGGTTCCGGGATGGTTCCGGGAAGGTTCCGGGAAGAGAAAGGAAGGTTCCGGGAAGGTTCCGGGATGGTTCCGGGAAGGTTCCGGGAAGGTTCCGGGATGGTTCCGGGAAGGTTCCGGGAAGGTTCCGGGATGGTTCCGGGAAGGTTCCGGGAAGGGAAGGGAAGGTTCCGGGAAGGGAAGGGAAGGTTCCGGGAAGGTTCCGGGAAGGGAAGGTTCCGGGAAGGGAAGGTTCTGGGAAGGTTCCGGGAAGCTTCCGGGAAGGTTCCGGGAAGGTTCCGGGATGGTTCCGGGAAGGTTCCGGGAAGAGAAAGGAAGGTTCCGGGAAGGTTCCGGGAAGGGAAGGTTCCGGGAAGGGAAGGTTGCCGGAAGGGAAGGGTCCGGGAAGGGAAGGTTCCGGGAAGGGAAGGGAAGGTTCCGGGAAGGGAAGGGAAGGGAAGGGAAGGGAAGGGAAGGGAAGGGAAGGGAAGGGAAGGGAAGGGAAGGGAAGGGAAGGGAAGGGAAGGGAAGGGAAGGGAAGGGAAGGGAAAGGAAGGGACGGGACTATTCCGGGAAGGGAAGTTTCTGGGAAGGAAAGGGAAGGGAAGGGAACGTTCCGGGAAGGGAAGGTTCCGGGAAGGTTCCGGGAAGGTTCCGGGAAGGGAAGGGAAGGGAAGGGAAGGGAAGGGAAGGGAAGGGAAGGGAACGTTCCGGGAAGGGAAGGGAAGGTTCCGGGAAGGTTTCGGGAAGGGAAGGTTTCGGGAAGGGAAGGGAAGGTTCCGGGAAGGTTCCGGGAAGGTTCCGGGAAGGTTCCGGGAAGGTTCCGGGAAGGGAAGGGAAGGGAAAGGAAGGGAAGGGAAGGGAAGGGAAGGGAAGGGAAGGGAAGGGAAGGGAAGGGAAGGGAAGGGAAGGGAAGGGAAGGGAAGGGAAGGGAAGGGAAGGGAAGGGAAGGGAAGGGAAGGGAAGGGAAGGGAAGGTTCCGGGAAGGGAAGGGAAGGGAAGGGAAGGGAAGGGAAGGGAAGGGGAAGGAAGGGACGGGACTATTCCGGGAAGGGAAGTTTCCAGGAAGGAAAGGGAAGGGAAGGGAAGGGAAGGGAAGGGAAGGGAAGGGAACGTTCCGGGAAGGGAAGGTTCCGGGAAGGTTCCGGGAAGGTTCCGGGATGGTTCCGGGAAGGGAAGGGAAGGGAAGGGAAGGGAAGGTTCCGGGAAGGTTCCGGGATGGTTCCGGGAAGGTTCCGGGAAGGGAAGGGAAGGTTCCGTGAAGGGAAGGGAAGGGAAGGGAAGGTTCCGGAAAGGGAATGGAAGGGAAGGTTCCGGGAAGGTTCCGGGATGGTTCCGGGAAGGTTCCGGGAAGGTTCCGGGAAGGGAAGGGAAGGGAAGGGAAGGGAAGGGAAGGGAAGGGAAGGGAAGAGAAAGGAAGGGACGGGACTATTCCGGGAAGGGAAGTTTCCGGGAAGGAAAGGGAAGGGAAGGGAATGGAACGTTCCGGGAAGGGAAGGTTCCGGGAAGGTTCCGGGAAGGTTCCGGGAAGGTTCCGGGATGGTTCCGGGAAGGTTCCGGGAAGAGAAAGGAAGGTTCCGGGAAGGTTCCGGGATGGTTCCGGGAAGGTTCCGGGAAGGTTCCGGGAAGGTTCCGGGAAGGTTCCGGGAAGGGAAGGGAAGGTTCCGGGAAGGGAAGGGAAGGTTCCGGGAAGGTTCCGGGAAGGGAAGGTTCCGGGAAGGGAAGGTTGCCGGAAGGGAAGGGTCCGGGAAGGGAAGGTTCCGGGAAGGGAAGGGAAGGTTCCGGGAAGGGAAGGGAAGGGAAGGTTCCGGGAAGGGAAGGTTCCGGGAAGGGAAGGGAAGGGAAGGGAAGGGAAGGGAAGGGAAGGGAAGGGAAGGTTCCGGGAAGGGAAGGGAAGGTTCCGGGAAGGTTCCGGGAAGGGAAGGGAAGGTTCCGGGAAGGGAAGGGAAGGGAAGGGAAGGGAAGGTTCCGGGAAGGGAAGGGAAGGTTCCGGGAAGGTTCCGGGATGGTTCCGGGAAGGTTCCGGGAAGAGAAAGGAAGGTTCCGGGAAGGTTCCGGGATGGTTCCGGGAAGGTTCCGGGAAGGTTCCGGGAAGGTTCCGGGAAGGTTCCGGGAAGGGAAGGGAAGGTTCCGGGAAGGGAAGGGAAGGTTCCGGGAAGGTTCCGGGAAGGGAAGGTTCCGGGAAGGGAAGGTTGCCGGAAGGGAAGGGTCCGGGAAGGGAAGGTTCCGGGAAGGGAAGGGAAGGTTCCGGGAAGGGAAGGGAAGGGAAGGTTCCGGGAAGGGAAGGTTCCGGGAAGGGAAGGGAAGGGAAGGGAAGGGAAGGGAAGGGAAGGGAAGGGAAGGTTCCGGGAAGGGAAGGGAAGGTTCCGGGAAAGTTCCGGGAAGGGAAGGGAAGGTTCCGGGAAGGGAAGGGAAGGGAAGGGAAGGGAAGGTTCCGGGAAGGGAAGGGAAGGTTCCGGGAACGTTCCGGGAAGGGAAGGTTCCGGGAAGGGAAGGGAAGGGAAGGGAAGGGAAGGGAAGGGAAGGGAAGGTTCCGGGAAGGTTCCGGGAAGGGAAGGGAAGGTTCCGGGAAGGTTCCGGGAAGGGAAGGGAAGGGAAGGGAAGGGAAGGGAAGGGAAGGGAAGGGAAGGGGTGGGAAGGGAAGGGAAGGGAAGGGAAGGGAAGGGAAGGGAAGGGAAGGTTCCGGGAAGGGAAGGTTCCGGGAAGGTTCCGGGAAGGGAAGGTTCCGGGAAGGAAAGGGAAGGGAAGGGAATGGAACGTTCCGGGAAGGGAAGGTTCTGGGAAGGTTCCGGGAAGCTTCCGGGAAGGTTCCGGGAAGGTTCCGGGATGGTTCCGGGAAGGTTCCGGGAAGAGAAAGGAAGGTTCCGGGAAGGTTCCGGGATGGTTCCGGGAAGGTTCCGGGAAGGGAAGGGAAGGTTCCGGGAAGGGAAGGGAAGGTTCCGGGAAGGGAAGTGAAGGGAAGGTTCCGGGAAGGGAAGGGAAGGGAAGGGAAGGGAAGGGAAGGGAAGGTTCCGCGAAGGTTCCGTGAAGGGAAGGGAAGGTTCCGGGAAGGGAAGGTTCCGGGAAGGGAAGGGAAGGGAAGGGAAGGGAAGGGAAGGGAAGGGAAGGGAAGGGAAGGGAAGGGAAGGAAAGGGAAGGGAAGGGAAGGGAAGAGAAAGGAAGGGACGGGACTATTCCGGGAAGGGAAGTTTCCGGGAAGGAAATGGAAGGGAAGGGAATGGAACGTTCCGGGAAGGGAAGGTTCTGGGAAGGTTCCGGGAAGCTTCCGGGAAGGTTCCGGGAAGGTTCCGGGATGGTTCCGGGAAGGTTCCGGGAAGAGAAAGGAAGGTTCCGGGAAGGTTCCGGGATGGTTCCGGGAAGGTTCCGGGAAGGGTCCGGGAAGGGAAGGTTGCGGGAAGGGAAGGGAAGGTTCCGGGAAGGGAAGGGAAGGGAAGGTTCTGGGAAGGGAAGGGAAGGGAAGGGAAGGGAAGGGAAGGGAAGGGAAGGGAAGGGAAGGGAAGGGAAGGGAAGGGAAGGTTCCGAGAAGGGAAGGGAGGGGAAGGGAAGGGAAGGGAAGGGAAGGGAAGGGAAGGGAAGGGAAGGGAAGGGAAGGGAAGGGAAGGTTCCGGGAAGGGAAGGTTCCGGGAAGTGAAGGGAAGGTTCCGGGAAGGGAAGGGAAGGGAAGGGAAGGGAAGGGAAGGGAAGGGAAGGGAAGGGAAGGGAAGGGAAGGGAAGGGAAGATTCCGGAAAGGGAAGGGAAGGGAAGGGAAGGGAAGGGAAGGGAAGGGAAGGGAAGGGGAAGGAAGGGACGGGACTATTCCGGGAAGGGAAGTTTCCGGGAAGGAAAGGGAAGGGAAGGGAAGGGAAGGGAAGGGAACGTTCCGGGAAGGGAAGGTTCCGGGAAGGTTCCGGGAAGGTTCCGGGATGGTTCCGGGAAGGGAAGGGAAGGGAAGGGAAGGTTCCGGGAAGGTTCCGGGATGGTTCCGGGAAGGTTCCGGGAAGGGAAGGGAAGGTTCCGGGAAGGGAAGGCAAGGGAAGGGAAGGTTCCGGGAAGGGAAGGTTCCGGGAAGGGAAGGGAAGGTTCCGGGAAGGGAAGGGAAGGGAAGGGAAGGGAAGGGAAGGGAAGGGAAGGGAAGGGAAGGGAAAGAAAGGGAAGGGAAGGGAAAGGAAGGGACGGGACTATTCCGGGAAGGGAAGTTTCCGGGAAGGAAAGGGAAGGGAAGGGAAGGGAACCTTCCGGGAAGGGAAGGTTCCGGGAAGGTTCCGGGAAGGTTCCGGGATGGTTCCGGGAAGGTTCCGGGAAGGTTCCGGGATGGTTCCGGGAAGGTTCCGGGAAGGGAAGGGAAGGTTCCGGGAAGGGAAGGGAAGGGAAGGGAAGTTTCCGGGAAGGGAAGGTTCCGGGAAGGGAAGGGAAGGTAAGGTTCCGGGAAGGGAAGGGAAGGTTCCGGGAAGGTTCCGGGAAGGTTCCGGGAAGGGAAGGGAAGGGAAGGGAAGGGAAGGGAAGGGAAGGGAAGGGAAGGGAATGGGAGACAGGACCGTATGCGGCCATGGGTAGGACTTCATCTCCATGGCCTTTTCCAACCTTGCTGATTCTGGGATTCTCTGAAAGTACCCTTGGAGCTGTTGCAGGAGGAGCCCTGGGCATCCTCTTCAGGACCTCCAGCAGCCCACCCCCCTCAGCTTCTCCTGCCAGCCCCAAAGCCCATCCTGTCAGTCCTGCAGAGCCTCTGCTGCTCCTCCTCACTGCCCAGAACAGGGAGCCCCAGAGCCAGACACAGCAGCCCAGATGTGCCCCCCTGGCCTGGGGTGCCTCTGGCAAGGGAGCAGCACCAGGCACTGCAGGAACCTGCAGACAATTCCTGCAGGACTTGTAGGATGATCCTGCTGCTCGGGGGACATTCCCATTGGGCCAAGTCAGGAACTGCAATGGGGAGTGGGGCCAGAGAGGGAAGGGCAAACAGGGATGGGCTGTTTGCAGGGCAGGGAGCAGGGGTGGGCAACAGGAAGAAATTTGTACCAGTGAAGAGTAAAGAAATCAAAGGTGAAGCCAAGGAAATGCTCAGGGCAGTTTGGGGGTGGCTGCCAGGCAGCCCTGGCTCTGAGCAACAGCGTCTGCAGTGGGACAGGAAACTCCCAGCTGATGGGAACAAACTTTCTGGCTGACTGCAGAGGCCAGGACAAACCTGAGTTGTTTCCCTGGTGTCCCTCAGCCCTTGCTGGCCCCAGGGGCTGATGGCATTTGTGCTCCCTCAGGTTCATGTCCCCACAACAACAGCATGGGGGTGCTCCTGCCTGCTCTGTGCAATGCAAACAGGGGCTGCTGAGCCAGTGCTGCCGTGTCTGTGCCTGCAAGGATGGGGCACCTGTGTGAGCTGGGGGAGAGGCCAGGGCTGCAGAGGGGGGATGTTGTTGGCAGCTCCATGAGGACGCTCTGGGACGCTGCCCTGGGCTTTGCAGCGCACTGGGGATGGATCAGTCCCTGCCCTGCTGCTCTTTCCTGCCTGCCCCAGGGCCCTTGCAGAGCCCCAGCCATGCTGTTTGTCCCCAGTCTGCCCACAGCCAGCCTGAGGCTGCTCACAGTGCTTTTCTGTTCTGAGCATTGGCCTGGCTGTGTTCTTGAGAGAGCCTTGGCAAGGAGCCTGGAGCCCCCAGGCCCTGGCCTGAGGCGTCAGCGCTGCCCCAGCAGTGCCCATGGCCTGTCCCTGCTGCAGCCCCGGCACTGCCACCCCCAGGGCTGTGCCCGGCCCTGAGAGCACTCAGGCTCTGCAGCAACACCAGGGCCACCAGGGCAGCGGGGCAGGGCCACAGCAGCAGCACTGGCAACACCAAGTGCTGCTGCTGCTGCTGGGCACAGCTGCTGGGCCAGCCCTGATCTGCCCCCAGCTCTGCACACAGACATTGCTGCTGCAGCTCCAGAGAAGGCAACAAAAGGGCATCTCTGCAGAAAACCTTGTTGGGAGAAATCATCATTTCATTTAAAGGCACCAACACCACAGCCCCTCATTGCCACAGTCTGTGGCCACAGGGATGGTGGAGAGGAACAAAATGACCAATGCAACAAACAATGACATTTCTTTTTGGACAATAAGGAAAAAGTAAAACAAAGGTAAAGAAACTCTAAAATGAAGCCAACAAGAAGCAGCAAAGATGACTTTGATTGCAAGTTATTTGCAGATATTGCCCAGCAGTTTAATGTTTTTGAAAGCATGCAGTCACCAGTCTCCACACCGCAGCCTTGAACTCCTGGTTCTGCAGGCTGTAGATGAGGGGGTTCAGGGCTGGAGGCACCACTGAGTACAGAACTGACAGGGCCACATCCAGGGATGGGGAGGACATGGAGGGGGGCTTCAGGTAGGCAAATGTGCAAGTGCTGATGAACAGGGAGACGACAGCCAGGTGAGGGAGGCAGGTGGAAAAGGCTTTGTGCCGTCCCTGCTCAGAGGGGATCCTCAGCACGACCCTGAAGATCTGCACACAGGAGAAAACAATGAACACAAAACAGTCAAGTGCTAAACAGGCACTGACAGCAATGAGTCCAACTTCCCTGAGGAGGGATTTGGAGCAGGAGAGCTTGAGGATCTGAGGCATTTCACAGAAGAACTGGCCCAGGGCATTGCCATGGCACAGGGGCAGGGAAAATGTATTGGCTGTGTGCAGCAGAGCATTGAGAAAGGCAATGGCCCAGGCAGCTGCTGCCATGTGGGCACAAGCTCTGCTGCCCAGGAGTGTCCCATAGTGCAGGGGCTTGCAGATGGACACGTAGCGGTTGTAGCACATGACGGTCAGGAGATAAAACTCTGTTGAAATGAAGAACATAAAGAAAAAGAGCTGAGCAGCACATCCTAAGTAGGAGATGTTCCTGCCATCCCAGAGGGAATTGTGCATGGCTTTGGGGACAGTGGTGCGGATCATGCCCAGGTCGCTGAGGGCCAGGTTGAGCAGGAAGAAGAACATGGGCGTGTGCAGGTGGTGGCCGCAGGCTACGGCGCTGATGATGAGGCCGTTGCCCAGGAGGGCAGCCAGGGAGATGCCCAGCAAGAGGCAGAAGTGCAGGAGCTGCAGCTGTCCCGTGTCTGCCAATGCCTGCAGGAGGAAGTGGCTGATGGAGCTGCTGTTGGACATTTGCTGTGGCAGCACATGGGCACCTGTTCATGCAGAAAGGGACAGTGACGAGTCAGAGGAGATATCTGTAACCAAAATCAAAGGCATTTCCCATACACCCTCCACTGTAACATACACAGACACTGTTTTGTGTTTAAGAGTTGTGAGGTTTTCTTTTTGAGCTCCCCCCCTGTCTGTCGTGCTCTTCCATATCAGATACACTCAGCGTTTCTGCTGCCCTCTGGCAGAACAAAGTGAGTTCCCTGCAGCCAAATGGTGAGTGCAGACTGGGAGCAGATGATCTGTCACTTCATTCTGTTTTGAGTTTCTCTGGGCTTTCAATTTCTTAAATGGAGAATGTTCACACTCCCAAGTTTCTCTTACCAACCGTCAGGTACTTCTGAGAGCAGATGGATCCACCACAGCCCAGCTCCAGTTTTGTAGCCAAGGACTCACGTTGCTCGTTCCACCAACCCATCAGCACTTTCAGTGTCACAACACCTCTGCCTTTCCCCATCAATCCTATAACTCAAAGTTGTTCTAGGATAGGTTTGCACCCTTGATTGAGGCTCCCAGCTTTGGCTGAAATCTAAGAGAAACTCCCAAGTGTCCTTATGCTGGCATTGGTTGAAGGGAGATGCAGCTCCTTCCCTGGCTGCCCTGACAGCATTGCCCAGAGCCGGGCACTGGGCACAGCGTCACCCTTAGCCAGCGGTGCCCCCTCCAGAGCCCCCAGGGCCGGGCAGCTGCTCCCAGCCCTGTGCTCTGCAGAGGGAACTGGGCCTGGGGCTGCAGAGCTGCCCCACGGCTCTGCTGCAGCTCTGCCTGCACAGGAGGGGCTGCACGCCTTGGAGCCCCAGCCCTGAGGGCAGAGGCTGGGCTGGGGCACAGAAGGGAGGGGGCTTGTTCAGAGGGAGGGGCTGCACTGGAGGGGATCCTGTGGGCATCTCTAAACTCTCCCTGCCACAGCATTGCTGGGTTTTGTTTTCTCTCCTTCCCTGATCTTCTCTCTGCTTGCTGGAGATTTTCCTCCTGCAGGTGTTTCCCAGTGCCTGATCTCTCTGTGCCAGCACTCACAGACCCCAAATCTCTGTGCCCTCTCCTTGGCCCTACAGAACCCTGCCTGTTTGCAGGGCACTGGCTGGGGCAGGTTCTGTTTGGAGGTGGTAGAAAGGACAGGTCAGACTGAGCCTGATGGCTCCAGCAAAGGTGATGCTGCTGCTGTGCTTGGGCAGAGTGGCTGAAAGCACATTAGGGATCTCCTGTGAATCTACAGAACATAAAAATAACAGTTCCAATGTCTTGGGAACTTTTAAAATTTCATAATTAATAATTCATAATCAATCTTTAATGTCAATCCCCCGCTCCCTGCCATTCTCCGATATTAGGGAACTGAATACAAAGTCCTTGGAAATGTCCTAATTTTTAATGAAATTCTTGTATTGGAAATATTTTATGGCTGACAGGCATTCCTCAGCATGTCAAAGCTTCATGAGCATTTCACCTCCCCTGCACCAGAAATATTCAGTCTTTTACTCACAGAGTCTGCAGGCATTGGGATGTCCAGCTTTAGGAGATCACTCCAGAAGCTGCAGCTGCATTGTCCTGCAGTCAGAGGTTCCTGTGCCAAGGGCTGGCAGTGATTGTGCCCCAGGCACTTCTCAGCATCTTCCCAGCCCTGACTGATTGAAGCTCTCTGTGCCTCTGTGCTGTGCCCAGGGTGGCTGCAGGCAGTGCCTCAGCCCTGCTGGGCTGGGAGAGGAGCTGCTCCTCAGGAGAAATGTCTTTTTGAAGCTCTTCTTGGTTTGCAAGGAGCTGCCTCTGGGCCAGGAGCCGAGCCCAGCTCAGCAGCACAGACACAGCACAAGGACTTTAATGACCCTCTCAGGGCTTTGGTGTTGTTTACATCAGACTCAGTCCCTGAGAGAGTGTTCAAAAAACTTCTCAAGCACTCAAAGTTAAATTTAGACTCCAAAGTTTCTTGAAGTTTTTATGGGTCCCACTGAGGAACTCAACTCAGAAAGTGTCCCCAGGTTCCAGTTAGAGCAGAACATTGGAGGCAGTGATGACAGCTGGGGACAAACAAGGCAAAGCTGTCTCTGGTGCTGAGCAAAGCTGGATGTGTTTGAGGAATGCAAAGGGCCAAGGGCTGAGCTACAGCCCCTGGCCAGGCAGATCCTGTCCCTCCCTCCTTGCTCAGGCTCTTCCCGGGATGGGCACTGGCATGTGGGGATGTGCAATGGCAAGGGCAGGAGCATGGGGCGGCCCCTGCCAGGCTGCTGAGCAGGGACAAGGAGGCAATGAGGCCCCAAGGGTCACTTGTCTCCTGCTCCTGCCTCAGGCCCAGGCCCAGCAGCCATGGACAAAGTTCTGCCCAAGGTGGCTCTGGCAGGGCTGTCTTGCAGCTGCTGCCCATCCCTGTGCCCTGTGCAGCCCAGGCTGTCCCACGGTGTCCCTGCCCTGCACCTCTGTCCCTGCAGGCTGTCAGCATCCCCCGGCTGCCCCACCTGGCTGGGCCCTTCCTTTGCTGACAGCTCTGCCTCCTGCCTGCCTCTGCCTGCCCACATAGAGCCTGGGGCTGCTACAGGCTCCTGCTGGGTGATGTGCTGCACCACAGCCCTGCCCTGGGAGGGAAATTCCTTTCTCTTTGGGTCCTGTCTGGCCCTCCCTATCTGTCCTTTGCATTAATTCTTGCTTTCTCTGTCTGTTCTCTACCTTGTCAAAAGGATCCACCACCTCTGAAACCACCGTTCAGTCCCTCCCAGGGCTCTCCTCTGCTGTCCTCCTTCTCCACCCCACTGAGCACAGAGCTCCACTGTCCCTGTACAGTGCTCATGTGCTTGAGGCCTCCAAACCCCATCTTGGGAGATCTCTCAGCCCTCTCCAAGGTATTGGCAAATGAAAACATTCTGCTGATAGTCTAAGAAAATCACCTCAGGACAAGACCAGTCAGACCTGTGTGTCCTGGCTGCTTTTGCCTTGGAGCAATCCTTGGATAGATAGAATTTTTTAGGCCGAATTTCAGTTTTGCCCATGGGCACTTTGATGTGAACAACGATTCTCTTCCATTGGAAGGAAAACAGAGGGCCAGTGTTTCAGGGGCAGATGAGCAGAGGCCACCAAGGACTAAGGTGAGCCAGACCTTTCTGGAATTGCAGCTTGTGCCTGAGAGAAATCCTTGGATACACAGAATTTGGGAGGTGGAATACAAGTTTTGGCCACTGGTCCCTTGATCAAAAGGTCATTTCTTTTCCATCTGAAGGAGAGCAGAGAGCCCCAGGGTTTGATGGTAGATGAGAAGCAGCCCCTGGGAGGCCAAGCCAGCCAAACTTGTCTCTCCTGGCAGCTTTTGATTGGGAGCTATCTTTGGATACATGAAATTTAGGGGCCAAATCTCAAATTTGGCCATGGCCCCTGGACGAGGAGACTGTTCTATTTCCATGGGAAGGAAGGCAGAGAGCCCCAGTGTTTCAGGGGCAGATGACAGGTGGCCATCAGAGCCCACAGTGCCAGCAAGAGCTGGCAGGGTTTGTCTGCGAGAAACTTTTCACGTAGTGAATATTTTAGGAGGAGTAGCAATTTTGGCCGTGGATGAAGAAGAAGATTCTTTTCCATAGGAAGGAAAGCACAGAACCCCAGTGCTTCAGGGGCTGATGAACTGCAGGCACCAGAGACCAAGGCCAGCCAGACCTGTCTGTAATGGAAGCTTTTGTGTAGGAGCAATAATTGGATATAGGACTTTTGGTGGTGGAATCCCAATTTCAGCCATGGGCACCTGGAGAAGAAGGATGGTTCTTTTCCCTTAGGATGGAAAGGGCAGAGCCCCAGTGTTTCAGGGCAGAATTCAGGCAACCACCAGAAGCCAAGGCCAGCCAGACCTGCCTGTACTGGGAGATCTTGTCTGGGAGAAAAAACCCTTGAATGAAGGAATTTTGGAGGACAAGTACCAGCTTTGGCCATGGGTGCCTGTGCAGGAGGGACAGCTCTTTTCCATAGGAAGGAAAGCACAGAGCCTCAGTGTTTGAGGGCAGGTGAGACCCAGCTCTCAGGAAGACTAGGTCAGCCAGACTTGTTGGTAATGGCAGCTTTTGTCTGGGAACAATCCCTGGATATTGGGAAATTTGGAGGGGAAATCCCCTTTTGCTCATGGATGCTTGAATGAGAAGAGCCGTTCTTTTCCAATTGAAGGAAAGCCCAGAGCCCCAGGGTTTCAGGGGTACATGAGAAGAGACCCCCGACATGCCAAGGGCAGTTGGACCAGTCAGGCCAAGCCAACCAGACCAGTTCCCTGTCCCCTTGTTTCCATGGGGTCCTGCAGTGTCACAGTGAGGTGTCATATTGGATCCTTGGTTCCATGAGGCCCAGATGCGTCACACTGGCCACTTGTTTCCATGGGGCTCCAGAGTGTCGCAATGGTCCCTTGCTTCCATGAGGCCTTGCAGTGTCACAGAGATCTCCTCGGTGCCACAGTGTCACAATGGACCCTTGGTTCCATGGGCACTCAAAATGTCAGAATAGTCTCCTTGATTCCATGAGGCCCTGCAGAGCCCCTTGATTCGACAAGGCCTCCAAGTGTCATCATGGCCCCCAGGATTCCATGAGGCCCCACAATGTCCCAATGGACTTTGGTTCCATGGGGTCCTGCAATGTTCCATGGATCCTTAGTTCCATGGGGCCCTGGAGTGTCACAATGGCCTCCTTGGTTCCATGGTGCAACACAGTGTGCCAATAGCTCCTTGGCCTGCCAAGAACCCACAGTGTCACAATGGTTCCTTGCTTGCATGGGGCCTGTGGTGTCAGAATGGTCTCCATGCTCCCGTAAGGCCTTGCCATGCCATAACAGACCATTGGCTTTATGCAGCCCCGCAGGGTCACCATGGTCCCCTTGGCTCCACAAGGCTCTGAAGTGCCACAATGGCCCTTTGGTTCCACTAGGCTTCCAAGTGTAAAAATGGCCTCCATGGTTCCATGAGGCCCTGCTGTGTCACAATGGCTCATGGTTCCATGAGGCCACACAGTTTAACAAGTGACTCTTGGTTCCATCAGGCCTTGCTGTGTTACAATGGATCTCTGGTTCCATGAGCTCTCACACTGCCAGCAGCAGTCTCCTTGGTTCTGCAGTGTCACCATGGACCCTTTGTTCCACGAGGCTCTGCAGTAGAACATGGTCACCTTGGTTCCGTGAGGTTCTGCAGTGTCACCATGTGACATGGACCCATGGTTCCACCAGGCCTTGCTGTGTCACAATGGCCCCTTGGTTCCAAGAGGTTCCTCAGGGTCACAATGGTCTCCTTGGATCCGCAGTATCACAATGGACCATTGGTTCGATGTGGCCCCAATGTGCCAAAATGGATTTTGGTTCCATGGGGTTCTGCTGTGTCACAATGGACCCTTTGTTCCATGGGGTTCCACAGTGTCACAGCTGACTCCTTGGGTCTGTGAGGAACCACGGTCAGCAAATCTCCGAAATATCAGAACAAGACTCCATAACACTAATTTGCTATTTCAGAGGGTGTCATTTATTCAGGCCTGAGGTCTGGTGAGGGATAACTCCCAACCCTACATCGACATGTAATTCTACCAGGGTGTTGCTTATACACAGTCACTAAATGTGAATTACAATTTACCCATTTCCATAAAACCCACCCCAAGTTCCCAGATTCACTCCTTGATTCCTCTATCCCTGCACCCTTGAATCAGATGTCTTCTTCTTCTCTTCCACTCATCCTTGCTGGGAAAGCAGCCCCTGCATGCCTTGTTCCTGTGCTGAAAGTTCACAGGCAGGGTAAAAATGGAATGAACCCTTTTGGTATCAGCCCCAGGCTTTGTGTGGGCAGGCAGAGGCAGGCAGGAGGCAGAGCTGTCAGCAAAGGAAGGGCCCAGCCAGGTGGGGCAGCCGGGGGATGCCGAAAGCCTGCCGGGACAGAGGTGCAGGGCAGGGACACCGTGGGACAGCCTGGGCTGCACAGGGCACAGGGATGGGCAGCAGCTGCAAGACAGCCCTGCCAGAGCCACCTTGGGCAGAACTTTGTCCATGGCTGCTGGGCCTGGGCCTGAGGCAGGAGCAGGAGACAAGTGACCCTTGGGGCCTCATTGCCTCCTTGTCCCTGCTCAGCAGCCTGGCAGGGGCCGCCCCATGCTCCTGCCCTTGCCATTGCACATCCCCACATGCCAGTGCCCATCCCGGGAAGAGCCTGAGCAAGGAGGGAGGGACAGGATCTGCCTGGCCAGGGGCTGTGGCTCAGCCCTTGGCCCTTTGCATTCCTCAAACACATCCAGCTTTGCTCAGCACCAGAGACAGCTTTGCCTTGTTTGTCCCCAGCTGTCATCACTGCCTCCAATGTTCTGCTCTAACTGGAACCTGGGGACACTTTCTGAGTTGAGTTCCTCAGTGGGACCCATAAAAACTTCAAGAAACTTTGGAGTCTAAATTTAACTTTGAGTGCTTGAGAAGTTTTTTGAACACTCTCTCAGGGACTGAGTCTGATGTAAACAACACCAAACCCTGAGAGGGTCATTAAAATTTTCCAAGTCCTGTTATGGAGAAAGATTTCAAACACCTTGAAAAAAAATACACATTCCTGTTTTAAAGGAAGTATTTTATTTTATTTCTCTTTGGAGCAGAGTTGATTGCAGCATTCTGTGACTGATATTGACCCAGGGTCTCTCCTCAGCAGCTCTGGCCTGCTCACAGAAGCTGTGCCTGGAGCTCTGACCCAGTGTGGACAACCTTGCTCCACTTTGCCCAGCCCCATCCTGTCTGTCCTCACTCCCCTGGGACCTGCTGTGCTTGCAGAGCTGGCTGCCCTCAGCCTAAGAGGGGTTTTCCCTTTTTGGGGTTTTTTGAAGCAATCTGAACCTCCTGAGTTTACCCACTGCAACAGACACACTGTTCAGGTGTGTGCCAGCCCCAGGTGCCACCAAAGCCACTGCAGAGCTGCCCTGGGCCAGCTGTGAGGGTGGATCATCAGCCCAAGCTGCACTGGGCCCCTGCAAGGGGCTGTAGCCATGGGCACTGCACTGACCCCACTGCTGGGTTTGGCTGCCATGGCCACCCTGAGAAATTAAACTGTCCTTGGAAACACTGGGGAGGACTGGTGTTATGAATGAGAAGCTTGACTAGGCCAATATTCAAGCAGCAATCAATTTATTAATTAATATGGTAAAGTATGAGCAATACAGCACTGGGTACAGTGGGGGAAGTTTTCCCTCCAACTGCACACCGATAATTGATGGTTACAGGTATTTATAGGGGTACTCATCAGCTTTTTTTTTCAGCAGTTTCTATTTCCAATCTTTTACTCATCAGCAATTTTTATTCCAAATTATTACATCACAATTCTATACACTATTGTGATTTTAATTTCTCAGGATGTATCTCAAAGGAGTATCCCCAGATGGTGACGGTCCAGTTTCCGAAAGAAGAAAGACGAATCCCATCTGATGGGGTCCAGCTCCCCAGATGTGTGTCCACCTTTTAATTGCAAAGACTATAAATCTCATAACAGTGATGTCTAGCTTCCCTTTGGTCAAAACCATAAACCCTTGAGGTGATGTTCATCTTCCTTTCTCAAGCTGTTTTTCTCTGCTTTAATAAGGCACGAGATAGGCATATTTCCTTTATATATATTCCAAAGCTATAGTTTCAAGGATACAAGTAATAGTCTAAAATCATACTTCAAAAGGTTATTATTGCAGAGCTTGTTATGGATTAAATGCAAGCAAAGAGCAACATCTTTAACACCTTAATTCCAATGCTCCTAAATCAACCAGGGTTAATTGCAAACAAAAGATAGGTTCAAAGGCCTTTTCCCATGCTTTATTCTCCTCAGTTATTATTAGAATTCACAGCTCTCCCATTGTTGGGGTCCACACATTTCACATTCACAACTACACACATCACCTGTTTGTACCAGTCACGAAACACAACTTTGTATTTCACACCACCTGTATGGTCTCAGACAGTCCCAGTATATCCCAGTTGCCATATCTGAAACATTCTCGTAGTCATTGCCAGGCACTCCCCGTTACCTCAGTGTGGTTCACTTGCCCCCCGTTTTATCCCAGTTGCTCCCAGTTCCTCTGATTATGTCCCCAGTTGACTCCCAGCATGGGCCTGGTAGCTCCCAGGAACCCCCAGTCAGGGTCCAATCACACCCACTCTGCTCCCAGTATGATTGTAGCCACTCCCAGTATGATCCCGTCATTCCCAGTCTGATACCAGTGCCCCAGTGTGATCCCAGTGACTCCCTGTCTCTCCCAGTATATCCCAGTCACCCCCCCCTCTGCATGCTTGTCAGATTTCCGGCTGTTTAGATGGTCTGGAAAGGCCCGGGATGGCCTTGGGCAGCCCGCGCTCCAAAGGACGAGAAGGGACTTCAGATCTTTTCTTGGTCTCGGTGTTTATTAATTGCTTATCTAAAAGATTTTCTCTTGGCCTGACAGAGTTCTGCTCAGCAGTCAGCCATGGGCACACACTAAGAGCCCCCGGGGTGGTCACTTATCTTTATACTCGGAGTTACGTATACAATATTTATCATTTTTCTCCAATACCCTCTACCCTTATTAACCAGTGCACTTTTGGTAAGGACCAATCCCAAAGTGCCAACATCACCACAGAAGATGGAGGCCAAGAAGAAGAAGAAGAAGGAGAAGGGCATGCCCCAATTCCTCCATCTTACTTCTTTAGACCCCCCTGTACAGAAATCTTAAACCCTGTATCTCACACTCCAATTAACTTATCCCTTCACCATGCACCCCGGTGAAGTCCTCCTATCCTCATACTGATGTCGTCTCCCATGTGGGATCAAAGTCCAGCCACCAGACATTTCTGGCAACATTCCAGGACTCCCGAGCCCCCCAGGGGTGGTCTTGGTCACCCTGCACCTCAGCCCTGAGAGGCTGAGATCCCACATCTCCCCCTTCTGTTTGCACCAAGAAGATCTCTTTCGCTTTTATGTGAAAACCCCCAAAGTCCTTAGTTTCTTTTTATTTCTCTTCCGGGTCGTTTTTCGCAGTCTGAGTCTCGACTTCTGTCTGAGTACTCGTCTCTTTGTTTCTTGGATCAGCGTTCTCGTGTTCTCGCGTTCGGAATGGCTTCACGTGCCGCGCCGACACCCACTTCAGACCTCGATCTGTGGAAATACAAGCGAAACCCTTGCCCCAAGTGATTAGTTTGAAAGGACCCTCTATTTGTCCTGTCTCTGGGTTTCTGATCAAAACTAAAGGATTTTCCCTTAGCTTTGCCTGTGTGTTGTTTAGAAAATGTCTCACGATCGGTGGATTAGGTTCCGAGGATGAGCTATTTAGGAAATTCAGCACGTACAGTGCCTTCTTTAATTTCATGTGAGGTGTTGCCTCTGGCTCACCCCTTCTCTGTCTGTCCAGAAGGGATTTCAGGGTGTGATGTGTTCTCTCAATGATCGCCTGACCTGTGGGTGAATGTGGAATACCAAACGTGTGTCTGACACCCCATCTTTTCAGGAATCTGTCAAGCACCCTGCCTGTATACGTTGGACCATTATCTGTTTTTATCTCCTGAGGCACACCTAATGCTGCAAATGCCTGCAGAAAATGTCGGCAAGCATGGTCTGCTGTTTCCCCAGCCTGTGCTGAAGCAAAGACTACACCTGAGAATGTATCTATAGAAACATGAACATTTTTGAGCCTCCCAAAAGATGGATATTTCGTGACATCAGCTTGCCACAACTGAAGACTTTGCAGCCCCCGCGGATTGATGGCCCCGGTAGAAGAAGGTGGCTGCACAAGCTGACAGTCTGGACAAGCACTAATGATCTCCCTCGCCTGACTCTTTGTGAGACGAAAGGACTCCATTAGCGCTTGCGCATTCTGATGAAAGAACGCATGACTTAATCTTGCCTGCTCAAAAATGTCTGGCAGTGTTTGCAAAATGGGCATTGTCAACCTGTCCGCCTGAGCATTCCCTTCCGCTAAGAATCCCGGAAGTGTCGTGTGCGCTCTAATGTGTGTGATAAAATACTCTCTTTCCCTGCTCTCTAGCAGTGTTTTCAAGCTTGTCAGGTATGAGTATAAAACCTCATTACTGACTTCTTTCAAGAGCGAACCCTCCAATCTCTTGACCACACCCGCAACATATGCGGAATCTGTCACCAGATTGAGAGGCTGTTTGAACAACCGAAATGCTCGGACAATGGCTGAACTCCACAATTTGTGGAGAGCCCTGAGCCATCCTCACATCTGATTCCCAATCCCCTGTCGTTGAGTCTCTCCACGTGATCACTGACTTGTGTGTCTTCCCTGAGCCATCCGTGAACACTGTGACCCCGTCCAAAGGTTCTTCACTTATTTGTGGTTTTGCTCTATAGCATATTTGCGATTGCAGTATTCTATGCTGTGGAAAGTGGACTGTGCAAGTTCCTGGGAACGCTAACAACGCGATTAACAGGTCTTTCGATTGTTGCATTGCCCAATCGAAATAGTCTTGTTTCAGAGGTAATCTGATGACTGAGAATTCTCTTCCTGCCATTGTCAGCAACCTTGTTCTCGCCTTTATGATGATTTGTGCTGCCATCTCCAAATCTGTGAGAATCGTTTTTGCGGGTCTGTGTGGTAGGAAAATCCACTCTATGATTATCAAAGAGTCCCTTTGCGATTCATCCCATTGGAAGATCAAACCATGGAACTGCCAACTGAAAAGGAAACGTTGGAACAAATCGATGTGCCTGCCTTTTCTGTATCGCGTTCGTGATTTTCTCCAACTCTTTTCTCGCTTCTGGCGTGAGTGTCCTGGGAGAACGAATGTCTGTGTCTCCTCTCAAGAGATCAAGCAGCGCTGGAATGTCGCTGTTTGTGATTCCCAAAACTGGTCTCATCCAGTTGATTTCTCCCAAAAGCTGTTGCAAATCATGCAAATTGTTGACCTTAGTGCTGATCTCCACTTTTTGAGGCTTTATCGTTTTCTCTGAAATTTTCCACCCTAGATATTTCCAAGGTGCAACCTTTTGAATCTTCGAAATGCTGATTTCCAGACCTGCCTTTTGCACCTCTGCGATCACACAGTCGCGAGCTTCTTGCAGCTCCTGTCGTGTTGATGCTGCAATGAGCAAATCATCCATGTAATGAATGATCTTCGCCTTCAGAAATTTCTTCCGTGCTGGTGCCAAAGCTCGTGCCACGTACCATTGACAGATCATCGGAGAATTCTTTAGACCTTGTGGAAGAACGACCCAATGGTACCGCTGCAGAGGCGTTTCCCTGTTGATACTCGGAACTGAAAAGGCAAATCTCAGAGCATCATCTGGATGGAGTGGGATACTGAAAAAACAATCCTTGAGGTCAATGACCACAAGCTGCCAGTCTCTGGGAATCATTGAGACAGATGGAAGTCCCAACTGAAGTGGCCCCATGTCTTCTATGACTTCGTTGATCTTCCTGAGATCGTGTAACAACCTCCATTTGCCTGATAGCTTTTTCTTGATGATAAACACCGGAGAATTCCAAGGGCTGTCTGTTGGTTTGATGTGTCCCTTCTGCAATTGTTCTTGGACCAGGTCTTTCAAAGCACTCAATTTTTTCCGCTCAAGGGGCCACTGATCCACCCAAACTGGATCATCTGTTTTCCATGTCAGCTTCAGTGTGGCGAGTGCTGCAGTGACCCCTATTAAAAATCCACTTCGATCTTCACGCCCCATTGTGCCAAAAGGTCCCGACCCCAGACTGTGATCGGCTTTTGGATGACAAAAGGACGAATGATCGCCGTCTTATCTCCTGGTCCCGTGACAACGACGGAATTCTCCCTTTGCAGACACAGAGATGCTCCCCCGATGCCTGAGAGAGAATCCAATGGCGCGACCAAGCTCCAATTGCGTGGCCAAAAGATGTACGATATTACCGTTACATCCGCCCCTGTGTCGAGCATACTTCTGATCGATATTGTCCTGTCCCCACATGTCAATTGGCACGTAAGCGTGGGTCGGTCTCGACCTATGTGCTTCACCCATGTTGTATGTACTTCAACATGGTCTTTCATAGGGAAACCTTCGTCGAAGATTGACATGACCTCTCCAACTGCGTGTGGCGGCAATGCGAAGGCTCTCGCAACCACAGTATTTTCCGGCACAGTCAATGGTGGACGAAGCGCTCTTGCCAAAACTGTTAACTCTGTATTTTTGTCTGCTGAGACAACTGTTGGATAAACAATGAGTCCAAGAATACTGCACTTATCTTGTCCAATTATCAAGAAATCTTGTTTCTTGTATGAGTCCCTGCGGATTCCTGTTGGTATCTCTGCATGACTTTCATCTAGAAAGCATACTAGTTTTGAAGCTGCCAATGCACACTGTGCCCCTGGTGGGAGGAGGTCTGGGTCACTGTGGAATCGACTGAGGGTTTTGCTGAGGGTATCTGCTTGTCGCTCACTGATGACTGCCCTGTCTGTTCTTGTGACACCGCCAGTACTTGTGTCTGAGCGTGCTGGGGATTTCCCACGCTGCATTTTCGGTTTCCCGGATGTGGTAACGGATTTCCTTCCACATCTGTCCGGGAATAACATTCTTTCACAGAGTGTCTTCCTCTTCCGCACCGTGCACAAATTGGCCTTTCTGCTTTCTGGGCTGGCGTTGGTATATGTGTCCGTGGGCAATTCCTTTTCATGTGCCCAGACTCCCCGCATCTGTAGCACTGTCCTCCTTGGGGTTTGTTCTTTTTCTGCATTGTCGCAAGAACTTTGTTGACGTTTTCGTCCTGTTGATGGAGTAATTTCTCAAACATCTTCTCCAATGTCTTGTCCTCTGATGCCCTTCTGAGCGTCCCTTTAGCTGTTCTTCCCATTCCTCTTTTAATTCATTCTTCACAATCGCTGCGACGTGCTGAGGTGTCCCCACCTTGCTGCATGCCTCCACCATCTCTGCCAAGGATGGCCGTCCTGGCATGGTGCTAATCACCCGTTGACAATCCGGGTTGGCGTTGCCGAAAGCTAAACTCTCCAAGAGAGGCCTCTTCACTTCTTCTGTCGTCACCTGTCGATCCACGGCTTGCGTGAGTCGGTCGATGAACGACATGAATGGTTCTGCGGGACCTTGCCTGATGCAAGAGAACGGAACATCCGGAGCTCCTGTCGGTGTACTTTGTATGATTGCCAATCGCGCTGCTTCTTTGATGTTGTTTAACACTCTCCGTGGAAGCCGCGCTGCTTGTTCCCCTGGGTTGTCATCTGGAGGATCCCCTGCTAATTGCCCTTCTGTGAGGTTCGTATTTGGCCCACCTTGATATCTGTTCCGCAACTCAGCAAGATATTTTCTCCACCTTTTTTCCCAGATAAGATTCTGTGTTTCAGTGAGGATCATTGCCACAATACTTCAAATATCATATGGTGTGAGATCATACATAGTGAATGTCCCTCTGAGTAGCTGTTTGAAGTATTGTGAGTTCAGCCCAAAAGTTTGAGCCGCCTTCCCTGAGTGTCTCATGACCCATCCTTTCCCACCTTGGATTCTGTCCCTGGGCATCATATGTCACCGGCATTGTCAAATCTCCTGATCCTGGGAATAAATGCTTTTTCTTTGCCAACACTTTTCTGATTCGCTTCCAATCCATCATCTTCACCGGCTCTTGAAATTCCTCTTCTTGAGACTCCATTGGGATTTGCATGAATAATGGTGTTGTGGACGTCATCGGTGATTCATCGTGTCTCATTTTTCGTCTTGAGGTTTTTGGCCTTGCTCCTAAATCCGAAAAGGAAACTCGAGGATCCTGTTGATATTTCTTTTTTGCTGTATCAAATGAATGCAAGAAGCTTTTTGCTGCTTCTGCTGCTGACAGCATCCATGTCGGGACACCTTCCGATGCTGTGATCCTTACGACATCTTCTCCTTGTAGCTGTTCTTCATCTGAGCTTTCATCATCTTCATGAAATCCCGAAGTGGATGGATAATCCCTTTGTTGTGTTAAAATTTTCTTCTTCAAAGTGCTTTTCTTTTTATGTTGTTGGAAAAAATTGCTGCATTGTTGCAGTCTCGCCACGAGATGGCGCTGTGGCTCCGCCAAACCGATCCGGCATGTCGTGCACTTCTGTCCTCCTGCCACTAGGTGGCGCTGTCACCGGTCTCCCTGGCTTGGATGACGGAATGAGCTCAACTGCCCCATTTCCTCTTCCGGTCCGACATGCCGGCGATCTCATTTGAGACCGTGTTTGCTTGGCTTTTAATTCAGCTAAAAATGGGGCTTGAACACCAAAACGTTTCCCCTGAAGGGAAGAGACTGGGACTCCGAGAGTTTCAACCAGAGGCACCGAGTCTGGAGAGGGTGTGGGGCCCCTAGCACGGCCCCTCCTCGCCCGAGACGTCACAGGGGACCAGGCCCGCCGCCGCCCGCGCTCCACTCTCTGCGCATGCGTGCTCTCCGAGCCGCTCCCTGTCTCTCCCGAGCTGACGTCATCCTCTCCTCCTCGTTCCACTCCCGAGGTTTCTTCCCCTTGGTCTGTCCCTGACTCTGTCTCCTCCTCCTCTGACACTGTGTTCACTCCTCCCTCCGGTGTGTACAGCCCGCCTCCCGCCGGCATTCCGGCCCGCCCCGCGATTCTGGCCAACCTCCGCACTGGGTCTGACGTCACAACCGCGTGCCTCCTGCATCTCGGTATGGTGGCCCTCTGGGGCTGTGCAGTTTCCCCCAATTCGCCGCCCGCATTTGCTGCCCCCACGCTGGTATGTGACCCCCCTCCCGGGTTCTTGCGAGTTTTGCCCACCGAGCGCATCAGCTCATCTTCATCCGCGCTGCCCGTTTGCACCGCCGCTCCCGCGCCGCCGTGCCCTTCGCGAGAAAGCGCTCCCCCCGATCCCTTGTCTTCCTCCTGCTCCCCCCCTTCCGTTCCTGACTCCTCTATACTCTCTGGGGTTTCAGGACGCTTTTGGGGTTTCTTAGGATCTTCGACCGGGGGGTTTAATATTATTTCCTGCTCTCTTTTCTCGAGAGCCCTCTCCCCCTGGCTACTTGAAGCCAGAGTTAATTTTTTCCCGGAGTTTTGCTCCACCCCCCCCTCTGAGGGTGCCGCAGTTTTTCGCTGCTTTTCCAGTCTTTTACACTGCACTGAAATGCCTTCTAGCATAATTCTTGCTGGCGAGAGCAGCTTTAACGCTGTCTCATCTTTTTTCGTTGCTAAGAAATATAAATGTCTTATGATTTCTTGCCAAAACCCCACTTCGAATAGCAGGCATGTTTCTGCAAGTGGGTAGTTGAGCCTTGCCCACAACAATAACTGTTTTAATTTTTTCTTTGGGATCCCTTCTGTATATAATTCAGCCTCGCCTTGTAAGGCGGACAAGATTTCCCATTGTTCCTGGGAGAGTGTGCCCCCCATATTCTTATTTTTGGCCTTCTTACCGAATTTGTCGTCAGAGCGGTCTGAAGGCTCCCGATCTCTGTCCAGCAGGTCACGAGAGATGGATCCAGAGGCGCCTTTCTGGTCCCAGTCCAGGCCGCTCTGCTACGAACTGTCTTCGGCAGAAGCTGAGAGATGGAATTCTCAGTGACTGCTGATTTTGCAGATTCTCCTGGCCGTTTTTTTTTTCTTCTTTCTTTCTTCGGGCTTCTCTTCTCAGGAGTTATCAGTGCTGTCCTCTTGGCTCTTCAGCTCTTCAGCTCTTCAGGGCTTTTCCCCCCCTGAAAGGTTTGGTGGGAAGTAGCCCACGCAGCGAACGCCACTTGTCGGATTTCCGGCTGTTTAGATGGTCTGGAAAGGCCCGGGATGGCCTTGGGCAGCCCGCGCTCCAAAGGACGAGAAGGGACTTCAGATCTTTTCTTGGTCTCGGTGTTTATTAATTGCTTATCTAAAAGATTTTCTCTTGGCCTGACAGAGTTCTGCTCAGCAGTCAGCCATGGGCACACACTAAGAGCCCCCGGGGTGGTCACTTATCTTTATACTCGGAGTTACGTATACAATATTTATCATTTTTCTCCAATACCCTCTACCCTTATTAACCAGTGCACTTTTGGTAAGGACCAATCCCAAAGTGCCAACATCACCACAGAAGATGGAGGCCAAGAAGAAGAAGAAGAAGGAGAAGGGCACGCCCCAATTCCTCCATCTTACTTCTTTAGACCTCCCTGTACAGAAATCTTAAACCCTGTATCTCACACTCCAATTAACTTATCCCTTCACCATGCACCCCGGTGAAATCCTCCTATCCTCATACTGATGTCGTCTCCCATGTGGGATCAAAGTCCAGCCACCAGACATTTCTGGCAACATTCCAGGACTCCCGAGCCCCCCAGGGATGGTCTTGGTCACCCTGCACCTCAGCCCTGAGAGGCTGAGATCCCACACATGCTCCCAGTCACTCCCACTTTCCCCCAGTTGCTTTCAGATCAATTCCAGTTGCTCACAGCCACTCCCAGTCAATCCCAGCATGATTCCAATCACCCTCAGTGTGATCCCAGTCTAACCCAGCATGGACCCACCTGCTCTCACTGTGATTCCAGCATGATCCCAGTTGTCCCTAGAATAGTCCCAGTCCCTCCCAGCATGGTCCCAGTCACTCCCAGTTGTCCCCAGCATGGTCTCGGCTGTTCCCAGTGTGGTTCCAGTCCCCCCACTGTGGTTACAAACACTCCCAGTTTATCCCAGTTGCCCCAGTAAGGCTTTAGTTACCTGAGAATGATCCCAGTCTTTCCCAATTACTCCCAGTTGCCTCCAGCATGATCCCAGTTTCTGTCAATTGCCCAAAGTGTAGTCCCAGTATGATCCCAGTTGTAGTCTCAGTCTCCTCTGCATGGTTCCAGTTCCTTCCAGCTGATCCCACTTGTTCCCAATGTTTCCACATTTTCCTCCCAACATGGGCCCAGTAGCTCCCAGTAACCCCCAGTCAGGATCCATTCACACCCATTGCAATCCCAGTGGCTCCAAGAATGATCCCAGTAACTCCTGCTACAATCCCAGTCAGTTTCACTATGATCCCAGGTGCTCCCAGTCCCCCCAGTATGACCCCAGTCACTCCCAGATTATCCCAGTGTTATTCCAGTCATGGCCAGAGTGACTCCCTGTCACTCCCAGTGTGGGCCCAGTTGCTCCCATTCACCTCTAGTATGGTTTCAGTCATGGACAGCACCTTTCCAGTCACTCCCAGTCTGGTTCCAGTAGGATCCCAGTCACTCTCAGATACTCCCAGTACTCTTCCAGTCACATCAGTGCCAGTGTGATCCCAGTATGACCCCAGCATGGACACAGCTGCTCCCATTATCTCTCAGACGGTTCCAGTTGCTCCCATTTACCCCCACTATGGTTTCAGTCTCTCCCAGTAAAACCCAGCTGCCCCAGCATGTTCCCAGTCACTCCCAGTTGGCTGGAGTAGCTTCCAGCCTGATCCCAGTTGCTCACAGCCACTCCCAGTCACCCTCAGTGCAGTCCCAGTTGCTGAAAGTGTGATCCAGTATGATCCCATTCTCCCCCAGCGTGGGCACAGCTGCTTCCACTGTGATCCCAGTAGGATCCCAATTGACACCAGCATGGTTCCAGTTGCTCCCCGTTCCTCCCAGTGTGATGCCAGTAGTACCCAGTTGTCCCTGCTCTAGTCCCAGTCACTCCCCATATAATCCCAGTCCCACCCAGCATGGTCCCACTCACTCCCAGTTGCCCCCAGTGTGGTCCCAGTTCTCCCCAGCATGGTCCCAGTTGTTCCCAGTGTGGTTCCAGTCATTCCAGTATGGTTCCAGACACTCCCAGTATATCCCAGTTGCCCCCAGCATGTCTGTAGTCATTTCCAGGCACTGCCAGTGGCCCAAGTAAGGCGTCAGTTCTCCCAGTATGATCCCCCAGTCATGCCCAGTATATCCCAGTTGCTTCCAGCATGCATCCAGTCCTTCCCGGTTCCTCCAGTTTGCTTGCAGCATCGTCCCAGTTTCTCTCAGCTGCTCCCAGTAGCCCAAAGTGTGATCCCAGTCGCTTCCTTTCAGCCCCAGTATGATCCCAGTATGCTCCAGTTTGATCTTGGTCACATGCTAGCCCTCCCAGTGTGGTCCCAGTATAATCCCAGTTGCTTCCAGTCTCTCCCAGTATGGTCCCAGCTGCCTCCAGCATGGTTCCAGTTGCTTCCTAGATCAACCCTGTCAGTCCCAGTATGATGCCATTTGCTCTCAGCGTGTTCCCTGTTACACCCGGTCATGCCCAGTATGGGGGATGATGTGCAGGGTGTGTTCCCAGTCACTCTCAGATACTCCCAGTATTAGTCCAGGCCCTCCCAGTATGATGCAAATATGGTCCCGGTGTTCTCCCAATCCCTGCCAGAATAAACCAGTTTTGTTCTACATGGTTCACGTTGCTCTCCCCCTCACTTTCATTCCAGTCACTTCCAGCATGTCCCAGTGTACCTCAGTTCCCTCCAGCATCTTTCCAGTTCCTTCCAGTATGATCCCATTTGCTCCCAAGCACTCCCAGTCAACCTCAGTGTAGTGGCACTAACTGCCAGTATGATCCCAGTCACCTCCAGCATGATTCCAGTTCATCCCAGTATAAACCCAGCAGTTTCCAATCCCCCCAGCATGCACCCAGTCACTCCCAGTTCCTCCCAGTTGCTCCTAGCGTGTTCCCAGTTGCTCACAGCTTCTCCCAGTCACCCTCAGCATAATCCAAATCACTCCCAGTATATCCCATTTGCCCCTAACATGGTCTCAATTGCTCACTGCCGGCTCCTACTCAGTCCCAGTATGATCCCAGCATGATCCCAGTCTCCATCAGTGTGATCACAATCTGCCCTGGTATAGCAGTATGATTCCAGTATGATGTCCATACAAACCCAAAACCATCCCAGTCAGTCCCAGTACGATCCCAGTATGATGTCAGTACAAAGCCAGTACAGCCCCAGTCACTCCCAGTACGATCCCAGTATGGTGTCAGTACAAAGCCAGTACAGCCCCAGTCACTCCCAGTACGATCCCAGTGCAGCCCAGTCCCTGGCAGTGCTGCCAGTATGCAGCTGGGATCTCCCTGCCCTGTGTGCGTTCCCCCCCGGCGGATGTGCCGAGAGGAGCCCCAAGGGCTGGCAGTGGCCAGGCAGGGTCCCCAGCAAGGCCCAGTTGGGATGTGCAGCCCCCAGTTTGCCCAGTTTGCCTCTCCTTTGGCCCGGGCCGGGCTCCTCCCACCCGCAGCGGCTGGGAGCATCCGAGAGCCCCGCGCTGCCCATCCCGACCTGTCCCGGCTCCATCCCCGCTCCTGCTGCGGGCTGCGATGGCTGCGGGAACGGGGCAGCGAGGGTGTGGCTGCTGCTGGGAGAGGAGGAGGAGGGAGGGAAGGGCAGGGATGGAGGGGGAGGAGGAGGCGGGGTAAGGGAGGAGGATGGGGAAAGGGGATGGAAGGGGCAGGACGGAAGAGGAGAAGGAGGTGGAGATAACACAGAGGAGGGGGAGGGGGGATGGAAGACGAGGAGCGGGAGGAAGAGGAGGGGCAAAGGCGGATCAAGGCTGAGCTGAGGGAAGCACGCGGTCACTCCGAGCTGGGCCTGAATTCGCAGCCCCCACGTGTGGTATCATCGCCCCCCCCCCCCCATCGCGCAGGTGAGCGGGGGCAGGGGAAGTTCGGCCCAGATATCCCGGGGCGTCCCTGGGTTGGGTTTTTGGGGGAATGTTTGGAGAATGAAGCAGTCCAAGGCTAAGAAGAAAAGGCCCCTCGGGGGAACATCGGGGGGTGCTGGTGGCAGCTGCCGGCAGAGGCAGCCTGGAGGAGCAGAGCCCTGTGTCCCCCAGGAGCCCAAAGTGGGGAGCCCAGAGAGGGGGGAGCGCCGCCATGGGCGGGAGCCTCAAGAGCCTGGAGAGGGGCAGGGGGGACTCTTTGGAGCCGCTGCAGCCCAGAGCAGAGAATGAGGGGAGAAGGGAGCCCGGAGGTCCAAACAGCCCCGGCATCCCGAAATGGGGTGAGCGAATCGGGGGGAGCTTTTGGCATTGCTGGGACTGCCAGCAGCCTGGGCGGGGCAGGCACCGAGGAGAAGGGGGACCCCGAATCCAAGCGTGACCCCAGCAGCGGGCACAGGGGGAACACCCGAGGGGAGGGACCAGGGATGGGGAACTCCTGGGAGGCTTTTTCAGTGCTTAATCTTGGTGTTTGGGAGGTTTTATGCAGCTCACCTCTCCGGTGCCTTGTAGAGATGGACTCGGCCAGAGGGACCTTGAAACTCAACATGTGTTGGGGAAGAAGAAACAGGAAAGCCTTATAAATATGATTGTCTGGCAAATGATTTTGAGAATATAGAAAATTAAAAGCAAGATAAAATGAAAGCAAGCTTTGAGATACCTTAGTTACTGAACAACTGGAAAACAATGGTGTGACCTGACTGAAGGTAATCTCCTTTTGATGAAACAATTCCCTCTGCTTGCAGACAGGTCTACGGGTCAGAGCAGACCCTACTAGCTCAGCAGAAGGGATCCAAAGAGTAGTATTCAGGGTTTAAAATGTAACACTATATGGTGATGTAATGATTCTTTCAGGCTGCATGTAAATGCTGTAGGATTTGTATCTTGTACTAGATTGGTTAGTGAGAAATAGAATATTCAACACAGACGAAGATTTATTGTATTGTAACAGGAACCTTACTCTCTTAGGCTCTTACCCTCTTACTCTCTCACCCTCTCATCCTCTCTGCCCCTCTCTTCTCTGGGGCCGGCTCTGAGCTGTGGCTGGCAGCTCCAAGCAGGGCCCTGCACCCAGGCCCTTTGCAATAAACCGCAACTTCCACAACCTGGCTTCAGATATCTCTCGTCTCTGTCAGTTGCGACCATCCTACCCCCGACACTCTTACAAACGTGCTCATCCCTTGTTTTCCCCAAACCAGGATTTCCCATTGTGAGGAAGGCTGCGAGGAAGAGGAAGATGCCCCGGGACACTGATGCAGGTGAGGAGGAGGTCAGCGCCCCTTTCCCCTCTGTGCTGCTCCATCTCCCAGCCCAGCACGGCCCCGGCTGCAGCACAGCCCTGGGGGATCTCCTTGCCCTTGCCTGTGACACGGAAGCAAATCCCATCCTGTCCTTGTCCTTCCTCCCCCAGAGCAGAAGCTGAGCATGGAGAGCAGGGAGGACAAATGCCCACGGCAGAACCTGGTGGAAGAGGCCGTTTTGAGCGGCTCCACGGTGCAGGAAGCCAATGGGGAGGAAAAGCCCCGGAGATGCCGCACAAGGAGGGGCTGCAAACGCAGCTGGCAGGGATCTGAGGGGGAAAGAGCCAGCCTGGGCCGGGAAGGCGGCCGGAGATCGGGCCAGAGCTCAGAGCTGGTGCTCCACGAGCAGCTCCATGATAGGGAGAAGCCCCACACATGCGTGGAGTGTGGGAAGAGCTTCAGGTGGAGCTCCAACCTGATCAAGCACCAGAGGACCCACACTGGGGAGAGGCCCTATGAGTGTTCCAGGTGTGGAAAGGGGTTTCCAACCAGCTCCCGTCTCCTCCAGCACTATCAGAGTCACAGAGAGGAGAGGCCCTTCCAATGCCCCGACTGTGGGAAGGGATTCAAGGACAACTCCACCCTCTTCACCCACCGGCGCATCCACACAGGAGAGAGGCTCTACGAGTGTGATAAATGCAGGAAGAAGTTTCTGACCAGCTCCAGTCTCTTCAAGCACTATTGGATTCACACGGATGAGAGGCCCTTCCGCTGCCTCGACTGCGGGAAGGGATTCAAGCGCAACTCAGACCTCGTCACCCACCGGCGCATCCACTCAGGGGAGAGGCCCTACGAGTGTCCCCAGTGTGGGAAGAGCTTCTCCAGCAGCTCTACCTTGGCCAAAGACCAACGGAGGCACCGGTAAGGGAAGCCCTGTGAGTGCCCCGAGTGCGGGAAGAGCTTCGTGCGCTGCTCCAGCTCCATCCCCCACTGGAGGAGGCACTTTGGGCACAGCCCTGGTCACTCACATTCCCTGTGATCCATTTTGGGAACACACCTGGCTGCTTCTCCTTTTGGTTTGGCCCCAGTTTGGAGCAGTGGGATGGGGATTGTGTGGGGCTGGGTGTGTGGGATGTGTTTGACTGCAAATAAAACTTTCAGAGTTACTGATTCTGTCCTATTTTCTGTAAGTTCTGTTTGCAGAGTGACGCCTTCTCAGATGATTTAATTACTATTAAAATCCTTTTTTTTAGTCTAACCCAAACAATCCAAAAAACAATACCCAGATAAAGCCACTCACCCACAATTAAATTTTTTAAAAGTAATTTTATTTGTTTTAGAGTACTTAAGGGAATTATTAAAGTTTAATTGTTGGTTAAAATTTCTGAGAAATTACAGTGGTGTTTGGTTTTGTGTTTAGTATATTTGTAATCGGAATTTTTTTTACTTAGGTGTGTTAGATTCTATGTTAGTTTTTTAGATATTTTTTATCTAAAGTATATTGGTTACTGAGTTAAAACTTACAAAGGTATTTCTTTGTATGTAATTTTTTTTTTTCCTTTGGTAATGTTATATTAATAGTTTACTGTTGTTTTGGCTTGAATCATTATTGAAGTATTGTAAGGAAGAGTTTAAATTATATTTAATTTTTGTATTTCATTTTTATTCTAGTGTATTTCATTTTAATTATAATTTATTGATTTTTAATTTATTATAATTTGTTGAGAGGATAGGAAGGAAGTTCAAGGGCAGGAACATTTTTTCCTGGCTTGGAACTGGAATTCCAGACCCTGGGAGTGTGTGCAGGACCACAGACTGGGATCAAGTATGGACTGGGATCAAATATGGACTGGGATCCAATGGGTTTCGACTGCACAGAGTGGGACCATATGGATCAGGACCACACAGACTGGGATCAAATGGACTGGGATCACATGGCCGAGGATCACGTTCACTGGGATCCTGTGGATCAGAAACCTCCAGACTGGGATAGGCTGGAGTGGGATCAAGTATGGACTGGGACTGTATGGACTGAGATCCAGTGGACTGGGACCACACAAACTGATCAAGTGGTCTGGGATCAAATATGGGCTGAGACCATATGGAATGGGACCATGCAGATCAGGACTGGGATAAACTGGGTTGAGATTTTATGGACTGGGATTGCACAGACTGGGGTCACACGCACTGGGAAAAAGCTTTGGCTGCCTTTGGCTGCCATGCACGTCTGAAGGCAGCCACATCAAGTTGGCTTGATCCTGTTTGGGAGTCCCATCTCCCTCTTTCCCCTGCTCTCCCGCCCCTTCCCCATCGTTCCCCCAGCCCCCTATCCCCTCCGCCGTGCTTGGTTTTGGGGGTTCCAGGCCTCTCCTGCTCCCTTTGGGGGTCCCAACCCCCTTGGGTTTAATTTGGGGCCCCCACGCTCTGATTGGCCAGGATCTGTTTTGGGGTGGGGATGGGACGAACTGGGCACCCCCAGGAGCCCCTCAGGTTTGGGGCTTTCGATCCCCCCTCGGCCCTCGGGGCGGCCCTGGGGCTGCCCCAACACCCCCAAAATGGGGAGGGTCTGCGGGGCGCCTTGGAACCCCCAGAAATGGGCGGGGAGCAGTAGGAGCCGCCCCAAAAAGGGATTGAAGGGTCTGGGCCGGGAATGGGGGAGGCTCTGGGGATGGCTCTGGTCCGGATCGGGGTGGGCTGGCATTGAGGGAGGGTTCGTTTAGCGGCTGGGGAGGGGCTGGCACTGGGGAGGGGTCCGGGATTGTGGGGATGGGTCCATTCCGGGACTGGGGCGGGGCCTCTACCTGGGATTGGGGTCCAGGATTGGGTCAGGGTCTTCCCCCGATCCCATTCCCAATCCCAATCCCGATGCTGATCCCAATCCTAATCCCAATCTCATTCCCGATCCCGTTCCCAATCCCGATCCCGATGCTGATCCCAATCTCCTTCCCGATCCCGTTACCAATCCCGATCCCGCCGCTGTTTCCAGGGAATGGCTCTGATCTCAACCCTGACGCCAAACCCAGGGAATCAAACATTGGGATCAAGCACCCCAAATCCTGGGGTCAACTCCCTGCGACCCCAAATCCTGGGAGTTGAAACACTGGGGGAATCAAACACCTCCAAACCCAGACTCTGGGATTTCAACACTCGTACCCCAGCCCGAACCCCAAATTTAAGGATCAAATCCCCCAAATCTCAGATCCTGGGGTGTCAAACACTCCCGAATTCCCAAACGTTGGGGTTAAATCCCCTCGAAGCCAGCTCCTGGGGTTTGAAACATTTGGGCTGTCCAACACCCCCCCATTCCCAAAGTCTGGGGTCAAACATCCCCTAAATCCCAAATCTTGAAGTGTCAAACACCCCCAACCCCCAAAGTTTAGGGTTAAAACCCCCAATCCCCAAGTCCTGGGGTTTGAAATATCTGGGGTGTCCAACCCTCCTCACCCCCAAAGTCTGGAGTCAAACCCCCCAATCCCCAAACTTTGGGGTCAAAGGCCGTCGATCCCAAACTCTGGGGTGTCAAATCCCCCTGATCCCCCAACTTTGGGGTTAAATCCCCCCAAATCCTGGGGTGAATCCCCCCAATTACCAAACTTTGGCAGGAAAACCCCCTGACCCCATATCCTGGGGTTTGAAACATCTGGGGTGTCCAACTGTCCTTATCCCAAAATTTGGAGGTCAAACCCCCTGACTGACAAATCCTAGGGTCAAAAACCCCCACATCCCAAATTCTGGGGCCAAACATCCCCAAACCCCAAGTCTGGGGTCAAAAACCTCCAAATCCTAAACCCCAAGGTGTCAAACCCTCTCAACCCACAAATTTTAGGATCAAACCCCCCAACCCCCAAAATTTGGGGTCATGAGCCCCCCAGTCTCCATATCCCCCCAAACCCATTGCAACCCTGGGGGGCACAGTGGGGTTTGTTTGGAGCAGCTCCAGCTGCAATATCTGCAGGTAGACCCTGGGTAAAATGTTGGGAAAAACCCCAAAAACTCCTCAGGAACCCCAAAATCCCTGGGGGCTGGGAAAGGGGATTTGCAGTGGGGATCTGGGGTGCCAGAAGGGGATTTGGGGTGAAAGAAGAAGGATTTGGAGTGAGGAAATTTGGGGTGGAAAAAGAGGGATCTAGGATGGAAAAAGGAGATTTTTGGTGTGAAAGAAGGAGGATTTGGGGTGGGAAAAGGCATCTGGAGTGGGAAAAGAGGGTTTGGGGTGAAAGAAGAAGGATTTGGGATATACAAAGAAGGATTTGGGGTGGAAAAAGGAGATTTCAGTGGGAAAAGGGGATTTGGATGGGAACATAGGTTGAGGGTGGGGATTGCGGGACCAGAGGAGACCTTCAGATGGGTCCGTTTGGTGCTGCCTCCCTGGCTGCTCCCAGCACCTCCAGAAGCAGCACCTGGCTGGCTCTTGGCCCTGCCCATGCCCATTCCAGCAGGGCTGGCCAGAGGGGAGCAGCCCCAGGCTGTGCCTGTGCCCCCAGCCCCTGTGGGCAGTGTGTGGCTGCTGGGCAGGGCTCCAGAGGGGAATGGCCTTGCAGCAGAAAGTGCCCAGAGAGCCCAGAGCCAAAGAGCCTCTCCCCTGCAGGCACTGCTGCTCCGGTGCATTGAAACATTTCCAGTGCTGGAGTGGGCTGACGGCTGTTCCTCATCCCACCCAAAAGAAGCTGGTGGTTGGATATTATTGGAGAATTTCTCTCAAGTTGAGCCTGGCAGGGGGTTCTTGACAGGGAGAAGCTGCTACAAGAAATACCCTGATGCCTCCCCCAGGCTCTGTGTGTTGCAACGCTCTTGGCCTTTCTTGATGCTTCTCAAATGAAAATAAATTCCTGGGCAGCAGCAGCAGGATTTGCCTCTCACCATAAAATACTGTTACATCAGTTGGTTTTCCAGTCCATCCAGCTCTTACAGTGGCTATCCTGGCATGTGTCCAAACCCTAAAGATGTTCATATCCCCAAAGGGTGATGCAGGGTTTTTCCTTTTGTTCAGACCTGGATGACTTTGAGGTTTATAAATAGAAGGGGGAGTAATTGCAAGGTGCTGTACTGTATTTATAGTGGTCTTCTAATAAGCAATAAAATTACAGATGGACCATGATAGGAAAATAATTTGCTGCAGGAAAAATTCCTCAGGATACCTGGTTATTCTCAAGCTCTACTGCTGCCATTGAGTAGGGAAAGACGAACAACAAGCCATGTCTGAATAACAACAGATTAATGTTGTGCTCTCTTCCTAAGTCTGCTCCCAAAAGATCGGGGATTGACAAAGATAAAGGAATTTTAAGAGCTGGTTTTGGTTATTTCAGAGAAAGTTTAAAAGGGAGAAGGGATTGGGGTGATGAAGAGGCTGTCATTACCTATCCTTTTCAGTGCTGTCTATTGGAGCAAAAATGAGCAATGTGCCCTGCTGGTGTTTAGATGTTCTGAGTCCCTCAGCTGTGAGTTGGTTGCCGTGCTGTCCTGCCTGGTGCTTGCTGGATGTGCTGGCACAAAGAGCTTGGGCCCTTGATGAAAATGACCACAAATGAGTTCCTTGGGATTTACTGGGCTCAGAGTAAAAGGGATCAAATTCAGGTTTGATCTAGAAAATGCTTCTTCCCTGTCAGGATGGTGAAGTCCTGGCTTCACAGATTGCTCAGAGAAGCCGAGTAAATAAAGTTTCAGAATTCTTCCTTTCTGTCCAATTCCTGTTCCATAAGTTCAGGTTTGTTTTCAGAGTGCCACCTTCTCAGCTGGTTGCCGTTTGTGTCCTGCTTTCTCTCCTGCCTTCCTTGGTCTGCTCCTTTTCCCTTCCACAGGGTCTCTCTTTACCTGTGGCAGCTCCCAGCCAAAGACCCTCCCCTGATTTTTTTTTCTTCCCCATCCAGGTGCTCAAACAGCCCTGGATGAAGTTTTGGAGGCTGGCAGTGAAATGTCTGTGGAAGATCTTGCTGCACTTGTGTCTTGGCCCCTTCAGAATTTGGCCTTGAAGGGCAGGACCATCTTTTCCTTGCTTGCAGCTGGAATTGCAGCCCATGGCAGTGTGTGCCAGAGATGTCAGAGGGCAATTGCTGAGGCTGCCAGGGCACTGCTCCTGCCGTGCCTGCCAGGGGAGCTGTGCAGGGCAGGGTCAGGCTGCAGCAGCTGGCTGGGCTCCCTGAGCAGACAGCAAAGGCGGCTTTGCTGCACATTCTGCAGCCGGGAGCAGAGGGAAGAAGGGCAGGGAGTCCCTGACAGAATGCTGGAATGCTTGTGGCTGGAAGGAACCTGCCCCCAAACCCCAATCGGGCCCAGCCCTTGATGTCCCCTGAGACCCTCCCCAGACCCTCTCCCCAAACCCTTCCAGAGCCCCTGCCCAAAACCTCCAAAACCCTCCCAGGACACCCTCAGCACCGCCCAGAGCCCTCCCCAAACTCCCCCAGGACCATCCCAACACCCTCAGACCCTCCCAAGACCTTTCCACGACCCCTCCCCAAAACCCCCCCAGACCCTCCCACGACCCCTCCGCCCCCCCACGAGACCCCTCTTAGGAGCCATCTGCACCCCCCAGGTCCCCCCACAATGCCCCAGGACCCCTCCCCAGACCCCCCCAAACCCCCGGACCCCTCCCCAGACCCTCCCCCCCCTCCGATCCCCTCGCAGGCCCCTCCCGTTCCTGTCCCGAGCCCGGCGGGTCCCGGTGGCGGGGAAGAAGGGGGCGCCGCTTCCGGCTCTCCTCTGATTGGCTGGGGCGGCACGGGCGAGACGGGCATTGCTGAGGGGAGCCGTGCTGTGATTGGTTGTTTTAGGGACGTGCAGCACGGTGATTGGTTGTTTCGGGGCGGGGCGCGCCGCCATTCTTGAGAGTCCGCGTGCACGGCAGAGGCGGGAGATTGTGAGGGGAGAGTGGAGCTGAGGTGGGGACGGGGGGAGACTGGGGTGGTTTGGGGCGGGTCTGAGGGGAAATTGGGAATTTTTGGGGGCATCGACGGGAAACACAGGGGTGGGCGATGGGTTTGGAGTAAATGAGGGAGTCTGAGGGGGCTTTGGTTGGTCAGAGGGAGCTTTAGGGAGCTTGGGGGGGAGCTTGAGAGTGTCTGGAGCGTTCTCAGGTGGGTTTAGGGGGATCTCAGGAGAATTGGGTGGGTCAGAGGGGATTTTGTGGGATTGTGAAAGGAACTGGGGTGTTGTGAGGGCATCTGGGGGGGTCTGAGGTGGCTGTAGGGGTAATTTTGGGGTGTCTGCAGGGGATTTCATAGGGTTTGGGGGGGATTGAGTGGTCTGAGGGGGATGTGGGGCATCCTGATGGAATTGGGGGGGTCTCAGGTGGGGTCTGGGGTGAATTTTGGGGAGAAATGGGGGGGTCTGAGAGTCCTGGGGAGGTTTTTGGGGTCCAGGGTGGTTCTGGGCCAAAACTGGGGAGCTCTGGGGGGTTTGGGGTTCCTGGAGGGGTCCCGGGGGAAGATTTGGGGGTCCTGAGGGGTCCCAGGCCCACCCTGAACCGGGGTCTGGGGGTTTCAGGGGAAGGGGGCACAGCAGGGGTTCCCCCCCTCCCCAGTTTTTGGGGGGTCTCCCATGGTGCCCCCTCCCCAAAAAGCTCTGAGGGCCCCCTGAAGTGGCTCCTGTTCCACCGGCCGGTGCCCCCTGATCCAGGACGGCCCCACTGAGTCTGGGGGGCTTCTGGGGGATTTGTGGGTTTTGAGTGGGTTTTTAGGGATTTCAGAGTTGCTTTTTTGGGCTTTGTGGGATTTTTTGGGGAGTTTGGGGGAAATTATTGGGTTTTTGAGGGGAATTATTGGGTTTTGGGATGACTAGAGGATTTTGGGGGATTTTGGATTTTGGGTATTTTGTTGGGGTTGTGGGGGTTTTTTGGATGGGGAGGGGATTTATTGAAATTTTTGGGAGTTTTTTATAATTTTGCTGAGTTCCATTGGGATTTTCGGAGATTCTCTGGGGTTTTGAGGGTTTTCTTGTAACTTTTGGGGAATTTGTGAGGTATTAGTGGAATTTTAGGGGGGCTTTGTGGCATTCCCTGGGTGTGGGGAAGGGCTGAGAGGCACCAAAATCTCCTTGAAACCCCTGAAAGTCCCAATAAAACCCATTAAATCCCAATTAAATCTCTCAAAATCTCATTAAAACACCCTAGAATCCCAATAACAGCCCACAAAATCCTTTGAAATCCCAATAACCAAAAAAATCCTAATTAAACTCCACAAATCCCCCAAAAATCTCCAAACCATAAAAAGTCCCAGAAAATCTGCCCCAAATCCAAAGAAATCCTGGCAACACCCAAAACATCCCACAAAACCCACCAAAAATCTAAAAACTCTCAAATCCCCAAGGAATCCCGCTAAATGCCACCGCAATTCCAATAAAATCCCCACAAAATCTCCTAAAACTCCCTATAAAACCCCCAGAATTTCTGAGAATGCCAAAAATCCCAACAAAATCTCAGTAAAACCCCCAAAATTCAAAAAAAGCCACAAAAAATTCAATAAACCCCCAAACACCCCCAGAAAAACTCCCCCTCAAACTGCCAATAGAATCCCCCAAAATCTAAACCCCCCAAAATCCACAAAACCAGCCACTCCCAGTCCATCCCAGTATGATTCCAGTCGCTCTCAATGTGATCCCAGTGTAACCCTGTATGGACTCAGCTGCTCTCACTGTGATCCCAGTGTGATCCCAGTTGCTCCCAGAATAATTCCAGTTGTTCCCAGTTCCTCCCATTATGATCCCAGTTTCCCAAAGAATACTCCCAGTCCCTCCCAGCAGGGTCCCAGTTGTGCCTAGTTGCCTCCAGGGTAGATTCAGTTTCCCCCAGCATCGTCCCAGTTGCTCCCAGCATGATCCCAGCTGTTCCCAGCGTGGTTCCAGTGCCCCCAGTATGGTTAGAGACACTCCCAGTTTGTTTTAGTTACCTCAGAATGATCCCAGTCTTGCCCAGTTACTCCCAGTTTCCTCTAGCATAATCCCAGTTTCCATCTGTTGCTCAAAGGGTGGCCCCAGTTGCTCCCAGTATGATCCCAGTTGCCCCAGTTATAGTCTCAGTCCTCTCAGCACGGTTCCAGTTCCTTCCAGCTGTTCCCAGTTGCTCCCAGTGTGTCACATTTTCCTCCCAACATGGCCCAGTAGCTCCCAGCAAGCCCCAGTCAGGTTTCATTCACACCCAGTATAATCCCAGTATGAGTGTAGCCACTCCAGTATGATCCCAGTCACCTGCAGTCTAATCCCAGTGTCTCCCAGTCACTCCCAGTCTGGTGCCAGTGCCCCCAGTGTGATCCCAGTTGCTCCCAGCATGGGCCCAGTTGTTCCCAGTGTGGTGCCATCACTCCCCTATAGTTACAGACACTCCCAGTATGGTTCCAGTTGGACCCAGTTGCCCCTGCTCTAGTCCCAGTCACTCCCCAGATGATCCCAGTCCCCCCAGTATGGTCCCACTCACTCCCAGTTGCCCCCAGTGTGGTCCCAGTTCTCCCCAGCATGGTCCCAGTTGTTCCCAGTGTGGTTCCAGTCATTCCAGTATGGTTCCAGACACTCCCAGTATATCCCAGTTGCCCCCAGCATGTCTATAGTCATTTCCAGGCACTGCCAGTGGCCCCAGTAAGGTGTTAGTTCTCCCAGTATGATCCCCCAGTCATGCCCAGTATATCCCAGTTGCTTCCAGCATGCATCCAGTCCTTCCCGGTTCCTCCAGTTTGCTTGCAGCATCATCCTAGTTTCTCTCAGTTGCTCCCAGTAGCCCAAAGTGTGATCCCAGTCTTTCCCTTTCAGCCCCAGTATGATCCCAGTATGGTCCAGTTTGATCCCAGTCACATGCCAGCCCTCCCAGTGTGGTTCCAGTATAATCCCAGTTGCTTCCAATCTTTGCCAGTATGGTCCCAGCTGCCTCCAGCATGGTTCCAGTTGCTTCCTAGATCAGCCCAGTCAGTCCCAGTATGATGCCATTTGCTCCCAGTTGCTCCCAGTCAGGCCCAGTATGGGGGATGATGTGCAGGGTGTGTTCCCAGTCGCTCTCAGATCCTCCCAGTATTAGTCCAGTCCCTCCCAGTACGATCCAAAGGTGAGCCCAGTGTGCTCCCAGTCCCTGCCACTATGAACCAGTTGTGCTCCACATGGTTCCAGTTGCTCTCTTTCACCTTCACTTTTGTTCCTGTCCCTCCCAGTATCTCCCAGTGTATGCCAGTTCTCTCCAGCATGTTCCCAGTCACTCCCAGTATCTCCCAGTTGGCTTTCTGGGGGCATGTTTGGAGAATGAAGCAGTCCAAGGCTGAGCGGAAAAGGCCCCTTGGGGGGACATCGGGGGGTGCCGGTGGCGGCTGCCGGCTCCACGGTGCAGGAAGGCAACGGGGAGGAAAAGGCCCAGAGATGCCGCACGAGGAGGGGCTGCAAACGCAGCTGGCGGGGATCTGAGGGAGAAAGAGCCAGCCTGAGCTGGGAAGGCGGCCGGAGATGGAGCCAGAGCTCGGAGCTGGTGCTCCACGAGCAGCTCCATGATGGGGAGAAGCCCCACACCTGCTTGGAGTGTGGGAAGAGCTTCAGGAGGAACTGCAACCTGATCAGGCACCAGAGGACCCACACTGGGGAATGGCCCTATGAGTGTGATCAGTGTAGGAAGAGGTTTAAGACCAGCTCCAATCTCCTCGATCACCAGCACACGCACACAAAGGAGAGGCCCTTCCGCTGCCCCGACTGCGGGCAGGGCTTCAGGTACAGCTCCTGTCTTGTTGTGCACCGACAAACCCACACTGGGGAGAGGCCCCACGCGTGTGAGGAATGTGGGAAGAGCTTCAGCCAGAGCTCCCAACTGATCCGCCACCAAAAGATCCACACGGGGGAGAGGCCCTATGAATGTGGGGAGTGTGGGAAGGGGTTTCGGATCAAGTCAGATCTCCTCCGGCAAAATTGGATCCACACAGAGGAGAGGCCTTTCCAATGCCCTGATTGTGGGAAGGGATTCCAGCACAACTACACAACTACACCCTCATCACCCACCGGCACATCCACTCAGGGGAGAGGCCCTACGAGTGTCCCCAGTGTGGGAAGAGCTTCTCCAGCAGCTCTAACTTGACCCAAAGACCAACGGAGGCACCGGTAAGGCAAGCCCTGCGAGTGCCCCGAGTGCGGGAAGAGCTTCGTGCGCTGCTCCAGCTCCATCCCCCACTGGAGGAGGCACTTTGGGCACAGCCCTGGTCACTCACATTCCCTGTGATCCATTTTGGGAACACACCTGGCTGCTTCTCCTTTTGGTTTGGCTTAAATTTTTTTCTCTTCTCCATGTCTTTGCACTCCAAAAGCCAAGAGGGATCAATCTGTCACCTCAATACCACTCAAATCCCAATGAAAACAACTGCATTTTAACCCATCAGGGCTCAATCTCACCTCAAATTGCTTGTTCCCGCCTCACAAAAACTCAATCCTGTGCCAGACTCGCTCCATTCCACAGCCACCAGGGTGAGTTGGGGTTGGGAGGTGATTGGTAGAAGTGGGATCCCAATTTGGAGCAGTGGGATGGGGATTGTGTGGGGTGGCTGGGTGGGATGTATTTGACAGCAAATAAAATTTTCAGAGTTACTGACTTCTGTCCCATTCATTTTCAGTCAGTTCTGTGTGCAGAGTACTGCCTTCTCAACTGTTTCAATTCCTATAAAAATCTAATTTTTTAAATCTTCTAACCCAAACAATTCAAAACCCAATATCCAAATAAAACCACGCACCTGAAATTAGAATTTCGAAAAAAAAAATTTTTTTTAGAGTACTTAAGGATGTTAATAAAGTTTAATTGTTTGGTTCAAATGTGTGAGAAATTACAGTGGTGTTTGGTTTTGTGTTTAGTATATTTGTAACAGGAATTTTTTACTAAGGTGTGTTAGATTCTATGTTAGTTTTTGAGATATTTTTTATCTAAAGTGTATTGGTTACTGAGTTAAAACTTACAAAAGGTATTTCTTTGTATGTAATTTTTTTTTCTTTGGTAATGTTATATTAATAGTTTACTGTTGTTTTGGCTTGAGTCATTATTGGAGTATTGAAACTTACAAAAGGTATTTCTTTGTATGTAATTTTTTTTTCTTTGGTAATGTTATATTAATAGTTTACTGTTGTTTTGGCTTGAGTCATTATTGGAGTATTGTAAGGAAGAGTTGAAATTATATTTCATTTCTATATTTCATTTTTATTCCAATGTGTTTCATTTTAATTATAATTTCTTGATGTTTAATTTATTATAATTTGCTGAGAGAATAGGAAGGAAGTTCAAGGGCAGGAACATTTTTTCCTGGCTGGGAACTGGAATTCCAGACCCTGGGAGTGTGTGCCAGACCACATACACTGCAATCAAATATGGACTGGGATCAAATATGGACTGGGATCCTATGGGTCAGGACGGCACAGAATGGGACCATAGGGATCAGGACCACACAGCTTGGGATAAACTGGACTGGGATCAAATATGGGCTGGGACCATATGGAATGGGACCATAGAGATCAGGATGAGACAGACTGGGATAAACTGGGTTGAGATTATACGGACTGGGCCATATGGACTGGGATTGCACAGACTGGGATTGCACAGACTGGAATCACATGGACTGGGAAAAAGCTTTGGCTACCATAGGCTACCTTTGGCTGCCATGCACATCTGAAGGCAGCCATATCAAGTTGGTCATATCCTGTTTGGGGGTCCCATCCCCCTCTTCCCTCCGCTCTCCCGCCCCTTCCCCATTGTTCTCCCAGTCCCCAATCCCCTCCCCCGTGCTTGGTTTTGCAGGTTCCAGGCGCCTCCTGCTCCCTTTGGGGGTCCCGACCCCACTTTGGGTTAATTGGGGGCCCTGCCCCCTTCTCACCACGCCCTCCCCTCCCCCCGCAGCCGGGGGGGCTCCGAGCACCCCCAGTGCCACCAGTGCGGCCCCGGCTACCCCCGCACGCCCCATCCCCATCCCCGGGGTCACCTCCCCCCGCCCCAAATTCCGCTCCTGGCAACTGATGAGTCATCAGCGACAAACACTGATTGGCTGGAAATGGCCCCTGTAGCAGCGGGACAGGCACCCTTGCAGCCTGAGCTGCCCTTGTTCCTCTCTGTCCGTGCCCGGAACACAGCGCGGAGGAGAAGGGCAGCAGGGCCCTGCGTGTCCCCGGGCTCAGGTTTTGCGCCGCTTCAGCTCCACGGAGACGCGGGTCAAGTGAAAAACACAAACAGTTTATTAAGGGAAAGCGAAGGTAAGGGGTGAGCTGGGAGGCAGAAAAGGGGATGGGCAGGGCCGGAGGGCTGCAGGGAGGGAGATGCCAACAGGGAGAGAGATGGCAGGAGCTGCTGGAGCTTCGCACAGGCTCAGCTGTGAGCAGCCAGAGCCGTGCGTGGAGCTCCAGCTGGTCACTTCTGCTCTGCAGGTGCTCCCATCTTCAATGGGCACTGGAAATCGCCGATGGACGCTGGTACATCTCATCCAGCAGATGAACAAAGTCGTGCACATCTTCTTTCAAAGGTCATCTAAAGCACTTTGCTCATGCATGATGGATTCTTATCTTCCTTCAGCGCTTGAGGAGCTGGAAGAGTGGAACAGAGCCAAGGTCAGAGGCCAGATTGAGGGAATCCAAGGAAAGCCTCCTGCCAGGGCCATCCCAGCCAGCTCTTGCCATGGCCAGGAGGGAGCGGGAGACAAGGGCTTCGGCCGGAAGGTGCGGGCCACGGATCCCCCATGTGTCCCTGAAAGCTCTCCGGCCTGTGCCCCCACCACCCCTGGTCCGCACAGGCAGCAGAGCCCTCCGCAGCCCGGGCACGGATTGTAGCTGCGGAGCCGGGATTTGCAGCTGCCCCCACACCCCCGGCAGTGCTCGCTGCCACGCGGCTGCCCTGACTCACCCTCAGTGAGGACCTGGAGCTCCTCCTGCTGCCCCATCACGAGCACTCCGGCCAGCCCTGGCAAGACAGAGCATGTGGCGGCGCCAGGCGGCACAGCTGCCCGACACGGGCTCTGCCAGCCCTGCGGCCGCACGCCCTCCTGGCGGGCAGGGCTGCTGCCGGGCCCTGCCGCCCGCTGCCGCCCCAGGGCACAGCTGCGGGAGGGCGGCGGCAGCAATGCCCAGGGCGGGCGGGGCTGCAGCGGCCGGGGCGCGGCTCCCGCTGTAGCCGGGGCAGCAGCCGGGCCGGGGGCAGGGAGGGGTGCGGGGCTGCCGGCTCACCCATGAGCCTGACGGCCGCCTCTCGTAGGGGCCTCTGTGGGCTCTGCAGGTGCGGCAGGGCCCAGCGCAGGTGCTCGGCCGCTCGGCTCTCGTCCTGCAGCAGCTGCGGGGAGTGCCGGCAGGGAAGGCTCGGCGCGGGCTCTGCCCCTGGGCAGAGTACTATACAGTAAACAGTACTATAATGTTAGAAATGAGAAGTTTGACTAGGTCATTATTCAAGCAGCAATCAATTTATTAATTATTTTGGTAAAGTATGAGCAATACAGCGCTGAGTACAGTGGGGGAAATTTTCCCTCCAACTGCACACAGATAGTTGAGGCTTACCAGTATTTATAGGGGCACTCCTAAGCTTTCTCAGCAGTTTCTAGTCCAAATTTTTACTCATCAGTAATTTCCTTTCCCATTTTTTACATCACAATTCTATACAGTATTGTGATTATTTTTTCTCAGGATGTATCCCAGAAAAGGAATATCCCAGGTGGTGGGGGGTCCAACTTCTGAACGAAGAAAGAAGTCTCCCAGCTGGTGGGGTCCAGATTCCAGACATGGCTTTACCTTTTGATTGCAAGGACTATAAATCTCACAACAGTGATGTCCAGCTTCCCTTGGTCAAAATTGTTAGTCCTTGCGTTGATATTCATATTCATTTCTCAAGCTGCTTTTCACTGTTTTGTCAAGGTGTGAGATAGGCATATTTCCTTTTTACATATTCTGAAGCTATAGTTTCAGAGATCCTTACTACAAGCAATATTCTGAAATAATACTTCAAAAGGTTATTATTGCAAAACTCTTGAAGGCTTAACTACAAGCAGAAAGTTCCTGTCAAAAAGCAACATCCTCAAAGCTTTAATTCAAATGCTTCTAAATCAATTTAAGACTTATAAAAGCTAATTAGGAACAAAGGATAGGTTCAAAGGCCTTCTTCCATGCTTTGCTTTCCTCAGTTATATTAGAATTCGTCTTTATAAGTGTCCCATGGTTGGTTTCCACACATATCAAAATCACAAATACACACGTTCCCTGTATGTACCTGACACAAAATACAGCTTTGTATTTGAAAAAAGGAGAGAAAGGATAGTGATTTAGAAAGATGCATCACCAATTGCCTAAATTGTTTCTCATCTTGCAGATCTGCACTTGCTGGGGAGCCTGATTTTACACCAAGGACCTGGGGAACCATTCCCAGCAATTGGGAAAATCCGAGGTCGTCCACGTGCTCATTGATGAGGTCTCCAAATGTGCCCCGAAATTTGGTCCGGCTCTTAGAGGCCTAAAAGAGCAAGTCCAAGTGACTCGATGATATTTTTCGGCCCAGGAAGCCCTGCAGCTGATGGCACACTTCACAATCAGCAGGGGACACAGCTCGGCCAAAGCCCAGACCTCTGCTGGGAGCCTTTCTCCTCAAATACTCTTCAGACAAACCTCCATGCAAGTCAGTTGGGAAAGTTTCTTCAAATGATCCATTCTTGGCACATGACTACACAGGGTTATGGGAAAGATTCTAAAACAGCTGCTCTGGAGTCAAAGAGCCAGCACTAAGAGCCCTTGTCATCTCTTTGTAGCTAAATCCCACTTTGGGGGATTTGAGGGAGTTTGGAACAAGCTAGAGAGCAGACCTCTGAGTGTTTTAGATGATGCCATTGCTTTTTCTTCTCTGCTACATAGACAGGAAGGGTGAGTTTGGCTCCATCTCCACCGCATGGCTCACAAGGCCAAAACACTTGTAGTTACAAGAGCTTTGAAGGATTTCTTGGCCAAGAAGACACTGCCAACAAGGATATTTATGTTTTGCAGCCAATCCTTCAATATTTCGTCTTAGGGGCTCTTGCTACAGTATAAGCTTCCTTAGCCAATCATGTTATGACACACAAACCTACAGCACTGCATCCTAAGCTTCTTGTTTACCATTGTAACTACTTTTATTTTTTCTAGATCTTTAGCCCTAAAACTCTAAACTTTCCTCCACTTCAACCTTCCTCCCCGTCTCTCTGCTATAATAAACTAGAAATCCACATTCTCGCTTCTAGCACCTAAGTTTGGAAGCCCTTTCCAAGGTCTCCGATCAAATCCTGTGTTTAATTCTAAGCTTTGCTGACAAGACCAAAGATCTGAGATTTCCCTGCATTTGGGTTTCCAACAACACTGATGCTGTTAGTTCCAGAGTGCCCGGGATCCCTCTTGCAAGTCAACTCTGGCAGGAACAAGGCGGGCAGCTGCCGGGGGGCTGCTTGTGGCCTCTGACAGCCCATTGCTCAGGGCTTGCCAGCACCCCAGCCCCTCAGGGGCTGCCCCAGCCCGGCCAAGCTGCCCGGCAGCAGCGCCGCAGCCCCACAGCAGCTGCAGAGCAGCCCCATCCAGAGGCACCTGGGAGCCCTCAGCACTGCAGCCAGCAGCACACAGGCAGGAGGATACAGAGGGTGGTTCCTTCCTGGCACAGGGTTTGTGGCCATCTCCAGGCACCGCTCTGGCAGGAATCCCTGCAGCCCCGGCCCCTGCCCACCCACTCTGTCACCAGCACAAAGGCTTCAGCAGAGCCACAACAGGACAAGGGGCTTCTGGCCATTTTCCCTTTCCCACTGCACGCCTGGGCAGCTGGCTGAGGCAGGGTACCCTTCTTCCCCTCTTCCCCTATGCCCTGCAGACCCTGGGTAGAAAAAGAAAGCTCCTGGCAGTTGGTGTATTATAACACACTCTATATTCATGTACTAAAGAAAAAAACCAAAAAGAACAAAAGAACAATCTTAAAGAAATGGAAAATTCCAGCTGGCTCAGGTGGCCTCAGCAGACAGAGCCTCTGGCCTCAGGTCTCTGCAGAGCTGCAGCAGCGCAGCCAGCCGAGCCCCGACAGACGAGGCCGTGTTCTCCATGCCCTGCGGAGCTGATCTTGAAGCCTCTGGAAGAAAGAATATTGCTCACTCTGCAGTGCCTGGAGGACATACAGTGTTTCAAGTGCCACGTCCGACACGGCACTACTGATGTCCTCTGTCAGCGGTTCAAGGGCTGCAAGAGAGAGGGACAGAGCCATGGTCAGATCCCAGATCTGCGGGGAGCCGAGGAGAGCCCCCTACCAGCGCCATCCCAGCCGGCTCTAGTCATGGCCAGGAGGAAGCAGGGACCAAGGGCACTGGCCCGAAGCAGCTGGCCACGAATCCCCAAGGTGGCCCTGAAATCTCTGTGTGCTCTGCCCACGCCGCCCCATGTCCGCACAAGGAGCAGATCCCTCCGCAGACGGGGCAAGGCTTGCAGCTGCCCCCTCCAGCCCCCTGGAGCGGTCAGCCCGCTGCCCTCACTCACTCACCAGTGCAGATCAGCTGCAGCTCTTGCTGCTGCCCCCTCAGGTGCCGCCCGGCCATGCCTGTGAACACAGAGCCTGTCACGGCCCCAGCGGCACAGCTCCCTGCCAGCAGCGCTGCCGGCGCTGTGGCCACACGGGCTGCTGGCCAGGCAGAGCTCAGCCCGGGCCCTTGCCGCACGCTGCCGCCCCAGGGCACGGCTGCCAGAGGGCGGCAGCAATGCCCAGGCCAGGCGGGGCTCCACGGCGCCGGGCCGGGCCGGCGCTGCCGGGGCAGCAGGCGGGGCCAGGGCCGAGCTGCGGTGGGGCCGGGGAGGAGCCCGGGCTCAGGACTCACCCATGAACCTGACGGCCGCCTCTCGCAGGGACTCCTGTGGGCTCTGCAGGTAGTGCAGTGCCCTGTGCACGTGCTCGGCCGCTCGGCTCCTGTCCTCTGCCAGCTGCAGAGAGCGGCAGGAGGGAAGGGTTGGCGCGGGCTCAGCTCCTGGGCCGGGCGCTGCCGGCGCCCACCGCCGGCCAAACCTGCCCGCCCAGCCCTGAGGCGCGGCCAGCAGCCGCTGGCCAAGGGCTCCCGAGGGGAGGGGCAGAGGGCCGGCTGCTGCCCGGGGAGTCGTGGTGCCGCCCCGCAGCCCCGCCGGGCCGGGGCTCCATGGGCACCCGACTCAGGCCCACAGCAGCCTGGAGAAGAGCCCGCGCGGCCTCTGGCTGCAGCAGCGGGCACAGCTGTTAGCCCTGCACACTGAGCACCGCCCTCAGGGACCTTGGCCATGCTGAGGCTGGGGGGTCTCTGCTGTTCTTACCAGGCACTCCCCAAGGCTCTGATCCACGTGTAGCATTTGTTCTATATCCCTCCTCTTCAGGAATCTGGCTGAGGAATGCAGCGTTTCCCGGGAGGCCTGGAGAGGGACAGAGATGCACAGATGGCCCTACAGTCCAGGGCACAGGAGCATGCCAGTGGCACAGGCTGGAGGAGGCTGCAGCCCACAAGGTGCCCGGGCAGGAGGCAGCCCAAGCCCCTGCCAGGGGAACAGCAGCTGTGCACAAGTGCTCACCTCAGCAACCATCTGATTCTCATCATGGCAGTGGAAGTAGAGAGGGAGCAGGCTCTGGCGCACGTGGGACTTGAGGGCCTTTCTTCCCTCTTCTGTTAATAAGTCCAGCATCTCTTGAAAGAGAGCCATGGAGCTCAGCTGCACCTGGATGTCATCCTGGATGAAAGGAAAGGGCAAAAGACCTGAGCATCAGCTGCTTCAGGCCCCCCAGGGCACAGGCGTGCATCTGCACAGGGTAACAAGGGTCCGGGCAGCAGCCAGTGGCTGTGGCTGTGGGCACAGAGCCTTACGCTGTCAAAGAGTGACAGGAGCGCCTCAGCCAGCTGCAGGGCGATGGGGGTGGCTATTGGAGCACCATTATCCAGGAGCAAATATCTGAGTAGAAGAATGCTCATCCTGATCATGTCGCTGTCATTTTCCTCCAGGAGCTCCACAAGCCTTTCAGTCAGGCTCTGCATTTTTTCAGCCTGTGCGGAAGACGACTTTGTGAAAGGCCGCCCTGCTGCCGTAGGGCCCAGAGGCCAAAGGCCTGTCCCGAAGCACTGGGGCAGGGAAGAAGGAGAGATGGGAACAGCTGCCCCAGCGGCCGAAGCCCAGGTACGGCCAAGCGACTGTGTTGCCCAGCCCCACGCTGCCTGCACGGCTTCGGTCACTGCCCTCTTCTCACCATCAAGGGATTCTTGCCCAGCACTACGAGGCCTTGGAGTGCCAAGTAACGCCTGGCCATGTGCTCGCTCTGCAGGTTCTGTGCCAGGATCTCCAGGACACTGTCACTGCATTCCCTCAAGCCCAGGCACTCGAGGACCTGAAAGGCACAGGGCAGTGACAGGGGAGCCGGCCGGCAGGAGCCCAGAAGCGCACAGGGCCGGGCCCAGGCAGCAGCACAGGGCACAGGCACTGTCCTGGCAGCTGTGGCTGCCAGAGGCCAGAGGGCTGGGAGGCCGCTCAGCCAGGCAGCGCTGGCCTTGAGGCTCACCTCCACAAGGAATGCCAGGGCAGGGAAATCCCAGTATGGCATCTCTTTGCCGAGCAGGGCGAGCAGGTAGAATGCCACCGCGGAACAAAAGTGGATGGCTAAGCGGCGAATTTCTCTGAAGAGGGGAAAAAGGAAACAAGAGCCTGATGCAGTGGGGCAAACGTCTCCCAGGCGTGACTCACCCAGTTCTCATCTTTCCCCAGCACCCTTCCAGCAAGGGGACGTGGGCCGTTTGGGAGTTGGTTGCTGATGGGCAGCCTCCTCTGCCAGCCTTTTCCAGCCTGCTTGGCCGTCCCTCAGTGCCAAGGCCCTCTGACCCATGGCCACCACGGACACTTTATGGGGCACCTGGGCACAGGGCAGCAATGTCAGAGGCAGTGGGGAGAAGGGGGTCTCACCTGGCAAGCAGAGCCACGGCAAAGTGGTGAGTGTCAAGAGAGAGCAGCGTGTCCCAGGCACACCTGCGCTCCATTGCCACCACCACATCCTCGCAGCGGAGAAGGCAGAGCAGGGACTTGAGGGTGCGCACAGCAAACCTGTGTGCACAGCAAAGCCCAGGTCACACTGGCAGCACTGGCTCCTTGGCAGGCCATGTGGCAGGGACAGGAGGAGTGGCATGGAGCACCTGTTGGGGCTGGTGGCAAGGCCGTGCTCTTCCTGGCATCCCTTCCAGAAGGTATCGACCTCCTCTGGCATATCCGGAGTGCTGAAGAAGACTTGGAATAGCAGATGCACAAATAGGTGGGGGAAATACACCTTCAAGATCCGTGGGAGACAGGGCACCTGGAGGATCTTCCACGTCACCACAGTTGCCTGCAAAGGACAAAACCCCCTGACACAGCGCTCAGTGCCCAGGTGTGTGTGTGGCAGGGCCCGAGCGTGGCAGGGAGAGGCCAGGAGAGAGCATGGCAGGGGGAGCACGGGGCCTGGTGGGCCTGAAGCTGCCCCTGGGCCAGGTTTCAGGCCAGCGCCTGAGGCAGGGAGATGCAGTGGGGGAAGGAGGATGGAGAGCTGCTGGAGAGACAGCCTTGGGGCCTGCAAAGGCCAGTTGCAGAAACTCACCGTCAGGGCAAAGACAGCCGTTTCGTCCCCATTGGAGGTGCAGGTGCTGTACTCTGGCCAGCTGCCCAGCACATCCAGGAGGATCAGCTGCGCCAGCTCCGCAGTCCTGGCTGAGCCCATGATGGTCTTCCACATGGCCATGGCAGCTCTGTGGGGTTAGAGCTGTGTCTCAGGAGGGTCTCAGAGGAAGCACCAGGGGCAGCTGAGCCGGCTGCCATTTCTGCCTCTGCCCACTGCCCCCCTGCCAGCAGGAGGCAGACAGCCCAGCCCTGTGGGGACAGAGCCCTGAGAGGCGGCAAGGGAGCACGGCAGCAGGCTCAGGGGCTGGCCTGGCAGGGCTGGGAAAGGGAGCATCCAGAGGGCCCTGGAACTCTCTGTTGCTCTGACACCTGGGGCAGGCTGTGCAGGGTGATGGGCTGGGGAGGCCTGAGCCCTGTGGGCAGGTGGGCCCCATACCTGTCACAGGACAGGGCCACACGCAGGAGCGTCACCACTGCGTCATTTGGCTGGGCTTGGGTGAGATCCAGCAGGGTCTTGTCCAGCCTGTGCTCAGCAGAATCATTGGCCATGAGCCTCTGGTGGATGTAGCTGACCATGGCAGGCACCTGGAGAAGGCACGGGGAGACTTGGAAAGCTCCCAGATGGAGCAATGTTCCCAGCTTCCCCAGAGGAGTGCTTCCCTTCCCACCCCACTGCCATGTGGCCTGAAAGGCTCACAGCAAGCAGTATGCGTGGATTGGGAGGCCAAGCAATTGCTGGGAGGATCAAAGCCTGGCACAGGCTGCTTACTTGCTTTGGAGTGTAAAAATCTTCCTCTACAAGCATATGCAGCAGGGCAGCACCGGTCTTGCTGAGGAAGATGGGCGAGTATGGTCTGAGGCCTACGCCCGTGGCGATGGTCTCTTCCTCTTTAATTCTCTTGAGGAAGTTGCAAACAAACTGTAGGAGAAGGGCAAGAAGCCGAGGATGTTGCATGAAGTGCTGCACACACGGTGCTGGGCTGAGCAGGGACAGCAGCCCCAGCCCAGGTGGGGGTGGCTGCAGGTACCTGCGCTGTTCTGCGGAAGCGGCCACGGCTGGACTCCTGCTCTTGTGTGCGCTCCGGGGCTGCATCTGGCAAAGAGCGAGCGCAGCCAGAGATGAGGGGCTGCGGGAGAGGCCGGACAACACGGCCCAGCCCTGCGATCCCCAGGCAGAGAGAACCCCGGGATGCCCCAGGGGATGGAGCACGGCCACTGCGGGGTGTCTGCCCGGGCCCCTCTTCCGTCCTGTCCGTGGGCATGTCCCCAGGGCATAGCATGGCACGGCACGGCACGGCGTGGGGTCCAAGCTGGCAGCAGGCACCAGTCCTGTGGCCCAGCTCTGCCACTCACCCTCCTGCGGTGGCTGGAACGGCACCACCTCTTCAGTCTGCTGTGCCGGGGCAGCTCCAGGGCCACCTTCTTCTTCCTCTACCCAGGCCAGCTCAGGCACATCTGGGTGTCTCTGCTCCATGTCTCTGCCTGGATTTGTGGCTATTTGCAGGAGAGTTGCCTTGGAAAAGCTCCAAGTCACCAAGTCCTGCAGTGGTGCCTGGAAGGCACCTTCAAGTAAGAAGCCTCAGGAAGGCTACAGGACAGCAAGTCCTGCACTTGGTCTCAAGGGCTCCTGCCACAAGGACAGGGGACTCCTGACAAGGACTATGATATGGCCTCAAGGGCACCTGCAGAAGAGAAGCCTCAGGGAGACCACAGGTCAGCAAGGCCTGTGGTCTGGCCTCGAGCTCAGCTGCAGGAACAAGGCTTCAGAAAAGCTCCGGGCGGGACGCGAACGAGCGCGCTGTGCGGGGGCTCCTCACGGCACCGCTCTGTCCCGTCCTGTCCCGTTGCGTGCTCTGAGCACTGTGGCGTGCCCTTGTCACCTCCAGCTCCTATGTCACCCCGTGTCACAAAGGGCCCTTGGACAGCCGTTCCATGTCACAGTGACTGTGCGGCACCTGTCACCAAGGGCCCTTGCAGACACTGCCGCATGCCCTGGGGCCATGCCCAGCCCACCCAAAGTGGCCCAGTTTGGCGGGAATGGCTGGCCCTGGGAGTCTAAGCCAGGCCGAGAGGATCTTTAAGAAGGGCTCAGAGCATCAGCAAACGCTGCCATGCTCTGTGGGCTCAGGGCAGCAGAAGGAGCCCCCAGGGCTGCAGACGCAGCTGTTCTGGGAAGGGCACGGGGCCTTGCAGGGAAGCTGGCACGGCCTCCTTGGGACACGTCCCGGCTGGTGGCCGTCCTAAAGCTGCCAGTGTGACACGCACAAGGAACGTGTGGGCCCGGGCACGAATGCTGCTCTGAGGCCTGGGGCCCGGGGAGCGCTGACATCAGCAGGTGTGGCAGAGTCCCCGGCCAAGCAGACCTGCCACCCCCCGAGCCCTGGCAGCGCTGGTGCCCGTCTCCTGCCCCAGAGACCTGTGCCCCCGGGGGGCTTCTGTGCCAGAAGGAGCCAAAGGCCACGTGCCTTGGGGGCTGTGCCTCTTTCCTGCAGGGGCTGATGGCAGGAGCACCTGGGGCAACTACTGGCACACTTGGTCTCTGTCAGATGATGTTGCTCCTTCCTGAAATGAATTTTTCTCATGGAAAGCATTGGCAGTAGCACCAGAGCACCATCCATTGCTGAGTTTCCCAGGGCAGTTAGATTGCAAAGTTAACAGTCTGAAATTTCCTTGTGCTTTTCTCACTCTCATTCCCACATTCTGGAAAAAACGGCATCTGCCCAGCCTCTGCTATTCTCAGCTTCAGTTGCTGCATGTCTTGCTCTGGCCTCTCATGTCCAAACAAAACTGTGTCCCTGCTGAGCGCAGCAATGAGCGGCCACAAAGTGGCAAGTTCCCCAGTGAACATCAAGGCAGAGACGTGGAAGTGAGGAGGATAAGGACAACTCTGGGAGGAGAAGCTCTTCTGTGTCTCTGATGATGGTGCCCACACCCTGAAGCAGCAGCCAAGAGAAGCGCTGGAAGCAGACGGGCACAGTTTTGGGCAGTACAATATCAAAAGATATGAAACCATTAGCCAGAATGCAAAGGAGGACTGCAAGGATGGAGTATGGCCTGGAGGGGAAGCCCTAGATGCAGCTGAAGCCACTTTGTTCAGCCTGGAGGAGAGTAAAGGGCGTCATTGTGGTCTTCAACATCCTCCGGACAGGAATCAGAGGGGCTGCTGCAGCTCTCGTCACTGTTGGGACCAGTGATAGGACTGGAGAAAAGGGCAGGGAGCTGGGACAGGGCAAGTTTCATTTCCATATCAGATCAAGGTTTTTCACCCAGAGCACAGTCAGGCACTGGGACAGGTTCCCCATTGATGCAGCCCAGCGGAGCCCGGGCTGGCTCTTGGGAAAACTGCGGCGCTGCGCCAGGAGTGGGGAACGGCCAAGGCGTGGGTCCTGCCCGCGGCTGACCCTGGTGAGCCACTGCTCAGTGGTTCAGGATCTCCTAACTGCAGCACGGAGCAGGCCAAAGAAAAGGAGGAGGCTCCTCGATTGTGAGGTTCCACAGGCCAAGGTTTATTCCAAGGGAAGGATTCAGCAGCAAAGAGCCGCCAGCACTTCTGTGCATGGGATTTTATCGGGGTACAACTCAGGGGGTGGATACAAACAATTGAGCAAAAAGGAATCTGCGGGGGAGGAGCGAGGGGATTCCATCTGTTGCTTGGGACTAATTAGGACAGATGGGAGGAGAGGGTAGGTCACATGGGCCAGTGCGGCATCCAGCAACAGAGGAATTCCAAAGGGGTGGTGCAGTCAGGGATTGGTCCAAGGCAAAAGTGACAGGGAAGGTTCAGGAATAAAGAGCTGGATTATCTTGAGAGGCAGGGAAGGAGCTGGAACAAAGAATGGGGAATGGCATGAGGGACAGCTTTGAGGGAGGGCAAAACCTAGGGGTTAACCAAATTGGGGAAAATACGGGGTACATGAAAACAAACCATTGTACGATAACTGATAAATAAACACCAACTGGAACACCCCAGGGAAATGGTCACAGCACCAAGCCCCTCTGAGTTTGAGAAGTGTTCCAAGAACATTGAGCAGTCACGCAAGCTTTTAGACACTCCATCAAAAGTAGAAAGTGTACGATAGTCAAGAGAGGGAAAAAGAAAAAGAGCTCCCTGCAGCCATGGTGGCAGCTCTGGATCAGCACCAGGGAGAGGACGGATGTAGGCGTGGTTGAAGCAGAGGCAGGGGCGAAATTAGCAGAGGCAGAGGAGGTTCAAAGCAGCCACAGACCAAGCTGGGCCCAAATCAATGTGCATCTTGTAAGAAATCAGGACACTGGAAATAGGGCCAGTGCCCAGAGTTAGCAGACAAAGTACACAAAACTCTTGCAGCCACTCTAGATGATAAGAAATGACCGAGACTGGCAATTCTTACCCAGCAGGCCACTGTTTAAAATACAGCTAAAGAATGATGAAGAAGTTGAAATTTTAAGAAATAGTGGAGACACATTTTCACTCTTGAATCAAGCACTGCTACCCAAAAGTGAAAACTATCTTCAAGCAATAGGAGCAACTACAGGGCAGCCAGAAAATGCATTCTTCCTGAAAGCACTTTGATGGAAAATCAAGAAGAAAATGGGAATCCATCCGTTTCTCTGTTTCCCAAACTCACCCAAATCTGTCCTATGCAGGGATTTGCTTGAAAATTTAGAAGCAACAGTTCCGTTTAGAAAAAGAAAACTTCAATGGAAGCTACCTGAAGACAAATGAGCGGTTTTAGCAGTAGGACTGACAATTGACACCAGACCAACCAACAAGAAGAACTAGTTCGAGCAAGTATTGAATCAGGTGTACCCAAGAGTATGGGGTACTGATAGCCCAGGAAAATCAAAACCAGCAGACCCTATTGAAATTGAGCTACAGACAAGAGTTAGGGCAGTAGTCAGAAAGCAATACCCTTGAAGATTAGAAGCTAGGAAAGGAACAGAGCCAACAATCAATTAAATCCCTGACATCAGGACTATTGGAAGAATGGCAGTCAAAATGTAATACTGCTAGATCAGCAATAAAGAAACCTAATGGAACTCAGAGACTAGTGCCAGATTTCCAGGCAATTAATGGTTTATACCTTACTAGCTTCCTAGCTAAACTTGGAGATGATTTTATTTGGTGCGGGGAATGTCCATGGGCAGGTGCTGTCGAGAGCCGTTCCCTCTTGGTCTGAGAGACCAGCTCCCCCAGCCCACCTTGCTCGCAGGCCCGGAGGTTGTAACGTGCGCTCGACCGGCAGCCGAAGGAGGGCTCTTGACACCGTGTCTGATGCAACAGGGTTTACTGAAGGTAGGTCAGAGGGTGCAGGGTTGGTGAGGGTGAGAAGAGGGACAGGAAGAGGCAGGAGCACAAGCACTGTAACATGACACATAAGGCACCTGCAAGCTGCTGGGGAAGCCTCAAGTCTGCTGAGTGAGCCACGTGTGCCCTCAGCATTTGGACAGCCACCTTTCCCTCAGTGAGCCTCACATCCCAGGGTCAGCAAATCAAGAGGCACCAGGCATGCTGTAGGTGAGTCAGAGCAAGTGCAGTGGGTGATGGTGGCCAGGGGCCAGAAGCAGGCAGAAAGCCAACGGGGCTGGGGAAAAGGCTCTGCTCTGCTTACAGCGTGGGCTGAGGGCTGGGAGAGCTCCACTTCCCCCTGGAGATGTTGGAGACGGGGCCTTTCACCCTCCTGATAGGGCTGCCCCTGGCTGCAGGCAGCCAGAGCAGTACGACGACACAAGGCCGAGAGCAGCAAAGCAAAGAGCCAGCCGTGCACAGCACAGGGAGGTGGCCCAGTGCAAAGCCAGCGTGGCACCCTGAAGGCGCGCGCTGCATTCTCATGTGTCCCTGGCCTGGGAAGGACAGGAATGTCTGTGGTCCAAGAGGGCCTTTCTGAGGCCCCTGTGGGCTCAAAGCTGCTGCTCTTCTGGCTCAATGGGGCCTAAAGCCACAGAGCTCGGCCTCCCCCACAGCAAGAGGAACAAGACCTGGATATCAGGCAGTGGAGCTGAATGCCTAAGGCTGAGGGGCGGGGGGCTCCAGTCTGGAGCACTGGGAGGGCACCCCCCCAGCCCCACAACAGCTGGCCTCACAGCCCTGAAAGGCCAGGACCGGGGTTCCACGCCTGATTCCAGGGCGTCCCTCCGACCGGCCACCGACCTGGAAGCGCCAGAGCAGCCGGCTGTCGGGATCAAGGCGGCTGCCAGGGGGCTGCTTATGGCCTCTGCCAGCCAAGTGCCTCAGCCCCTCAGGGTCTCCCCCAGCCTGGCCAAGGGTGCCGGCAGCAGCGCAACAGCCCCAAAGCAGCTCCAGAGGAGCCTCATCCAGAGGCACCTGGGAGCCCTCAGCACTGCAGCCAGCAGCAGACGGGCAGGAGGATACGGATGGCCCTTCCTGTCCGGCACAGGGCTTGTGGCCATCTCCAGGCACCGCTCTGGCAGGGATCCCCGCAGCTCTGGCCCCTGCCCAGCCGCTCTGTGGGCAGCACAAAGGCTTCAGCAGAACCACCAAAGGCCAAAAGGCTTCTGGCCATTTTCCCTGTAACACTGCACTCCTGGGCAGCTAGCTGAGTACAAGCAACCTTTTCCCCCTCTTCTCTTATGCCCTACAGACCTTGCGCAGGAAAAGAGAGATGCTGGGACTCTGTGTATTGTAAGATATTTTGTATTTACATACTCAACAATGAAAATGCAAACACAAAAATCTTAAAGAAGAAAAAGAAAATTCCTGCTGGCTTCAATGGCCCCAGATCATCTCTCTGCCGAGCTGCAGCACAACAGTAAGGCAGAGCAGCAAAGACGAGGCCGTTTCCTCCATGCACTGCGGAATCGATCCCGCAGCTTCTGCCATGGGGAGTAGGGAGCTCTCTCAAGAGCCCGGAGAACTAAACCAAATTCTACTGCAGCATCTCTGATTGCAGGACTGCTGTCATATGCCATTTCCTAAAGGGCTGCAAGAGAGAGGAACAGAGGCAAGGTCAGATCCCGCATATGCAGGGAGCCAAGGAGAGCCCCATGCCAGGGCCATCCCGGTCGTCTCTTGCCATGGCCCGCAGGGAGCAGGGAGCAAGGGGATCAGCCCGAAGTTGCTGGCCACCAATGCCACACGTAGCCCTGATATCTCTGTGTGCTCTGCCCATGGGTGCAGATCCCTCCACAGCCGGGGCAGGGCTTGCAGCTGCCCCCTCCAGCCCCCTGGAGCGGTCAGCCCGCTGCCCTCACTCACTCACCAGTGCAGATCAGCTGCAGCTCTTGCTGCTGCCCCCTCAGGTGCCGCCCGGCCATGCCTGTGAACACAGAGCCTGTCACGGCCCCAGCGGCACAGCTCCCTGCCAGCAGCGCTGCCGGCGCTGTGGCCACACGGGCTGCTGGCCAGGCAGAGCTGAGCCTGGGCCCTTGCCGCACGCTGCCGCCCCAGGGCACGGCTGCCAGAGGGCGGCAGCAACGCCCAGGCCAGGCGGGGCTCCACGGCGCCGGGCCGGGCTGGCGCTGCCGGGGCAGCAGGCGGGGCCAGGGCCGAGCTGCGGCGGGTTGGGGAGGAGCCCGGGCTCGGGACTCACCCATGAACCTGACGGCCGCCTCTCGCAGGGACTCCTGTGGGCTCTGCAGGTAGTGCAGTGCCCTGCGCAGGAGCTCGGCCGCTCGGCTCCTGTCCTCTGCCAGCTGCAGAGAGCGGCAGGAGGGAAGGGTTGCCGCGGGCTCAGGTCCTAGGCCAGGCGCTGCCGGCGCCCACCGCCGGCCACGCCTGCCCGCCCAGCCCTGAGGCGCGGCCAGCAGCCGCTGGCCAAGGGCTCCCGAGGGGAGGGGCAGAGGGCCGGCTGCTGCCCGGGGAGTCGTGGTGCCGCCCCGCAGCCCCGCCGGGCCGGGGCTCCATGGGCACCCGACTCAGGCCCACAGCAGCCTGGAGAAGAGCCCGCGCAGCCTCTGGCTGCAGCAGCGGGCACAGCTGTTAGCCCTGCACACTGAGCACCGCCCTCAGGGACCTTGGCCATGCTGAGGCTGGGGGGTCTCTGCTGTTCTTACCAGGCACTCCCCAAGGCTGTGATCCACGTGTAGCATTTGTTCTATATCCCTCCTCTTCAGGAATCTGGCTGAGGAATGCAGCGTTTCCCGGGAGGCCTGGAGAGGGACAGAGATGCACAGATGGCCCTACAGTCCAGGGCACAGGAGCATGCCAGTGGCACAGGCTGGAGGAGGCTGCAGCCCACAAGGTGCCCGGGCAGGAGGCAGCCCAAGCCCCTGCCAGGGGAACAGCAGCTGTGCACAAGTGCTCACCTCAGCAACCATCTGATTCTCATCATGGCAGTGGAAGTAGAGAGGGAGCAGGCTCTGGCGCACGTGGGACTTGAGGGCCTTTCTTCCCTCTTCTGTTAATAAGTCCAGCATCTCTTGAAAGAGAGCCATGGAGCTCAGCTGCACCTGGATGTCATCCTGGATGAAAGGAAAGGGCAAAAGACCTGAGCATCAGCTGCTTCAGGCCCCCCAGGGCACAGGCGTGCATCTGCAGAGGGCAACAAGGGTCCGGGCAGCAGCCAGTGGCTGTGGCTGTGGGCACAGAGCCTTACGCTGTCAAAGAGTGGCAGGAGCGCCTCAGCCAGCTGCAGGGCGATGGGGGTGGCTATTGGAGCACCATTATCCAGGAGCAAATATCTGAGTAGAAGAATGCTCATCCTGATCATTTCGCTGTCATTTTCCTCCAGGAGCTCCACAAGCCTTTCAGTCAGGCTCTGCATTTTTTCAGCCTGTGCGGAAGACGACTTTGTGAAAGGCCGCCCTGCTGCTGTAGGGCCCAGAGGCCAAAGGCCTGTCCCGAAGCACTGGGAAGAAGGAGAGATGGGAACAGCTGCCCCAGCGGCCGAAGCCCAGGCAAGGCCAAGCGGCTGCATTGCCCAGCCCCACACTGCCTGCACGGCTTCGGCCACTGCCCCGTTCTCACCATTAGGGATTCTTGCCCAGCACTACGAGGCCTTGGAGTGCCAAGTAACGCCTGGCCATGTGCTCGCTCTGCAGGTTCTGTGCCAGGATCTCCAGGACACTGTCACTGCATTCCCTCAAGCCCAGGCACTCGAGGACCTGAAAGGCACAGGGCAGTGACAGGGGAGCCGGCCGGCAGGAGCCCAGAAGCGCACAGGGCCGGGCCCAGGCAGCAGCACAGGGCACAGGCACTGTCCTGGCAGCTGTGGCTGCCAGAGGCCAGAGGGCTGGGAGGCCGCTCAGCCAGGCAGCGCTGGCCTTGAGGCTCACCTCCACAAGGAATGCCAGGGCAGGGAAATCCCAGTATGGCATCTCTTTGCCGAGCAGGGCGAGCAGGTAGAATGCCACCGCGGAACAAAAGTGGATGGCTAAGCGGCGAATTTCTCTGAAGAGGGGAAAAAGGAAACAAGAGCCTGATGCAGTGGGGCAAACGTCTCCCAGGCGTGACTCACCCAGTTCTCATCTTTCCCCAGCACCCTTCCAGCAAGGGGACGTGGGCCGTTTGGGAGTTGGTTGCTGATGGGCAGCCTCCTCTGCCAGCCTTTTCCAGCCTGCTTGGCCGTCCCTCAGTGCCAAGGCCCTCTGACCCATGGCCACCACGGACACTTTATGGGGCACCTGGGCACAGGGCAGCAATGTCAGAGGCAGTGGGGAGAAGGGGGTCTCACCTGGCAAGCAGAGCCACGGCAAAGTGGTGAGTGTCAAGAGAGAGCAGCGTGTCCCAGGCACACCTGCGCTCCATTGCCACCACCACATCCTCGCAGCGGAGAAGGCAGAGCAGGGACTTGAGGGTGCGCACAGCAAACCTGTGTGCACAGCAAAGCCCAGGTCACACTGGCAGCACTGGCTCCTTGGCAGGCCATGTGGCAGGGACAGGAGGAGTGGCATGGAGCACCTGTTGGGGCTGGTGGCAAGGCCGTGCTCTTCCTGGCATCCCTTCCAGAAGGTATCGACCTCCTCTGGCATATCCGGAGTGCTGAAGAAGACTTGGAATAGCAGATGCACAAATAGGTGGGGGAAATACACCTTCAAGATCCGTGGGAGACAGGGCACCTGGAGGATCTTCCACGTCACCACAGTTGCCTGCAAAGGACAAAGCCCTCCGATACAGCGCTCAGTGCCGAGGTGTGTGTGTGGCAGGGCCCGAGCGTGGCAGGGAGAGGCCAGGAGAGAGCATGGCAGGGGGAGCACGGGGCCTGGTGGGCCTGAAGCTGCCCCTGGGCCAGGTTTCAGGCCAGCGCCTGAGGCAGGGAGATGCAGTGGGGGAAGGAGGATGGAGAGCTGCTGGAGGGGCAGCCTTGGGGCCTGCAAAGGCCAGTTGCAGAAACTCACCGTCAGGGCAAAGACAGCCGTTTTGTCCCCATTGGAGGTGCAGGTGCTGTACTCTGGCCAGCTGCCCAGCACATCCAGGAGGATCAGCTGCGCCAGCTCCGCAGTCCTGGCTGAGCCCATGATGGTCTTCCACATGGCCATGGCAGCTCTGTGGGGTTAGAGCTGTGTCTCAGGGGGCCTCAGACACAGCACCGGGGGCAGCTGATCCGGCTGCCATTTCTGCCTCTGCCCACTGCCCCCCTGCCAGCAGGAGGCAGACAGCCCAGCCCTGTGGGGACAGAGCCCTGAGAGGCGGCAAGGGAGCACGGCAGCAGGCTCAGGGGCTGGCCTGGCAGGGCTGGGAAAGGGAGCATCCAGAGGGCCCTGGAACTCTCTGTTGCTCCGGCACGTGGGGCAGGCTGTGCTGGTGATGGGCTGGGGAGGCCTGAGCCCTTTGGGCAGGTGGGCCCCATACCTGTCACAGGACGGGGCCACACGCAGGAGCATCACCACTGCGTCATTTGGCTGGGCCTCGGTGAGATCCAGCAGGGTCTTGTCCAGCCTGTGCTCAGCAGAATCATTGGCCATGAGCCTCTGGTGGATGTAGCTGACCATGGCAGGCACCTGGAGAAGGTACGGGGAGACTTGGAAAGCTGCCAGAGGGAGCAATGTTCCCAGCTTCCCCAGAGGAGTGCTTCCCTTCCCACCCCACTGCCATGTGGCCTGAAAGGCTCACAGCAAGCAGCATGCGTGGAGTGGGAGGCCAAGCAATTGCTGGGAGGATCAAAGCCTGGCCCAGGCTGCTTACTTGCTTTGGAGTGTAAAAATCTTCCTCTACAAGCATATGCAGCAGGGCAGCACCGGTCTTGCTGAGGAAGATGGGCGAGTATGGTCTGAGGCCTACGCCCGTGGCGATGTTCTCTTCCTCTTTAATTCTCTTGAGGAAGTTGCAAACAAACTGTAGGAGGAGGGCAAGAAGCCGGGGATGTTGCATGGAGTGCTGCACACACGGTGCTGGGCTGAACAAGGACAGCAGGCCCAGCCCAGGTGGGGGTGGCTGCAGGTACCTGCGCTGTTCTGCGGAAGCGGCCACGGCTGGACTCCTGCTCTTGTGTGCGCTCCGGGGCTGCATCTGGCAAAGAGCGAGCGCAGCCAGAGATGAAGAGCTGCGGGAGAGGCCAGACAACACGGCCCAGCCCTGCGATCCCCAGGCAGAGAGAACCCCGGGATGCCCCAGGGGATGGAGCACGGCCACTGCGGGGTGTCTGCCAGGCCCCTCTTCCGTCCTGTCCGTGGGCATGCCCCCAGGGCATAGCATTGCACGGCACCGCATTGTACGGCATGGGGTCCAAGCTGGCAGCAGGCACCAGTCCTGTGGCCCAGCTCTGCCACTCACCCTCCTGCGGTGGCTGGAACGGCACCACCTCTTCAGTCTGCTGTGCCGGGGCAGCTCCAGGCCCACCTTCCTCCTCCTCCACCCAGGCCAGCTCAGGCACTGCCGGGTGTCTCTGCTCCATGTCTCTGCCTGGATTTGTGGCTATTTGCAGGAGAGTTGCCTTGGAAAAGCTCCAAGTCACCAAGTCCTGCAGTGGTGCCTGCAAGGCACCTTCAAGTAAGAAGCCTCAGGAAGGCTACAGGACAGCAAGTCCTGCACTTGGTCTCAAGGGCTCCTGCCCCTAGGACAGGGGACTCCTGACAAGGACTATGATATGGCCTCAAGGGCACCTGCAGAAGAGGAGCCTCAGGGAGACCACGGGTCAGCACGTTTTGTGGTCTGGCCTCGAGCTCAGCTGCAGGAACAAGGCTTCAGAAAAGCTCCGGGTGGGAAGCGAATGAGCGCGCTGTGCGGGGGCTCCTCACGGCACCGCTCTGTCCCGTCCTGTCCCGTTGCGTGCTCTGAGCACTGTGGCGTGCTCTTGTCACCTCCAGCTCCTATGTCACACCGTGTCACAGAGGGCCCTTGGACACTTGTTCCATGTGTCCTGGGGTGATGTTATGATGCTTGTATCCCCATTCATCTGTTCTGTGCCTTTGGGACCTGCTCTGAAGATTGGTAGTTTTGTTTTTGTTTCTTGTGTTAGATAGGGACAAGCGTTCGGAAAATCTCACAATGTCACGGAAAGCGGCAGGATTCCTCTCCCCCTAACGCCTAGTGATAGGGGATCTCCCAGGAATGTAGACCCCCCTAACACTAGTAACTTTCTACTCCTTATTAACCAATTACAGTAAGGTAAGACACCCTGACGTAGAGAAAAAACCTCCCCGAGTATAAAACCCTATGAGACGGGACAATAAAGGCCTTTGGACCGTCCGCCACGTTGGTATCTGCGTGTGTTCTTGGCCCGAGCGACCCTGGAGAGTTTGGGTCGCCATGCCGTTTCCTCAGAACCAGGTCGCCTTGCCTTGCATCAGAAGGCAACATTTCTCTTATCAGGGACACAGAGACGAGCAGTACATAGGACTGTTTTTCACGTCTTGCTTTCAGCTTGCTGCTTTGCTTGCCCTCTTTTCTGCTCTTGCTTCTGCGCTGCTTTGGCCTCTGCTTATTAGCTAGTTCTAACTAAACAGTCCACATTCCTTCCTGGACTGTTTCTCCTCTCCTGTTTCTGTGACCATCTCGAACCTGCTCCGAACTGGGACCTGGGAACACCGTTCGGCTGCAGCAGCTGGCCCAGCGCCAGAGGGACTGAGAACAGAGCAACCACCCCCAAAAGAGACTTTCTGATTTTGTCATCTTTCTCAGAGCGGTGTCATCTGGTATTGTTCATTTTTGTGCTGGGGGGTGCTGTGCCTGAAATAAACCGGTTTTTTCCACCTCTCTCCAAGGAATTTTTTCCCGAACCAGTTGGGGGGAGGGGCCGTGTGGGTTTTGCTTTCTGGAGGGGCCCTCCTTTGCAGATTCTTTAACAAATTTGCCCTAAACCAGTACAAAATATTGGCGCCCAAACGTGGCGAGAGAGAGAGTGGAAAAACTCTGTTTTGACTGCATTTTAGTTGCTATTGCTCTGTGTTTGTTTAAATCAGCTAATAGCCATGCTTTTTGAATTCATAATGTCTATTGGGGTGAAGGTTTGCATGCATTTCTGGTCCCTAGGGTTTTTTGAGGTTTTAATACCTCTCTGGTCCCTAGATTTATTTACTTATCCAGAAATAGCTTTAGTATTGCCCCTAATACGTAGTTTTTACATCAGAGGGGCAGTGACCAGAGTAGGTATCCTGCTGGGCTTGGTGGCAATAATGTGCAAGAAGTTTATAAACATGCTAGGGTCTGCTCCAGGTATGAATGGTTCATGGCTATGGTTATGCATCCAGTTTGTTGCAGGAGGAGCAGGAGGGAATGAGGTTTTTCAGCCTCTCCTTTCCTCCTTCTCCTATGAATCAGTTGCATCACTAGTGAAGGATGTTCAGTTTCCCCTCAATGTTAAAGAAACCGTCTTCCTGGTATTCAATCTGGTAACCTTCCTCTATACAGCCTGCTGCTTTTCTAGAATGAGGGCTGAGATTTCTAGACAGGCTGATGAGACCCCTGACTCAGGAGTAGACCTCGGTGTGGAAAATCCTTAGTGGTGTGGGAAATGGGAGGATATGGGCCAAATCCTGAAGGAATTCTCTGACCCTATAGTCTGGGATTTTCCCCATGAACAAATTCAGAACCCAGCTGAGGTGGGGAAATATCTGAAAGAGAAGTACCAGGATGAGTCTAAGGAGAGGAAGGTCATTGCAGTGAGCTGGGCCCTGGAGTATGCTTATCGCACGCTACTAGATACTGTCGGGCAGCAGACAGAGGCAGGGGGGCAGGGAGATCAATCAGCAACTGTCCCAGTGACTCAGGCTGCAGCTAACACTCCAGGCTCAAAGCCAGTATCTAAACCCATGGCTGTTGCTACCAGCACTAGGAGTGGGAAATGTACAGACAAGACCAATCAACCAGTGGACGATGATGATGATGATGATGATGAAGGAGAAGGAACCTCAATGCCTCCTGACATAAAATCAGGAGTCAAAGCAGCAGGTGCAAGATCAGATGCGAGTATTGAGTCTTTTTCCCTGAAGGACCTTCGTGGCCTACGGAAGGACTACACTCGAAGGTCTGATGAATCCATAATTAGTTGGCTGGTTCGTCTCTGGGATGCTGCAGGCGAGGCTACAATTCTGGATGGCACTGAAGCCAGGCATTTGGGATCCCTGTCACAGGATCCTGTCATCGACCAAGGAATGATGAGGGAGGCTAACTCTCACAGCCTCTGGGAACGGGTCCTAAGAAGTGTAGCAGAAAGATACCTGTGTGCAGACAATCTCTATATGCAGCAAACTCAGTGGAAGACAATAGAGCAGGGGATCCAACGCCTGAGAGAAAGTGGCAGAGATTATCTTCTCAGATGATGTAACAACTAGGAACCCAGACTTAGTACCATGCACGTCTGTGATGTGGCGAAAATTCGTACGACTTGGGCCACATGAATATGCTTCTGCCTTAGCCATAATGAAGCGGGATGAGAGGGGTGAGACTGTGCTTGACATGGCAAGGAAGCTCCGAGCATATGCAGATGCTGTACATGGCCTGACACATGCCAGAATCACAGCGGTAGAAACACGTCTGCAGAACTTAGAGGATAAGATAGAGGAGAACCATAAGAAGCTTAGAGAGGAGATTAAAGAAGACCTTCTCGAAATTTCAGCAGCACAGATCCGAGGTTCCGGTATCCAAGGCAGACGTTTCCCAGATGGTGAGAGAAGGTACACCCCACATGCTGAGCTGTGGTTTTACCTGCGTGATTGTGGGGAAAACGTGAGAAGGTGGGATAGGAAACCTACTGCTGTTCTGGCACGACGGGTGCGTGAACTGAAGGAAGCCACCAGAAGGAAAGCAGCTCCAGTTGCCCGTAGCCGAATGGCCAGGTATGATGATGATGACATGTCTGATCCCCTCGAAGGAACATCCAAAACATATGCCCAGGGAAAGAAGGATAACCAGGCTTAGAGGGGCCCTGCCTCTAGCCAGGTAGAGGCCAGGGAAAATCGTGTTTTCTGGTCTGTGTGGATTCGTTGGCCTGGCACATCGGAACCACAAGAGTACAAAGCTTTGGTTGATACTGGTGCGCAATGCACATTAATCCCATCAAGACATGTGGGGACACAGTCTGTTTCTATTGCTGGTGTGACAGGAGGATCCCAGGATTTCACTTTGGTGGAAGCTGATGTGAGCCTAACGGGAAATGAGTGGAAGAAGCATCCTATTGTGACTGGCCCAGAGGCCCCATGTATTTTGGGCATCGACTACCTTCAAAGTGGGTACTTCAAAGACCCAAAAGGACTCAGATGGGCATTTGGAATAGCTGCTGCAGAGACAAAGGGCATCCAGCAATTGAGCACCTTGCCTGGGTTGTCTGAGAATCCATCTGCAGTAGGATGCCTGATGGGAGACGAGCAACGAGTGCCAATTGCCACTTCCATAGTGCATCGACGACAGTATAGCACCACTTGAGATGTAGTGATCCCCATCCATAAGATGATCCCTGAGCTGGAGAGCCAAGGGGTGGTTAGCAAGACCCACTCACCCTTCAACAGCCCCATTTGGCCTGTGCGAAAATCTGAAGGAGAATGGAGATTGACTGTGGACTACCGTGCACTGAATGAAGTGACTCCACCACTGAGTGCTGCCGTGCCAGACATATTAGAGCTCCAGTATGAGCTTGAGTCCAAGGCAGCAAAGTGGTATGCCACTATAGACATTGCCAATGCATTTTTCTCCATTCCTCTGGCAGCAGAATGCAGGCCTAAGTTTGCCTTCACATGGAGGGGAGTGCAGTACACCTGGAACCGACTGCCCCAGGGGTGGAAGCACAGCCCCACCATCTGCCATGTACTGATTCAGACTGCACTAGAAAGGGGAGAGCCTCCAGAACATCTGCAGTATATTGATGACATCATTGTGTGGGGGAACACAGCTGCGGAAGTGTTTGAGAAAGGGAAGGAAATCATCCAGATCCTCCTGGGAGCTGGTTTCGCCATTAAAAAGAGCAAAGTAAAGGGACCAGCTCATGAGATTCAGTTCCTGGGAGTAAAGTGGCAAGATGGACGGTGTCAGATTCCTACAGATGTCATCAACAAGATCACAGCAATGTCTCCACTCACCAATAAGAAAGAGACACAAGCTTTCTTGGGTGCAATAGGTTTTTGGAGGATGCATATTCCTGAGTACAGTCAGATTGTGAGCCCTCTTTACCTGGTCACCCGCAAGAAGAACAATTTCCAGTGGGGCCCTGAGCAGCAACAAGCCTTTGTCCAGATCAAGCAGGAGATTGCTCATGCAGTAGCCCTTGGCCCAGTGAGGACCGGACCAGAGGTAAAGAACATGCTCTACTCAGCAGCTGGGAACCATGGCTTGTCCTGGAGCCTTTGGCAGAAGGTGCCTGGGGAGACTCAGGGTCGACCACTGGGATTTTGGAGTCGAAGCTACAGAGGGTCTGAAGCAACTACACTCCAACAGAGAAAGAAATCTTGGCTGCCTATGAAGGAGTCCAGGCTGCCTCAGAGGTAATAGGCACTGAAGCACAACTCCTCCTGACACCCCGACTACCGGTGCTGGGGTGGATGTTCAAAGGCAAGGTTCCTTCCACTCACCATGCCATCAGTGCTACATGGAGCAAGTGGATTGCTCTTGTCACTCAGCGTGCCCGTATAGGTAAACTGAATCGCCCTGGGATTTTGTAGGTAACTACAAATTGGCCCGAAGGTGAGAATTTTGGTGTCACAGATGAAGAGGAACAAGAACCAGTGACATGTGCTGAAGAGGCTCCTCCCTATAACCACCTGCCCCCAGAGGAAACACGCTACGCTCTTTTCACTGACGGTTCCTGTCGCGTCGTAGGGATGAACCGGAAGTGGAAAGCAGCTGTATGGAGCCCCACATGACAGGTTGCACAAGCTACTGAAGGAGAAGGTGGATCAAGCCAACTTGCTGAACTCAAAGCTGTTCAACTGGCCCTAGACATTGCTGAGAGAGAGAAGTGGCCAAAGCTCTACCTCTACGCTGATTCATGGATGGTAGCCAATGCTCTGTGGGGATGGTTGGAGAGATGGAAAAAGGCTAACTGGCAACGTAGAGGGAAACCAATTTGGGCTGCTGATGAGTGGAAAGACGTTGCTACCAGGGTAGAGAGGCTACCTGTGAAAGTCCCCCATGTAGATGCTCATGTACCCAAGAACAGGGCCAATGAGGAGCACCAAAACAATGAGCAGGTAGACCAAGCTGCAAAGATAGGGGTGTCCAAAACAGACCTAGATTTGGAACATAAGGGAGAGTTATTCCTAGCTCGATGGGCCCATGATGCCTCAGGCCACCAGGGCAGAGATGCCACCTATAAGTGGGCACGAGACCGAGGGGTGGATCTAACCATGGACAGTATTTCTCAGGTTATCCATGACTGTGAGACGTGTGCTGCCATCAAGCAGGCCAAGCGAGTGAAGCCCCTCTGGTAGGGTGGGCGGTGGTCCAAGTACAAGTATGGGGAGGCCTGGCAGATTGACTCCGTCACACTGCCCCAGACACGCCAGGGCAAGCACTACGTGGTGACCATGGTGGAAGCACCACTGGATGGCTGGAAACCTACCCTGTGTCTCATGCTACAGCCCGGAACACCATCCTGGGCCTGGAAAAGCAAGTTCTGTGGAGACATGGTACCCCTGAGAGGATCGAGTCAGACAACGGGACTCATTTCAAGAACAGCCTTATCAACACCTGGGCTAGGGAACATGGCATTGAGTGGGTGTATCATATCCCCTACCATGCACCAGCTGCAGGAAAAGTGGAGAGGTACAATGGACTACTAAAAACACAGTTGAAAGCTTTGGGTGGGGGATCTTTCAAAAATTGGGAGCAACATTTAGCAAAGGCCACCTGCTTAGTTAACACCCGAGGTTCCACCAACCAAGCAGGCGCTGCCCAGTCTGAGTCCCTGAATTTAATAGAAGGAGACAAAGTCCCAGTGGTACATATCAGAGGTTTGTTAGGGAAGACTGTGTGGATCAATTCTGCCTCGAGTACAATCCCATTTTTGGGGTTGTCTTTGCTCAGGGACCAGGTTGCATGTGGTTCCATAATGCAAAGAGATGGAACAACACGATGTGTACCTCAGGGAGATCTGATTGTGGGGTAAGAATGATATGCAATATCACTGTTCATTGGATGTTACTGCCATGTTACTACCATTGTCTGTACATTAAACCATACAGACATGAGATAGAAGGAAATGTGTAAGTGTTGAAGGTCTGGGCAAGTGGAAGATGGAGAAGGAAATGTGTAAGTGTCAAAGGTCTGAGCAAGTGATAGATGGAGCTTTAAGTGACTAAAGTGAAAAGGGGGAATCCTACAGCTCTGTAATATAGGGTCTGGATTCAGTGGTCCAGTGTGGGGATGTGATGACGGCATGATGGGTATTGCTTGTAAATTTTGGGGGGACAGATGGAAATTTTGTATGAATAATGCATGATGTGTTGTAGTATGTTGATGATATGGGGATAAGGGGTGGAATGTCCTGGGGGGACGTTATGATGCTTCTATCCCCATTCATCTGTTCTGTGCCTTTAAGACTGGCTCTGAAGAGTGGAAGTTTTGTTTGGGTTTCTCTTATCAGGGACACAGAGACGGGTAGTACATAGGGCTGTTTTTGCTTCTTGCTTTCGGCTTGCTGCTTTGCTTGCTCTCTTTTCTGTTCTCACTTCTGCTCTGCTTTGGCCTCTGCTTATTAGCTAGTTCTAACTAAACAGTCCAAATTCTTTCCTGGACTGTTTCTCCTCTCCTGTTTCTGTGACCATCTTGAACCTGCTCCAGACTGGGACCTGGGAACACCCAGGGTTTGCACCGTTTTGGCCTGCAGCAGCTGCCCCAGCGCCGGAGGGATTGAGAACAGAGCAACCACCCCCGAAAGAGACTTTCTGATTTTGTCATCTTTCTCAGAGCAGTGTCATCTGGTATTGTTCGTTTTGTGTGCTGGGGGGTTCTCTGCCAGTCAAATAAACAGGTTCTTTCCACTTCTTTTCAAGGAATTCTTCCTGAACCGGTTGGGGGGAGGGGCCGTGTGGGTTTACTTTCTGGAGGGGCCCTCCTTTGCTGATTCTTTAACAAATTTGCCCTAAACCAGGACACCCCCCCCCCTTTCCCACTTTCCCAGAAGATGTTTTTTTCAAGGACCACAGGAAAGGAGCTGAAGATATAGTTGCTAAAAATGTCCAAGAACCTGCTTCGGTCCCAGAAAATGCTAATTATAAGGGATTTATTACCTTGATATGTAGATGCAGTGATATGTTAGTGTCATGGTTTGGGCCTGGCACAGAGCCAGTGCCCCCATGAGAATACCTTCTCCCTGGTGTCTGCTGTGAGATGTGACCAGGAATAAGCAAAGCAGGCTCTAGCTTAAACATAAAGAAAACTTTATTACCTAAACTACAAGAAAAGAAGGGGGAAAAAAAAAAAACCTATAAGGAAAAAAAATTTGAAAACCTTACAAAAAAGCACTTTCCTCCTCCCCACCACCCAAACAATTTCCCAATCCAATACATTCCCCCAAATCACCAACTGCCCAGTCTGGCACCACCCTTTAGGATTTTCAAACTTCAGTCCATGAAGAGGAGAAGAGTCTTTCTTGCACCATAGGCTTCCCCTGGAAACACGCTGAAACCTCGTGTGCTTCCATGTCACTCGGCACCACCCGGAAAGTCCTTTTGCCGCTTGTGACATCTTCCTTCCATGCCCAGTGCTCTCACCACTGTGCATGGACCAGAGCTGCTTTTAGGGTTGTCTTTTAAGGATGCCTTGTCTCACTCCAAAAAGGCACAGTCTCTGCTTTGGGACATCTGTCCCCCCCATTTTTTTCCAAACCCCTGGGGCCGAGGGGTCCCCACAATGATCCCTCCTGGTTCTGAGGCACTGCCTCCCCCTAAATACAGTCTCTGTGTCACAGGAATAAAACTGGTTCAGTCTATGGCTACACAAGAAAAGTCCAGCCAAAAGGCCACTCCAATCATCTCTCTCTCCACTCAGCAAGCCTTCTCAACGTCCTTCGGGCCAGGTCCTTGGTTATCTCATCTCTTATTTCTCTTCTTATTCAGCTCTGAGGAGGATCAGCATTTTTGCAAGGTCCCAGTCATGAAAGAAAGGGGTTTAAAATTCAGTCTCTGCCTGTCCCAGAGCTCTGGCACTCCCACACTCGCTGCTGCTCCGGCCGGCACCTCCTCGCCGCTTTCTCCCCCCCATTTCCTCCTGGGCCAGCCGCTATCAAATTCAGACGCCGGCTCTCCTCTCTCTCTCTTCTGGGGGGGGGGAGATGGCTGCCCGATGGCTGTCTCTTGGGGCTCCTCCACCCTTCCATCCTCAAGGGCCTCTTCACCCCCTATCTCTGTCCAGGCCCAGGCCCACCACATGGCTGTCCCTCCCCTGCCCAGCAGCAGTGGCTGAACGAGGGAGGGCGATCTGTCCTCTTTGCCTCGAAGTCCCAAGAGAGCCTCCCAGGGCCGAAGCTCTGGTTTTAACCCCTGTGTGTTCTCGGAGGTGTGTCCAAACCCAACTGGCCACACCAGGTGCCAATATCAAAATCCGAGCACCCATTGGTTTGACCACAGCATCCCAGAATTCCCACTTCTTCCTGGTCAAACCACCACAGTTAGTCTTGGCTTACATTGTACTGGCTTGGTGCGCATGTGTAACCCAAAGGTAAATTAAAGGACAACGAAGAAGACTACAGGGCCTTCATCAGTGACGACCCCCAAAGACTTGTGCAACCACCAAACCGAGTGGTGGCGCATGCGTGACTGGGGTGGTAATGAGGGCAGAGATAGAGATATGACGAACCGAAAATGGGAGGAGATGGTATTGACACTTGGCATATAAGGGGTGATCTTCACTTGGCAAGCATGTACGTGAAGTGGCAAGGGTCATTGAACCCTGCCCTCCGTACCCCGCGTTATCTCTTGCTTATGCACTATTATTTGAACCAAATTATCCTTTATTTATATATTTTCTAAACTATTTAATTAAAATTGCTGCTACCTTAAACATTGTTTGGTTTTTTTTGATGGGATAATTGGGCAAACATAACATATGTAAACAAACCCATAGCTGTACACAAGGACAGAAGCAGATTTCTTCTTCACCAGGCTGAAGAGAGTGGTTTTAATATTCGAAAAACAAAAGCCAAACTACCCCAAGTCAAATATATATTGTCCCACTACATTTAGACATTACAACAATGAAAATGCACTATACAACTACTGCAGTAAATTAGTCAGTTAGGAACAATAAACAGGGCACATGTTACTAGTATCCATATCTATCTTTGGAAAGATGAGCAATTACAATCTGCATCCCAGCTCATGCTCAGTATTTATTACAATCTCAAATAACAATAACGTCAAACACAACAGATGACTGATGTTCCTACCTTCCGCTTTCCAAACACTTTTAAAAGATAGTTTATTGTAAAATCACTCTCAAGTATGTTCAAGGCCTTGGGAGCTCCCTAAGCTTAATTAACAACAGAAGTAAAAACTATATCTTTATAACAAAGTTATAAAGATCACAACTTTAACATCACACATATAGAATCCATTTTAATATTTCTGTAAAGCCAGTATTATAATATTATAATTTGCATATACCAATCTATTTGTAATATTGCCAAAAGAAGGCACAATTTTCTAAATCCCTACTGGCTTTGGTAACTGCTAAAGGTAATGTAGATTGGGCTGTACTACTGTTTACTCATCTTTCTGTGGCAAAGAAATTTTGGATACTTTGGTGCGTACATCTATAATTCTGACATTTTCTGAAATTAAAGCGAGAGGAGAAATGGGCTAAATTCAGGTACCTAAAGTTATGTATCAAGATTTGCAGACATAAATCAAATACACTAGGAAAGCTTTTCATCTGCACTTTTCAATTATCCTAATTACATTTTCAGCTAACCCCTTGACTCACCTCAGGCACATCCCCGACTGCCTCTCTCCCAGCAGCTCAGAGCTGCATTGCACAGCGCTTGCTTTGCGCCACAGAGCACAAAGCAGGCTGGCCTGGTGGGCCAGAATATTTCTGCCAAACACTCTGCATCTCACACCTTTGCTCTGGCTCAGTGCAGAACTGCAGGATTGCAGGTGCTTCCTCCCAGAGCTGCGTGAGGCGCTGGCTGCTGCAGATGTGCCCTGCCAAGCTGTCCCTGCTTCACGCTGGCCTCGCTTCCCCTGGCACAAGTGCCGGCCTGAAAGAGCTGCCTTGTGCTCCAGCCTGCCGAGCAGCCCAGCTCCCTGCCCCGGTGCCCAGAGTGCTGCACCAACTGCTTGCTTTTGCCAGGAGTTGCAGGGCAGCTGGCAGAAGAGGAGGAATTCTCAGCCAGCCCAGCGGCCCGCGGCTGCCCTTGGCCTTTCCTTGCTCCTGGGCACACTCCAGACGGCCAATGCCTCCAGGCTGGGCTGTGCCCAGCAGGGCTGCACTTCCCCTCGGTAGCAGCCAGCTGCCACCTGGGCTCTGAGAGCGGAGGATTCGCCTGCTCCCAGGCAGAGGCACCCAGGGCCCGGCTGCTGCCTCTTGCAGCTCCAAGGGCCTCCTTCCAGCCTGCCTCTGCCGGGCTCAGGCTGCTCTGGCCTCTGCCGGGGCTCTGCTGGGGCTCCAGCCTGGGCAAGGCCGGGCCCACTCTCACCTCACAGGCACTGACAGCTCTGCACCACAGGAGACCTTCCCCAGCACCCTCTCTGATCTTTCTGCTTTCTCACTTGAGCAAGGCTCTCCTCCAGCCAAAGACATTGCACCTAGGGATACAAATCCAAGTGGCAGCAACGCCAATGCTCTCCAGTCACAGCTGAAGGCCTGCATCTGCGCAAGATGTTTGGGCTGCTCCATTCTTCCTTTGGTTTTGCCTTCAAATGCCATTGCCCTTTCTGCCTCAACTAGAAGTGTCACAGATGTACCAAAACGGGCCAGTGTGCTGGCCAAAGGCAGTGTGCTCTGGAGATGATGAATGAAGAGTCTTCCCAGCTTTCAAAGCACATTGCGAAAAACAACAATCCCTTCTTTTTAAATTTGAACTGTTTAGTAGCAATAAAATGGTTATAAAGATAGTAATAAAAGTTAGAATAATAAGAATTTGGACAATCAGAGTTAGAACAGTAAAGGACAATCAAAACAAAGACATACGGATAGTCCCGGTGCCTCCTGGGCAATTATGCCCCGAAAGCACACACGCTAACAAAGGATTAGCCCTTAAAAGCAATAGCCTGTTGCATATTCGTGTATCTCATATATGATGCATAAATTCTTTTCAAACAGAGGGTGTTCTCTGCTTATTGTCAAGTTCTCCCCCTTAATCCTGTTGGCTCCTCAAAGTCAGGAAGGAGGTGGAAGAAAGCTGGTCTTTTCCAATATGGACGCAAGAATTCTTCCCTTGGGGCTTTTGGTGTCCTGTTGCTGTCATCTCTGGGTAAAGAATTTCTTGATTACCCCATCCCTTTCTTGAGGTAGTTAAAAAAGTATCTTACATCGCATAGCTCCTGTTTTACATAATGTTATAACCTAAAACTATATTTACCACTGAAATAATTACCAATATAGCTGGACGGGACGTACATGAGCTTGTCTGGCTTTTGCTGCTTGGCCAAATAGCGGCAACTGTGGAATTTTACCCCAGAGAAACTTTTGGCTAGCTGGATGCTGCAGCTGGGCGCTTGGAGGCAAGTCCAGGCATGCAGGAGCTCAGGTTTACCTTTGGTGGAGAAGCTTTAAGGCGAGGTGAAGGAAAGGAGTCGGGTCTGATGGAGGGTTTCTATGGAGAGCTTTATTCCTGGCCCACAGGCCTCTGGATCCAGCAATGGCTCCAGGAGAACTCCCAACCACATGGTTTGCTCGCCCTTTTACCCAGGGCAGAGGGGCAGGGAAGGAACACGGGGACCACCAACCAGGTACGGGGCGGGGAAGTGTCAAGGGACAGAGGACACCTGGATGGCCCAATGTCCTTCCAGGAGGGGAGGGCATCTTTTGAAATCTGCCAATCACTGGATGGCCTTCTGGAATGCCAGGATTGACAGACAGCGCTCAGCAGGGGTCAGGGTGTGGAAAGGAGGGATGATTGACACACCTGGCAGGGAATTATCAGGGAGGAACCTGGAGTATCTGAGGCAAACCATGACATCACACTGCAAAATACCACACTACTTAAAAAAAAAATACAGTAAAACTAACTAAGACAACATAACACATATAGTCTATTAATTTATATATATATATATATATACATATATGTGTGTGTACATATATATATATTCATTTTAATATCTCTGAAGAGCCTATCCTGTAATATGTGCTTTTCACAACACCAAAGAAGCCATTGCACCTTTAAGAGACAGCTGACAACTCAGAAGGAAATGCTCAGCTTGCTCACAGGGTGAGAAAAAAAGGATTCTTCCAGATGAGTTAAAGTTTCAGAAACTTTATTTATTTACAATCCTACTCTATAATCCTGTAGGGTGGTATTTACAGAAAAATGGACAGGCACTAAATGAACCAGCCTAACCTTCTGGAGCTAACTAAACTAGTTAACCTTCTAGGACTAGGTCCGGTTTTTAATAAAGCTGCATTCAACTTTGTGGATAAAAAGGTGATGTTGCGAGCAGAAAGAAGAAGCAGAAGAGTTGCTGACAGACAAAGGGGTAGCAACCCAAATAAAATGACCCTTACAGCATCTACCAATTAGATTAAGGAAAAGATGCAACTAAACAATGCATGACTACAGAAAGCTATAGGATAGGAACTAATTATAAACTATGTTTAGAAGCACAATAAATGGCTTCTCCTTGATTCACATTAAATTGTGCAGAGTCTTTTTTCTTTTCTCCACATAGTCCTACTCTAAATCCTACTCTACAGTCCTACTCTACAATCCTACTCTAAGATGGCTATGGAGAAAATGGTCCTGATATGATTATAGCGCTGTTTGCTTCTCCATCCTCCTCTTCACTGAGATGATGAGTGGTGCCAGGGTGGATGCAGCCTCGGCTGATGTTACAAATGGATGCTGTTCACAAAAAAAACCCAAAAAACCAAAAAACGAATAGAAAAACAAAAACAAAAAAGAAAACCAAACACAAAGAAAAAACCCAAAACAAAACAAAACAAAACAAATAAACCAAAACCAAACAATAAACCAAACAACAAAAAGACAAAGAACAGTGAACAGTAAACCTTTACTTTCCAAGCTCAGTGCTTCACAGGCTCAGTTGGGATTGCTCTGGGTCCTAAAAAGACCCAGAAAGAGGAGCAGTGAGACCATCTGCTACCCAGCAGTCATGTGCAGGACCCTGCCATCACAGGCAAACCTGGCCCAGAATCCCACTCATCCATTTATTCAGGTTTCTTTATCTTGTTGGGATTTTTGCCCTGCCACTGCTCCAGAAATGGTGCTTTCTGTCCCTGGGTTTTCTTCCTTTCAGGAAACTCCAATGGCTCACACGGGTCCCTGCCTTTGAAAGACAGGCACTGTGCTGATTCCCCCAGGGACAGAAAGCAGTGTCTACCTTTCCATGCCCTGGCCCTCGTGTGCTGGATGGCTCCTTCCTTCCCAGCAGGGCCAGCCCAGTGGCGCTGGGCCCTGCAGTTCCCTCTCTGCCACACAGCCTGGCAGTAACCCTGGCACAGTTCCCGTCTGCTTGAGCGTGCCAGGCAGCAGATGGGGCTGGGACAAGTCCCTCCCAGCTGTCCCTGTTTGTGTGGCAGAAACCTCTAAGGGTGGGCTGGGGGGCACAAACCAGGGCCCCTCAGAGTGAGGCCCCCACAGCCCCTCCTGCCCACAGCCAAATCTCTGACTGCTCAGCTGGGACTGGCTTCCTTGGGCTCCTCCACCACCATTTCATGTCTCTGTACCCTGCATTGCTCTACTTCAATTCTTTTGCCATTAGATAAACCTGAACACTCCACCGAATTACAAAAGAGGGTGACAGAAACAGTCAGAGGACAGAGCGCCTCTCCTCTCAGGAAATGCAGAGGGAGCTGGAGTTATTCAGTTTTGTGAAGAACAGGCCCCAGGGAGACTTTATTGCCACTTTCCAAGATTTCAGAGTGGCTTTGAAGAAAGTGGGGGACATCTTTTTTAACAGGGTCAGTTACAATAGGATATGGACAAATATTTTTAAACACACAGGGCATCTAATCAGAGTAGGTCTAAGGAAGAACTTGTTTTCTTGGAGCATGGTGCAACCCTGGCACAGCTTGCCCCAAGAGCTTGTAGGTGCCCCATCCCTCCAACCATTCCGGCTCCAGTGGCAAAGGGCCCTGAGCAACCTGATCTCTTTAAAGATGTCCCTGCTCATTGCAGGACACTTGCACCACAGGACCTTTACAGGGCCCTGCCACCCAGCCCAGTCTAGGATTCCTCACTGTTTTCATTTGAAGAGCACCAAGAATGGAGGTGAGGAGGAAGGGAGCTCATCTGCTGCCTTGGGCTTGAGTGGAGGAGGAGCCCATCCCTCAGAGCCTGTTTCACCTGCAGCCCCTTCACATTTTACCTGCAGGAGCTCCTTGGCAGACCAGCGCCGCGCCTCGTCTCTCTGCAGGCAGCAGCTCAGGAAGTCACGCAGGCAAGATGAAAATAGGTTGGGCTGCTGCAGCTTTTGTCTTCCTCCTGTGGCTATCAGGAGTTGAGGCTGGGAAAAAAGGAGACACCAGGCTCCACCTGCTTCTTTCCCATCTGTCCCTGCTCTCCCAGATCGCATTGATTAAGCTCCACTCTGCAGTGGCACTTTCTGCCCTGGCAGAGACCCAGAGACGACTTTCCTTTACCAACCAAAAACCCAAACTCCGATGCAGCCACAGCTTTCCCACTGTCCTGCAGATCTTGCCTTGGCAGCTGATTTCATTGCCTGACCTAGTTAGTGGGAACTACATCAGCACAAGCACATTTCCTTCCCTGAGGATTCATATCAGCTTGAGAGGCTTTTTGGAAGAAGGACTTTGCTATACTAACTATACTGTATCCAAGGGTTAGGATATGAAAAGTATCTCTGCAGTGCTTCTTGGTCCCTTAAGCACAGCTGCCATAAAACAAAACCAATCAAGCTTTTTGCTTTGTTCTTGAAAACAATGGGAATTGGAAGGAAAGAAAGGAAATCCACCAGCTATTCCTCAGGTAAGGAGACAAACATTTGGAATCTCATCTTCAACACAGACACAATGCATGCACAAATGTACTGCAATGAAAACGCCTGCTGGGACACAGGAGCCACCTGCAGCTCTGTCTCTCAGCAGCCTGAAAATTTCTGCTTTCCTTACATGGAAAAGAAAAACTTTTCATGGTCAAATCAGAAGGAGAGGTTCCATCCCTACGGTCACCCTCTACTTTTTGGCTGCACAAGTCAATGCATGAATGGTAGGCCCATCCCAGAAAGTGCCAGGAAAGAAATGGGAGGTTTTGGCAGGCTCTCCACATCACCAGGCTCTGGCTTGGTGATTAGCAGAATGTTGCTTTGGGCTAGGAGAGAAACACGGTCACTGAGTGTTTCAGCAGCACTGCACAAGAAGCAGAAGAGACTGTGGCCTTTAGACCCTCATGCCCAGGTTTCAGGCATGTTTCCCAGTGAGAAGAAACTGCACAGGGGGTTAAGTTCCTCTCTAAAAATCCGTGCCTTAGCAACTTTCTTGTGTTTGGGCTTCCTTTCTTCATTTCTGGAAATGTAACACCAGTTCTGAGAGGCTTGCCTTGTGGTTTTAGGCGCATCTTCACAGACACACAAGTGGGAACAACTTGAAAGCCAAAGCAAATGTTGCCTGAGAAGAGCTGGGGAGTGTTTGCCTGTGGTGAGGCTTGAGCTGTCTGGCAATCCCCTTCCATGATGTGCAGAAACATCCAGCTGCTCCCCAGAACTCAGTCCCTCTGGGCACGCAGGCCTCTGGAAACCCCTGGGGATTCCAGCCTTTCTCCGGCTCAAGAGCATCTAACCTAAGCTGAGCTCCAGTTTCTACAGCAAGGCCAAGGATGCTCACTTCCATGCAGCTGACAGTGTCCATGGAGCTCAGCAGGTCTTTCTGATACTCCTCAGGCCAAGCAATTACAGTGTAGATTGGCAAGACATCGGCTGATCATTATCCAGTGTGGTTCATGTGGAACCAAACTCTCACACGCTGACAAGTCAGAGGGAAAGAGCTCATTCTGCTTTTGCAAGATGGTATTTAGAAACATAAGACACCAACTTGGAACTATTCAAACCTCAACTTGCAGAATCCATCTCAAATAGACAAAAATAACAAAGGCAAGAGGCCTTGGAGTCTCCATAAAAATGCCCACCACTGTCATGATAACTCTGTGCTCGTGGCACTGAAGTAGATGGTGACCAAAGAGACTTTGTAATTATCCTCTTTAAGCCAAAGGAGAATTTCAAAGCCGGAAATGGCAATGCACTCCCCTTGTGTACAAATAGTTTATGTGACTTTCTGTCCTTTTCCCACATCACCAGAGGTGACAAAGAGGGTTTTATCCTGACTCTCAGCTGAGCTCAGCCACTGGCCATGGTGGGGAGCTGGAGGCCTCCCTGTCATTAGAACTGTGCAGGCCAGGGATGGCCCTGCTCCTGTGGTAAAGAAACACAGCACCGGTGTCAACTGCCCACGCTGGATCCCAGCCCAGGCACCTGCCTGCAAGCTCATCAACTTGTTAAAGTAGCAAGAAACAGCCAAGGGTTTGGCAAACAATTCTTATCGCAGTCAGAGAAAAACACATCCTAAACTTATCCAGGCCACCCACATACGTGACTGAACAATGTGCAGATGACTTGAAAGCCTGAAAGATTCGAAAAGGATTTGGAAAAGATGCTATCGAATGGAAGAGAAGAGCTGTGTTTAAAAAATGAAAAAGCAAGCAGAACTGCTTGGGCATTGGTTTCATAGTAGGTTTTTTTCTCTCTTTCTTTTTTGTTTACTTTTCTTTTTCCTTTTTTTCTTATGTTTTCTAGAAAATTGAAACTGGGAAGGTCTAACCTCCATTGCTGAGGATGTTTATCACATGTCTACCCTCTCCACTGAAAAATTCTTGTCCTTCAGAAACAGAGTTCCAACATTGTTCAAAAAACAAGTGAGAAATGTCAGGCATGGCTGCAGGCCAAAATGGCAGGTTTCTGAACTGGTTAGAGTTCTGAACTGCTACTTCCCTTTCTGATACAACCAAAGCTACAGCAGATGCTGATGTGTTGCAGGGGCGTTTTTAGAAGGAGACCTTGGTGGAAGTGGTGCCAGCAGATGGCAATGGGATTTTGACCAATGGCACACAGAGCATGGGACAGGTGAGAAAGACAGTGGGATCAGTGAGTATTTGCACCTTACCAAGACAGCAGTTGCATTCCAGGAAGGAACTTCTCGTTCCACCATTTCGATGCCCACGATTCCCAGAGACCATATGTCCACTTTGGGGCCACATGGTTGACCTGTCACCACTTCAGGCACCAGCCACCCAGCAGCGCCGGCCACGGAGCTCCGTCTGCCCTGCTCAGGGCTGAGCTGAGCAAAGAGGCCAAGGTCAGCTGTGGAGAAAACAACAAACCATGAAAGCCAGCTCCAATTAGGAAACCAAGCAAAAGAATTACCCACTCTCGGGCTAAGAATGTGCTGTTGAATCTCCTGGAAAACTGTCTATGCGTGATTTCCTTTGGGCTTTAGCCAAGGGACTATGGAATTGGCCACTTCCAAAAAAACCCAGGTTTCTAAACACTGCTCACAGCAGTGGACTTCATTCCCCTGAAGCTTTAGATTGTAGCTCCCCCTGTCTGGAAGGGACACACACAGAGCAAGGCCACTCTTGACTGCTTGTGGTTCCTTATACCTCTGTGCACGTTGCAACTGTGCCCTCAGCTCGCAGCAGGGGTCCCTGCACTGCCACCAGCACCACTTTTGGGGAGCTGACAGTCACTCCAAGCAGCCCCACACCCACATCCCTGGAACGCTGCACCTGACCAAGAATATACTGACCCAGCTTGACAGAGCCATCAGTTCTGAGAAGGATGTTTCTGCTCTTCAAATCTTGGTGGATGACGTGGTTTGAATGAAGAAATTGCAGTCCTTGCAGGCACTGAGAGAGAAAACAGAAACAGGAGGTCAAAAATGAGTGATGTGATTTCATCCCATAAGAAAGAAAACAAAGAACCTAAAAGATTCCCTCTCTAGGGGAATGGGGAGTAATGGCAGAACAGTAATGGCCACTGAGAGGAAGAACTTGCTGCTCCAACACCTGCAGAGCAGGACCTTTCTGAGGAAAGGCACGTCAGCTTTTGGAAGAGCAACAGCACCTGCTGTTGTAGGCTGTCCCCTGCCAACCAGCCAGGATGACTCCTGCTGCAGTGGACGTGCTTTTTCCATGCAAAGGACAAAGGAGGGGTTTGGAAAGGAAAAGTCCCTCCCTTTGGTGTGAAGCAGATCACTTTTGGGTGGGAGGCTGCATGACAAAGATTTTCTTGCTGGCCTCAGCACAGGCTTGGATGTATCACACCAGTCACTTTCCAGAAGCAAAGAGCATTTTGGCTGCACTACTATCGTTTTCAGCTAAGGACTGTGGGAAATGAGTCTTTTTTCTTTGCTGATCATTTCAAATCCTGCCACCAGCACCTTTGCATTCACAGGCAAGGAATGCAGTGAAGACAGACTCCAGGCAAACATTTAGAGAGGCAAGGTGGAGAACAGCAAATACAAATACAAGAGACAGAGCGAGAAGACAACAGCAGGAGATAAGAGTACTGGCACTGAGTACAGGGAGAGCAGGGGCACTGGCAGGCTTTTCACTTGAGATGCTTTTTCTTGCCCATAGAATAGCAGCAACACAGAAACAAAGCTTGGCACAGGAAATCACTCCAGCTCTGAGGCCCTGTTTCCCAGACAATGCTGTCCAAGCCCCTGGAAACACAGATGGGATTGCTGACCTCCCGACTGATGGCTGCCATCTCATCCTCCGACAGGTAGGTCTGCCTGATGACATTGCTCAGAGTGCCTCCATTCATGTACTCCATAACCAGGGACAGTTCCTCACCCAGAAGGTAGCTGAAAGAAGGAAACAAGGGCATGGAGATGAATGTACATGGCTAGGTTGCTGTTTGGAAAAGACGGGTTGACTCTCCTTTTCAGATCCCTTTGAGACAAAGACAAAATAAAGGAATATACATTCCCTCTTGGCTGTGGATTGTTTGCCATCTGTGCAGTCTCAAGGAGAAAGGCACAGCTGCGAAAAAGGAGAGGTCTTAGATGGGCAGCAAGCAAAATGTGCAGTTTAGTAACAGCCCAGATAAAAAGCCTGTCACGCATGGTGTTTCTGGAAAAAAGCACCTAGTCTTTCTGGCATGCATAGCAATGGAACACAGTGGCAATAACCCAAGGGAAATCCTTGTTAGTTTACCTGGATGTAAGAAGACACTTGAAAAAAATCAAGCTCCAAAACAAAGTGGTGGCTGTGAATATAGAGATCATTGATTTAGTAAGACACCACTCATCCGGGTTTTTGAACAATTTTCAAATACCATGTGCCAGTGAAGACTCGTGCAGACAAAATGCAATCTCTTCCCATCCACTGGAGATGAAAAGTGCAATAATAATTAGCCAATAATTACAGCTCTATTTTCTGCCAGTGAGCAAAGTGGGATTTTACCTTGCATGTTTCCAGTATGTGAACAAACATTCATAGGACAAAAGCACAACTCACCTGTCTAAACAGTTGACCAGGTTGGGATTCCTGTTCACCTTCATGACCATGAGTTCACTGACTTTTAGTTCCTTCTTCCTCAGTCCTTGAAGACGTATTTTCTTGATGGCCACCTAAAATGACATTGATAATCAGTAACTTGAGTGGTTGGTGGCACGAAACCACAAGGCATGTGGAGCGAGTCATTTTGCAATGGCACAGCTGAGCTGTGCCAAACTGCCTTGTGATTAGGCACTGCAGTAATTAGGAACTGACATTCCAAAAGCCCATTTCTCTGCTCCCTAGGGAGCCAGTTACAGGACACGTGGGGCCACTGACATTTTGCCTTGACCACTTGGTAACAGCGCTGTCTCAGTTATCACCCACAAACCTCTGACCACACTCTCTGCTGCATCATTTGGGAATTCAGAAGAAGTAATCCTTGCCTTAATACTCTGTGGATACATCCTGGGCTATGGGCAGGGCTTGGGGCTTTCAGGGATGCCTTGCTGATCTCTCCCTATGTGCAGTTCCCAAGAGCAGCACTGCAGGTGGCTAAGGAACTACCAGTAACTGTGAGATGGATTTGCTGGCAGCCAGAAATGTGAACTCAGGACTCTGAAGCTGTAGCCCCAAAGAGCAGTGAGGTGCTCACAGGCACCACCTTTGTTTTAGCAGTTGAGAGCGAGTGAGCGCGTCCTTCTCTGAAAGGAACCGCTGCCCTCCGTGCCTTCCTTCAGGCAGCTGAGGAGGACAAAGTCCCAGATGTGTTTTGTGGGCTGGCACCAGTCTGTGCTTCTTGTGCCTTTTCAGCACAGCTCTGCCCAAAGCTCCAGCCACAGCTCACACCAGAGGGGAAAGTCCTCGAGTGCAGCAGAGTCTGCAGGGGCTTTTCACATTTACCTCTCCTCCTGTGGCAGTGTCGACTGCTCTATAAACATCTCCAAAAGTCCCAGAAACAAAACAGAAGCAGAGAAAGGAGAAGCCATTTAGATCTTGCAGTGAAAGCCAGCCCACACAGGAGATCTGCTGGAAATGCCTAAGACCTGCAGGACACTGGAACCATGGAGATGTCTGACAATGCCTTCTGAGCACACTTAGAAATTCTGATCAGCACTGACAATCTAAGCCCAGTGCCTGAACACAGTTGCAGCTTGTCTGACTTCACACTTGATACCTATTCCACCAGCAAAACGCCTGATGCATAGTTTTGTACAATTAACATTGCTTGGACTCACCCACTGCCAATATTTTCCAGTTCAATGTATTTTAGAATAGGATTTTCCATCTTCACCATTCTCCCTGAGGGAAACAAAATGCAAGATGTTCACTTTAAAGCAGAGATCCCACCTTCTAGGAGATACAAAAGGCAGCCCCACTGTCTGGGGCTCTGAGCCCTCCCTTGGTGGACAGCTGGCTAACAACAACAGGAACAGCAACTGGAACAACAAGAAAAGAACAGCAGGCCCACAGCACAAGTGGCTGGCACAGAGACTGATTTCTAGCATCCTTTGAAGGGAGAGACTGCTTGACAGCAGACACACAGGGAAGCACCGGGAGATACATTCAGAGGAGACTGAGAGCAGAAGAAAATACCTACCAAGGCAAGTAAGTTTGTCATCTGGAAACATTAAGGAGAGCTGGAACTAAAAGTGCCTTTATTTTCTTGGGAATAAACACTGTGAGATTTAGAAAAGGTTTCCTACTTGCTAAGATTAAATGCACCTGAACATCTAGAATCAATTCCTCTGAACAGATGTCAAGTTCAGAACAGGAGGAATATTGCCAAGTGTTCCCATCTTTTCCACCTTGCAGCAGTTTGCCAGAAGAATGCCTCTGCATTTGTAAACCAGAGCAGCTCATGCTAGAAGCAATCCCCACGGGGCTTTCGGCATCAGGACCCTCACCCTTTATGAGCAGGCTGAGCCCAAAGACGCCCTTGCCCGTGCCCCGCGTGAAGTACCGCGCCGCTTCTCTTCACCCTGACAGCGTGGATCAGTCGCTCCCATTGCACTCGCCCTCTGGGCACCGCACACGTCCCCATCTTCCCAACTCGGCACGGCGGGCATGGGCACAGAGGACAGCAGTGCTCCTCAGGCGCCCCTGTGACACAGAGAGCTGCCCAGAGGAGATGCTGACCCTCCTGTGAGTCCAGGCCTGTGCGAGGCAGAAGCCGGCCCAGAGAAGGGGCTGTGGCCTCAGGCAGCTCCGCGCTGCAGCAGCCGGGAAGCAGCGGGACCCTCCCAGCTAAGGAAGGCTCCAGCATCTGCATTCCCACAGCCCTCAGGGGCAGGGCAGCAACCACAACAAGGCTGGCAAAGCCCAAGCATGAGCACTGACAGGCACTGATGGGAAGAACCCAGAGTCAGCCTGAGCCCCGGACAAGCTGTTGCCCCCATTCAGGACACAACAGGATGGGCTTTGAGATCAGCCACAACGAGGCACAGATCAGTGCCCTTTTTGTCCCAACAGGTGATGGTAGACACAGAATCCACTGGGCTTTCTTCTCAACCCTACCAGATCTTATCTGAGAGCACAGCACTGCCAGCTGTTACGGGCAAGAAGCAGATTCATTGGGTTGTGCTGCAGAATCACAAGGGGCTTGATTTGTTCTCCTAGAGACTGATCTCAGCAGGGCTTCTGCCAGTGGCTAGGACTCAAGCAGTCACAGCCTTCTGCTGATCCAGGAACAATCCCTGCTTCTGCCTTCGGCAGAGAGGGAAGCCCAGGCAAACTCCAGCCAGTCTAAGCTGCCTTCAGAGGCAGCAGGAACACCCAGAGCTCTCTCTTGCTGCCTCGGAGCACTGCCAGCACTTCTGGGACACTAAACTGAGCATAACCCTTTGGTACAGCTATGCTGACACGTGCACACAACGCGCTGTACCTCAGATAAGAAAGATACCAGACGTACTCTGCTGCTCCAGGGAGTCACCCGCCATCTCCTGTTGCTGAGCAGCAGCTGGGTCAGCACGGGAGGTGAACCAAGGGCTCAGGCTCCACTTCTTCAGCTGGAGAGCAAAGGCTCCTTGGAACAGCACTGCTGCTTCTGCAGCAGCTTCAGTGTCAGAGTTGGTGTAGATCTGAGACAAGAAATGAGTTGATGTCAGGAAGATGTTGCAGAGATTGCCCTGAAATGCCAGAGAGATTGCCATTTGAAATGCAAGCCCTTAGGAAGCTGCTGTCAGCCACATGCAGAGCTCCACAACTGGATTGCTTTGGATGTACACTTGTGAAACCAAATGGTCAAAACCAAAGGCTGCTTTTACTCCAGTTCATAGCCAGTTTCTTGTTCTAAAGGATGACTGCAGCAATGACTGCTCCACTTCCTACCAAAGACTCGTTTCCCCCTCCTAGGTCTGCAGATACATTTGCAGCTCCTCATTCTAATGTTCTACCTCCTGCCATGAAATTCTCTTTTTCTGCACCTTCCTCGGGACGAGCTTATCCTGCAGCATCTCTGGATGGTTCAGTGCCTGGGCCTCATGCCAGCGTCGGGGCTCTTGGTTGCCCGTCATTTGCTGGAACTCTCTGCAGGCTGCCAGGAAGGATGGCGACACTTCCACCTCAAGTCAAACAGAACAAAGCAGTCAGAGACAACAGCTTGTCCCTGTCAGCCAGGAGTCATCGACTGGGAAGAAAGTAAAGAAAAGGACAGGAGCATTCACGAGGGATACAGACAGCTTGTAGCTTGAATTCCAAATCTATGTGAGTGACCATGTTCAACTGCAAAAACACCTCAAGAAACAAGGCCACCTGGAAGAAGTCAGCAGGAGTTCATTCAGATGACTGCTGGCTAAATGGTCAGAGGAGTAATGCCACTGTCTAGAGCATCAGCTGAGATCCAGCAGAGCAGGCAGTGTCCTTGAGAGCAGCTCCGACAGAGCCCTCATCAGGATGGCACTCAGAGGCATCACGCACCCCCTGCTGCTCTGCACTGGAAAGGCAAGGAGGGCAGAAACCACCCCTTGGGTGACTGCACTGCCTATTGCTATTTCACTCGCTTGCTTTTCTAGAGCCTTTTGCTCCTGAAGGAGGCAATTCATTTTCTCTTTGATGATTTTAATTTTTTCGTCTAGCCTCTTCTTCCTTACCTTGATCCTAGCCTCAGTTTCCTGCAGCTGTGCCTCCAGCTGTTCGTCACTTTTCTGTAAACAATGGAAAGGACTCTCTTTCATGAGTGGAGTGGCTGCCATTCCTTCATTCACCTGTTTTTGTTGATTGCCCCTCTGCATAGGGAGATTCTTCTCCTCTTGGATGTCTTCATTCCTCCTCTTCACTGCCATGATGGCACTCTGAGCTTCAGGCAGCTCTGCTTGTGGCTCTGCCTTGATGTTCTGTACACACAAAAGCAGAGCAAGTGACTGAGAGCTGCCATCAGGCTCAGCTTTTCCCTCTTTTAGCCTCAAAATCACATTTATTCAGTCCCTTCTTTCTGCTTCCCTACCCAGCTCTGCTTACACTGTAACCATCCTGACCCAGGGCTGATCTCTGCAGATTGCAAGGCTCTGTGCTTCCATTGCCTGTGGGACTCCTGGCCTCCTCAGTCCCAGGAGCTCTGGTTTATGCCCCTCTTCCTGCCCTTCCCTCTGTCCCCTGGCCAGTCAGGCTCACCTGGCCATTCTCCTGTGGCTCTTCCACCTGCTGCCTGAGCTGCTCTTCCTGCTCTCGGGCAGGGAACAGCTCTCCCTGAGTCTGGCATGGCATCTCAGCTGAGGCAGTGTGCACCTGCTCTTTTCCTAGAAGCACCTGCACAGAAAGCAAGAGAAGATGGGTTTCAACTTCCCATACGCCCTTTGTGGGCCAAGACTCACAGACTGCTGGGCTCACACGTTCCCAAAGCACTGTGCTGCTGCTCTCCTGGGTCATTGTCTGCCCAAGGGGAGGCACAGATTCCAAAGTGACCCTGGCCCTACAATCAGGGGCCACTGAGACTGAAGCTCCAACAGCCTCTCAGGCAGCTGACAGGGAAGGGGTGGCATTTCTCAAGGGTCTGGTGAGGGCATCCCTCTGCTTCTGCCATGGCCTGTTTGTCTTTCAGTAGCGACTGACACCCCGCCCTGTCCCAAAGCTCCATCCTGGCTCTGCAGGGGCTTCCTGGGTAAGCTCACTCCTTGTGAGAGACACTTCTGGAGTTCACCTTCTCTTCAGGCCTGCACCAGCATTCCTCCTTCCTGACATCCACACTCTTGTTAGAAAACCGGGTCATCCAGGAGATGAGGATGCATGCAAAGATCTCTGATGGAAGTCAGAGAACCTCTATGGCCATCTCAGTATATGGAGGAGGACCAAGGTGTTTCTTCTGCCTCTTTTGTCAACTGAGAATTCTGACCAGCAGTAACAGAGTTTCTCATAAGGCCCCATTAACGAATGCACTTACACAGCCCCGGGGATGCCAGTGAAGGAAACCATGTGTCATGTAATGCGTGTATGAGCAAAGTCACCAGACCCCAGCTACAGCATGGGATAGTTCCACTCCCTTAGGACATGCAAAAATTTAAAGGACAAATGAAGGCTTCAGGTCAGAAAAGGCTGGAGCAGGAAAACATGAGGGGAGAAAACAACCATCTCTGGAGGGGGAAACATCTCTGCCTGCTCACGATCAGTCATTGGAAGTTGTCTCTACTGCTCTCCTGAAGGGATGCCTTTAGGTGAGCTTTGCATCTTCCACTGCTTTGGAGCAGAGCCAGGAAGATTCAAATAGACAGATAGACAGATCTCACTTTTATAATCTCTCTTTACTGTGCTGTGGTATTTACATTCTTTGAACAGAGAGAGATATAATTCTCTCTCCTAGGTTTTTTTAAGGGAAGGTTATGAGAAACTTAGAGAAGAAGAGAAAACAATTATTATCTCTACTTGCTGTTCTTGTTGTTTAGTACATGTAGAATGTGTTCTAGTGATTGTTTACTGAAAGTGATTTGTTAATTGGATTTTAGTGATAGTTGTTTAGCTTGATTAGCTAATTAGATAAAAGCTGTGTTCTGACTGTCTGGAGACAGTCACGAGTTTTTCTTTAGTAGCTTTTTAGTATAGTATCTCTATAGTAGAGTTTTAATATAGTACTAGTGTAATATACCACAGCTTAAGAAAGCATTTGTTTAACCTTCTAAATCATAGAGCCAAAGCACATTATTCCCCACGGGGGGTTCACCCTGAATCAATACTGTTTCTGTCGCTACACACATCAGCACTTGGTAGCAGTGCCCCGATCCGCAGCCGTCCTGAACTTGCTCTCCTGTTGCTTCAGTAACCCACACTCTTGGGGAATCTGGAGCGTGTGGGTCCTTATGGAATGCAGTCAGACCCAGAGCATTGCACTGGGAGCTGCTCTCTTCGTGCATCTGTGCTCGGGCAAGTTCTTGTCTTGGACTCGACCACACTGATGGGGCTAAAGTGGCTGGAGTCAGAAATGCAGCCCAGCCCCTCCAGCTCCTCTAATCTCTGAGCACCAGCTGGAATGCAAGGGCATCGATTTCCTGCTCAATTCCCAAACACAACACACACTGATTCCCTGGGCTGCCAAAAGACACAGGAGCCATTAACCTGAAAGCGATGTGTTTCTGCCAGTGCTGGAAAAGGGCAGGAAAGATTGAGAAAAAGCTCCCTTGCTCCCTGGAGAAAGAGAAATTACACAAGGCTTCTCCTTCTTGCAAACAAACAAACAAATAAACAAACAAAATATGAAAGTGTTACCTACTCCGGTGTCTAAAGCACTTGGATGCAGTGAAGGGATGTTTGGCAGGGAAACAGCCCTTGTGCTGAGCATTGGCTCTATGGGTCTAAGGCAGGGATCTATGGAAGTCTGCCTGAAGGTCCCTCATGAGCCCCCGTTGTCCAGGGTAAAGCTCCCTCAGCCCCTCCTCCCTGGCCTTGTGCTGCCCCCCCTTGCCCAGCTCCCCTGTCCTTCTGTGCACACGCTGCAGCCCCTCCATGACTTTCTGCTTCCCAGGGCCCACAGCTGCACACAGCACTCCAGCTGTGGCCGCAGCGCTGCCCAGCACAGGCCACGCTCACTGCCCTGCTCCTGCTGCCCCACTGCTGCTGGCACAGCCACCGTGCCCTTGGCCTTCTTGGCCCCCCGGCCCCACGCTGCCTCATCTTCAGCTGCTCACGGCCGCCAGCCCTGTGTCCTTTTGGCCCATGCAGCTCCCCAGCCACAAAGGTGCCCATTGCACTTCAGATACAGCAGGCACCATTGCAAGGTGTACACCCTGGTTTTAGCATTACAGGACAGCAGTCAAGGACTTGCAGCTTTGTTCCCATTCTAGGCTCCAATGCAGTTTTCAAAGCAAACTACACCACAGAAGGTATCAAAAGACACATGCAGTGTCTGGTTTTTGCCTCAGAAGAAAGGTTCAGAACTACTCCCTTTATTTTTTTTGCCACACTAGACAAGAATGGTCCCCCACAGCTTCATGGACAACACAGTCATCTCCTTGCAGCTTATCAAAGACCAAGAAACAGACTCAGAGCACCTATCTGCTCTGCTACTAGCTGCTCTGCCTGAAGGTGCAAAAGAGCAACCTGGCAACAAAGGCACCAAAATCCGTGACTTCAAGCAGCAACTCTACATCCCCAGTGTGTCTCTGAAATACTCCCAAGTAAGCACACCCAAGAAGTTTGTGGGGACAAAGCACCACCAAGAGCTTTTGTGGTCAGATCAACATTTTTTAGTGCCTGCAGCAACTTGGCCAGTCTGTGCAGGGGGACAGGTCTCTCAACACCACAGTGTCCCCTGTGCATCCAACAAGGCTGAGCACAGTGTCTTTGACATGCTCCCTGCTTTGGGATCAGGGAGCCTTCGTGCTTCAGGCTGGCCCCTATCAAAATGCCAAGATGCTGGTGCCTAAACATGACAGACCAAAGCCCATTGTCCAGCTTTCACAGGCTGGGGGCAATCACCAGGCCCTGGCAGGACTCCAGCACTCAGCATCCTCAGCCAGCAACAGCAAGTGCTGGCTGGTCAGAAACTTGCAGCTCTGCCCTGCACTAAAGACAGCAGCACACACAGCTGGCACTTACTGGCTCAGAATGTTCAGGCTGTGGTGTGAGCACAGCTGGAGGCTGGTGCTCATCTACCTCATTTGCCTCCTCTTCGGCCTTCTCTCCATGAGCAGAGGGAGCCAGAGGAGAGACTGCTGTTGGTTCTGGGATCTGTGGACAGACAGCAGTGTGAGGGACAGAAAGTTACCTATAATTGATAACCTTATTTCTATTCAGCACTTTATTCCTTTCAACTCTATTTCTACAACCAGCTCTGCTAAGGACAAATCAGAAACTTTGGTAACAACGGGATTCTAAGTCACTGCGACTAAATTTAAATGGGCTAATTCAACAGAATTGCTAATAGTTCTGAATTAGACATTACGCCCCGGCTACTATCAAGAAGCAACATTCTCCCTGCAAAATGAGCTTTTCATTCCTTGAAAGTTCTGAAATGGAAAATGAGGAAATAGCCAGCGATGCCTTTGTTATTGCTGTTGCAGACATGGAAATGGATTTTCTTTCAGCCTACCCAGCTGGCCCTCTACAATCTACTGCCACAGGCCAAGCTCACAGCTTACTCTACAATTCCTAAGCACCAGGAACATGAAATGTTCCTTTCTCACTCACCTGAGGATCAGCACCTCTGAATACACGCTTCAGGTGACCTGCAGTGGGCAAGGGAAAATGGACAAGTGCTGTGAGAAAACTGCCTGGGCTGTGAATCCAACAGAAGAGGTCAACCCAAACAGAGAGTATTTTTCTTTATCAACATCCCTCCACATGACATAGTTCTTTCACACAGCCAGCAAGAGATCAGGACAATAATCTTGGTTGTGCCTACACTTTGGCCTGTCTAGTCAGTAAATGAATACAAACATGATCAAGAAAATGCAAATTCTTCTTCAACACTCAATGCTTCTGTTCTGTCCAACAGATAAAGCAGCTTTTGTTCTCTTGTCTTTCAGGTACTTTTTTCAAAAAAGAAGTTGCACGCACTAATTCCCATTAAGTTGCTGAAAACAGTCACCCAGAAAAGCTTGCCCCAAATCCCCCTGAGCTGTGGCAGCTCTATTGTTAAACAGCACAGCAGCAGCTCCAGGCTCAGGAGCAGACACTCACTGCTTTGGCGGTTGCACTTCACTGCAAAGGGAATCACTCTTTTAGCACTCAGTCAAGGGTAAAAACGGACAGTCAAATCCTTTCATTACAAAATTTAGAATAAAAGAAGCTTTCCCTGAGTTCTGGGGAGAGCTACAAAGTCCTTAGAAGGCCTTCTGAGAAGGCCTCCCAGTCTGCATTTTGGAAGTTGTCCTGCTTGTCCCAGCAACCTGAGGAAATGACAGACTCTGCTGCCACAGACTCTCCCGTGGAGGGAACGGAAGCCCTGCAGGTTCCCCTGCAAATGCTGCCCCTGTGGCTACAGACACCCCCTTTTAGCTGAACCTCTTGACAGGAGCTTTACCAAACCAGTGGCATCCTAATGTTCTTTCTGTTTCAAAATCAGAAACTCAGCCACTAAGAAAGAGCAGGAAGACATACAAGAGTCAGGTTAGGTTACACCCTAACCTAAGTAGAAGGGAAACCTCTACTTACGGGTGAAGTGTGTTACGTAATACATGGAGAAAGAAATGCCATACACAGCAAAAGCTGCCTTGGCCAGATGGTGAAACATTGTCCTTTTTGAAAGTTAGGTAAATATAGAAAAAACAAGGCTCTTGTCAGTGGGAAGCTACCCACTGACAAATTCCCCAACCAGGAGGGTTCTCCTGATGGGAGCAAGCACTAGGTCTCCTCTGACACTCAGGCCTTCCATGCACCAAGGCAACCTTCTGATGTCACCACGACAATGTGGCAACCATGCCCTGACATCACAAAGCAAACGCTCCACGTTGGACTGTGAATTTATGCACAGCAATAACCAACCTTCCCTACAGCAAACACAAAAGAGCCTGGGAAGTTCTTCTCTGTCACAAAGCAGCACAAAATCCCCTCATGGGCCAAACCCTGCTGTTCAGGGGATCCAAGAGGAACTCCAAGAGTGCCCCAAGCACCTACAGCCTGTACCCCAGCTGAGCACTCAGGTGGGACACAAGCAAAGGAAACCAGACCAAGAAAATGGCACACAGCATTGCATATGTGAGAAATGAATCTCACTTTTAAAATTTTAAAGGTTTATTAAACCTTAACAAAGGACTGAAAAGGGAAAAATTGCAGCATTGGGAGTCTCTGTGACTAGCAGACATGTGCTCACATACAAAAAGGATGCTCTGCCTTTTATACCCTTAGCCCCTCTAAAAGTTTTGTCAGTCAACTCTTTCTCTGCTGTCCATTGGTGGAGATTACTTTCTTGCATCTTGACTGGAGGTCAGGTGTTGTTACACCCTGCCTGCTGGTCACAAGCCAGCCCTCCCCAAATGCCCTGACTACCAAGGCTGTTACAAGGGAGACGGGAAAGAGGACTATGGGAGGATATATTACAATACCATCACTACACATTTGAACATCCCCATAACATCTACTTCTTAATTGTCAGAGCCAACCATTGCATTACTCGTCTAGAACACACAGAGCCAGGAGAGAAGCCACTGTTGGCATCACAGCTGAAATGTTTCCTAACAAATCTCCCCACATATTTGCACCTTTATTGGACATGCCCAGGGCTCCAGTGTGTGTACATCTCTGCCTTTCTTCCCCTTTGGCAGCAGTCGAACTGGCAGCATCTGCCCGCCAGCAGCAGCTGCTCCAAGGTGGGAACGCCACTGGCGCTGCTGATTTCCAGAGGCTTCCGTGTGCCAGGGGAAGCCAAGGCAGGAGCGGGTTGAACGGTGCTGGCGCTGCTGCTGCTGTGTGCCAGAGAGCCCCGGCTGGGCAGGGCACGGTGCCCACTGCGCTGTGGGCTCCTTCTCCTGCCACAGCTGGGCACACCTGGCCACAAGACATGACAACTTGTGGGCAAGCCAAGGCGTTTCTGGGGCTGCACTGCTCTGCACACACCCAGCACACCTGCAGCACAGAATTTTAACCCGCAAACAGGTAAACCAAAGGGAAACAGCTGGAAAAGATTTCATTTTGACCATTCTTACCTGCTCAACAGAAGTCTTCAAAATAAAAGTTACCAAGCAGGGCCCGATCCCTGCTGCCAGCTCAGGGTTAGAAAAGAGGCAATCCTTGATCTCAGCACTGGGTGTGTGGGGAATCACTTCCCTAATACATGCACACCCAGCAATCTCACTTACTAGTTTGTATCCATTCAATACTTTTCTGAAACTCACAGGCTAAATATTCCCCCAAATTATTTAATTTACTGATTTATACTTATTGACTTATTGATACTTAAATCACTTCTCCAAACTTACTGACATGAGAATAGGAGTGTCCTTTAAGTCCCTGCTTGTCATTGTCACAGGTTCAGGAGGAGACCCATGCACAAAATAACCCAGGACAAAACTGGGCTTGCAAAGGAAATTAATTCTATTTGTTGCAATAGCAAATAATACACAGAAACCCCTGGATTCCTAAAAATCTGCTGAGCAGGAGAAGGAGATGGAGCGCCGTGCTCGGCAGCAGGGGCAGGTAAGCAGTGCACTTTCAGGACATCCCCTGGATCAAAACGCTGTGCATCTCATCCTTCTCACCCTTCCAGCTCAGAACCAGGCCTTGTATCTCCTGCTCAGGAATGGAATTTCCCAGTAACAGCACCGCCTCACACATGGCTGGCGTGTGAGATGAGGCCAATGAATCAAGGATTTAAAATAACTGGAAGAGTTAAAATTTTAGCAAGATTTAGTGAATGGAAAAGAGTATAGCAAGAAGAGTAAAAATAATAAGGGATGGTTAATTTTTAGCAGATAAGGTAGTTAAGGCTAGGGTAATATATCACTTGCCTGTCTTTACTATGTTTAAAGAAGCGGGATGGGATGCGGATTTCTTTGTGACAAAGAAGAGGACCATACTCCTGCACTTGGGCCTCAAAACTTCAGCTATAGCCAAGGGGTGTGAAAGCCTGCCAACAGGTCATAAGGAAAGAGGTCAAATTGAGGAAGATGTCTTGGCCTTCATCTGAAGGAGACCATTCCCCACTTTAAAACCCACCCACCCATTTGAAGTGAAAGAAGGCCCATCATTATAAAGAAAACTGTAATAGCAATTTCAGACCCTAGGGCCCTGCAAAATGAGTTACATCAACTTTATTTCTACATCAACTTGCCTTGGGCAAGGCATTGAAACCATTATACCGATTGGAGTGTTGGCTGAAGAAAGAAGACAGTGCTACTTCCATTGCAATTAGTGACGTGATGACTGATGTTAGTGCTGTCAGACATGCAACCTTACAGAACAGAGCAGCAATTCATTTTCTTTTACAGGCACATGGGCATCGCTGTGAGGAATTTGAAGGACTGTGTTGCATGAACCTGTCTGATCACTCTGAATCCATCCACAAAATCATACAAAAGCTGAAAGATTTGACAGTTCCAAATAAAGAAGATGGTGGGTCATGGTTAGATTATCTGTTCCAAGGATGGAGCTTTGCACCTTGGCTAAGAGAACTTTGTAGAATAGGTCTCTATATGTATTGGGTGTTTTGGTAGTGATGGTAATAGTAATACCTTGCATACGTCGTTGTGCGCGACAAATGATGGACAAAACTATCAAAGAAGTTTTAATCACAAAAGAGAGAGAGGTAGGAAATGGATTCACAGACTGTTCTTGAAATCTCACGCAGATGGTGGATGAAGGTATAGACATGGAGGAAGGTTTCGAATTAAGACCTTGGAACAGGCGAGACTTTTTTTGGACAACGACTTGTAATTGCTATCAGACGTGACTTGTGCCCTTTGAACTGACTGGACTTTCACAACATTAAAATTGCTGTGTTGGAATATAGCAAGGCTTAATGTGAGCAAAAAGGATGCTTTAAGCAAGTAATAAGCAGGTATGCTATAGTAAAGCTATGAAATGCAAGGTAGTTAATAAACAACACGGATCCAAAGGTTTCTTTTTACTTGTACCGAGAGGGGGAATTGTAGGAATTCACAAAATTAGAGGGTTTTGGGAAAGTGGCAAAAGGAAGGCCTCAGAGACAGCAGAACTGCAATTAGAACTAAGCAGCAGCCATAAGGTTTGTCAGCAGAAAACTTATATAAGAAGTAGAAAATCAAGGACAAATAGAACAAGGGTCTGTGTATTAATGCTTGGCTAGAATAACCCCCTAAGCTTCAAAAAAGTATCTCTAGCAAGATATTAGAACTTCTAAGCTTAATAATGGAGCTCTGTGCATTGTGCTTTAAGGCTTACAAGCAGATATTGTATTTGAAATGAGCAAGCATTGTTTTAACCAAAGGTACGTGTGCTTATAGTGGTTGGGTAGAACTACTGTTGTCACCCTGGTTTTTTAAGATTTTCTGAGCCTTCTGATGTTGACATTCTTGTAGTGAACTTTCTCACACACTTTCTGTAAATAACTCACTGTTTTTCATTCCTTTATGGAGGAGGAGGGAGTTGATGGACTGTTGGTTTGACCAGTGTCATTGCAGAGGTGTCACTGTCACCTTCCAATCCGCTGTCACTTTTGTAAACCTATAAATATTGGAGTCAGAGAATAAAACTTCCCTTTTTTCCTTCACCTTGAGAGCGGTGGTGTGCTTGTGTTCTTTTGTGTCCTTCAGCGACATACTGTCAGTATGCTTCTGCTTTGTGTGATTGGTCAAAAAACTTACTTAAAGTAAGTTATAACATTAAGTTCTTTGTCTACTGCCAGGGATGTGAGGGGATGGCATCTTCCCATTGTCATAACCATGTAATGAGACTGATGCTGGCAAACAAACAGCTCGAGGCGCGTTCCTCAGCAGTCCCGGCCCGTTCGTGATTTGTACACAGACTCCCGTCTGGCAATAGTATATTCGTGTTAAATTGCATCTACGATAAATTAATATGAACTATTTCATACATTTTGAAATATTTTGATTTCATATTGATTTATATGTTTCATTTCATATAGATTTGATAAATTGCTCCAACTTGGGAGAGTGAAGATATACAGCAGTGCAAAACCTTCAGGCCACACCCCAGTCAGCCCCCGGGTGCGTGCATGCACACCCACCCACTGTGCTTGCTCTTCTCAGCATCTGGGGTCTGCTGTTTGCACAGAATTGGGATGAATTTAACTCAACAGAGCCACGAGTGGGGTGTCCAGCTTGTCATGGACACTCATGTGGCAACGAACAACACAGAGCTCTCAAATCACATTATCACAGGTCATTTCATTCCTCCTGGACACTGAGGAACTCTTAAAAGACACAGAAAAGGGGTGGAAAACATTGGCATCATGCTACTGCTGGTGTCCTCCTGGAGGAAAATCTGTTGGGTTTCTTAAGGTGGTAGCTTTCCAAAACCTAGGAAAACTGCTCAGTAGTGGTAGCCCAATTGTGAATGGTTTTCTTGACTCGGCAAATCTGGGGTGTTAACAATGGACTCTGTCCTTGTTTTAAATCACCTGCCCTCACCTGCAGACAAAAGCACCACCACCAGCAGCAGCTACATCAGTCAATTTTCTCAAAAAGCTCTGTTATTTGGGAGAGGAAAGGAAAACCCATCAGACACTGTGGATTAATGACAAGACTCTGAGGAACAGTTCCAAAGCAAAGGGCAGTAGCCTCTCTCTGGGCCACTCCTTGTGCTCCAAGGCAGCCGGGCTGCCCTGGCTGCCCAGGACCCTGCGCCCTGCGGGCTCTGCAGAGCTGCACAGCGGGGAGGCATCTTCGGGCACCTCAGCCCCTGGGCAGGAGGGGCTGCTTGCCCTGCAGGGCTGCCTGTGGGCAAAAGCAGGGTGCTGGCCTTCTGCTCTTGGCCCCAGCCTGGCCTTGCAGGGATAATGCTGTTCCCTGTCTCAAATGTGCTAAGGACAGACTTGTTTGTTTCCAGCTGTGCACAGGTGTGATTTGCACCACAAAATACTGAAGGGCTAAGGCCTGAACAACAGACCCTGACTGAAGCCTCAACAGGACCTGAGCCAAAGCTGCCCTCTAGATCACCTTCCCAACCCAATGTTCTATGTACCTGCTCCTTAACCAAGTGTTATTATCTAAAGGATTGTTGCATCCATTCCCTGGTGAAACACATCTTCACCTTTCTGCATGAGGAAAATGGACAAGGCCACACCTGGCCTTGGTTCCTCCTTGAGCCTTGGGCAGGCTAGGGGAGAAAACCAAGAGGAGAATCACACCAGCTGTGTCCCCAGCAGAAGCTCTGGCACATTGCTCGTCCAGCACTGTCAGAGCCGGGCTACTCTCACAGCGCACTCGGGAGCCTCGTGGCCACCAAAGGTGGAGGCACCGAAGGATTTCCCGGTTCCCGGCCGTGGCTCTGCAGGGCTGGGCTGGGACAGCTTCCCCCAGCTGATGTGCAGCTCTGGATGAAGGGGAAAGCATTGGGCTACCTGGTGATGGATCTTCCTTAATCACCAGAGGCACCCTTTTGTAATAATGCTGAGGTGCATTGCTGAGCTTATCCTTTCCTGACTCTTTTTTAAACTTTGGCATTACAGTAAATTACACTGTTCCTTCAGCTGGTGTATTTGTCTACATCTCTGACCCTCTCCCCCACCAAAACAAACACACAGCCAGTTTAGCAAGAGACCTGCCTCTCTGCCAGCCCATCTCTTGGCAAACACCCCTGGTGGCCATCTCCACAAATGAAATTCCCACTTTGCAACTTCCTTTTCTGCAGGCAGGTGAGAAACGGAGCCACTCCCAGCTCTGGACACCTCCAGAAACCAGCTGCTTTCAGCAGTCACAGCCCTGAAATATCAACCTTCTTCCTTTACCTGCCATGGGGAGCTCCCACCAAGAGGCCTTTTGTCCAAGGATACCCACAGAAGAGCTGGAGAAGGGAGCAGTTTGAAACACAACTGCTTCAGAGTTTAAACCTGCCTTTACCAAATGAGCACACACCAACCTGTCTCAAAAGGAAAGCAGGCAGCAAAGAGAAGCTCCTCTCCCACAACAGCAAACTCTGTGCTTCCTTCTGTTCCAGCTGGAGAGTGGAGGCCATGGGCTGCACCTCACTTTGGGAGGGAGCCCTGGGAATTGGCCTGGTCTGGGAGGGCAGCAAAAGGAATTCCCCAAAAAGTAGGAAAAGATTCTCTGGAAGGAATAGATGGTGACAATATTTCTGCAGAAAAGCATAAAAAGAATAATTGTGGGGAACAAACATTCCCAGACACGAGATGAAGATCCTTGGGGCAGCTTCAATTCCCCCGCTGCTGGCATGCCTCGATGATTTTGGGGAACAGAAGCATCTCACCACCCCTTCTGCCATCATACTGGCAGAAGGGTGCAGGCCTATGGCAAGGCAGGGCCTGCCTCAGGGGCTGGGCCTGGGCTGTTGGGCTCGGGTCCCTGGGCCAGGGCCACCTCCCGGCCTCCTGACGGGTTTGGGGGTTTTGCTTCCCCTACCGGTCCTGGACCACTGTTTTGTGGGCCAGATCTGGGGTTCCTGATCCCTCCATATGGGGCAGGGCCCCGCAGGGCCTCTCTCTGGCTCCTCTGCTGCTGCACTTTCCGACAAAAAAAAAAAAAAAAAAAAAAAGAAGAATTAAATTAGATAAAAAGGGTTGAAAGAGCTGGCAGCAGCTTTGAAGCATTGAAGGGCCAAAAATTAGCTTCAGCCCAAGCTGCGCTATAAAGGGCTGTGGGCAAGAATTCCACATTCCAAAAATCTTCTCAAATTGTTTGAAATTGTTTGATGATTGTCAATGGACTTTTGATAACTATTGATGGATTTTTCTGTAGTAAGCCTGTTTCAGGACCAAAAGGGACTTTCAGAGATGGCAAAGAGGAATATCTTCAGTTCATGGACTTTTCCTGAAACTCAGCTGCTTGGACTTGGACTTTCCTTGCATTGTTTTTGCATTTTCTTATATTGTAAAATTCTTTTAGTGATATGATAGAATTTTATATTCTACAGGTGAAGAAATTCCCTGTTCATTCCACAGGAGCACTTGAGTGAAGTTTGATTGGCAACAGATAACCTGTCAAGTTTGTCCTTTCCTCTGCATGAGCCCAGCAGAGAAAATTACAAACACTTTTCTTTTTAATTTCACTAAACAAAAAAGTTGACATGTTGCAGACACCTTTTATGAAAAATCCTTTCTTAGGATTTTTCCTTCTGAGAAGCTGCAGTTTCAGCAATAAAATGTAAACAATGGTTATCTGCTGCTGGGGAATGCAACAGGTCCACCTGTGATTGGCCCATCTTGGATGTTTTTAATGAATGGCCAATCAAGGACAGAGCTATCTCGGACAGAGTCTGAGAGAGCTGCCTTTTGTTATCATTCATTTCTATTCTTAGCCTAGCTAGCTTTTGAGAGGAAACCTTCTTTTTCTTTTTAGTATAGTTATAATGTAATATATATATCATAAAATAATAAATCAAGCCTTCTGAACACGGAGTCAACATTCTCGTCTCTCCCTTCACCTTAAAACCCCTGTGACCACGGTCACAGGAGGGTTTCTTGCCTTGGTGAGCCCTCAGTCCTCTGGGATACACCTCACCTCAACGCAGACTTCGGTGCTTTGTTGTTTTCTTTTTCTTCCTCCAAAACACCAAGAGATCAAAATTCTTGGTAAAATCAGGACTTCTACTTTCAGTAAAAGCCAAAGAGGAGCTCTGCAGGGCTTCTTCCTAGATACAGATAAAATACTCTGGTGATCTTATCACACCCTGTTCTCAAACTTTTGGCACCAGCTTCTACTCTGGAACACCATGACTTCCTTGTATTCTGAAAAAGGGAACAAATCAAACCTCAAGAACAGGTCCTACCTTTAAAACCAGTGTCCCTCCCACCAGAAACTTCTTTTCCTGTTGTGATAGACGAGTCATATGATGATTGACTCTCACAATTAATAGACAAATATCATGTGTGTGAAAGGCGCATATTATATGGCTCTATGCAGATATTTACCATGTGTATTTTGATGGATTGATTAGTAGTGCTGTATTAACATTTTAATAATATGATAAATGTAGTCTTGTAATTAAGAGGTAACCTTTGTAGTTAAAAGAAGAACTATGTCAGTGGGGTTTTTTTAAAGAAAGGAATGAGGCACTCGCACCAGATAGCAGCCACAGGACACCTAAATCTTTCAGAAAAAAGAATTTATTGCTCTCTTATCAGAAGAAAGGAACTTCTTCCTGCCTCGAAGGCACTGTTAGGATTAGAAGGAAGAAGATGATGATGACCAGACACAATCCTGTATTTGAATGGAATTTATGCATCATGTATGAAGTGTATGAATATGCAATGGACTATTGCTTTTAAGGATTAATCCTTTGTTAATGGGTGTCCTTTTCCGAGCTCCTGCTGCCCAGAAAAAGGTACCCGGACATCCGTAACTCTTTGTCTCTATTGTCTCATATTGTCTGAATTCAACTTGTCCAAATTATTCTAATTGCATTACTATTTTTATCACAATTTTATTACTATTAAACTTTTAAAATTTTAAAAACAAGTGATTGGCGTTTTTCACAATGTATATAGGTTAAGAAATTTTATAGATTTATAGTTGTGCTGTACCTCTCACGTGGTTATCAAGGGACAGCTGGGGTTGGGACATCTGGGAGGGCTGGCGTGTCTCTATGGCCACACCTGACCCCCAATCAGGATTTGAGGAAGAGATCTCCACCACTGGACAGCAAAGAAGGGGTTGATGGACAGAACTTCAGGAGGGGTTAAAGGGTTAAAAGGGGAAAACCTCCATTGTGAGGGGGCTAAGCACATAGCAAGGAAAATCTTTTGCTCCTGGTGCTGTAATCTTTTTTCTTCATTCAATCTTCTATTGTATTTTTGATAAGGTTTAATAAACCTTCCTAAACTGTGAAAAGTGGGTAGCTATTTCTCACACTGTGGTCGGCAACCCTCACTCTTTATTACAATAAAATACTTCTTTTTAATAGGTTTACATCAGTTCCATATGCTTTTATGAGCTTTTATGCCTTTTTATCTATATATGTTTAATACCACTATCTGCTTATTGCAACATTCCAGGAATCCCTTTTGACTCTTCCTGCAGAAGGTCAGGTCACTGTGGGTTTGACACCAATAAAAATCCAGGCTGTTCAGATCCTAGGTGTGACGGGCAGGCACAATTTCCCTGCTGACACAGGGACTGAAGACAAACCCCTCTGTTGTCACTGAAAACAAAACAAAGGAGGAAGTTTCTGCCCATTGGAAAGTCCCCGTTTGCCCTGAAGGACTCTGCCTCTTCTTTCTCAGCAGCAGTTCAGCAGCCGGACGCCAAGAAGGACAAGAGAGGGAGGGGTGGTTGATTTGTGTGACAATTTAACAGCCCTTGCAAACAAGAGCTGAGTCTGTCAGTAACATCTCTGCTGAGGCAAGTCCTTGCTGAGGCTGCAGAGCTGTGTCACTTGTGCTTAGTTTGCATCAAGTTAATGGCACGGTGGGTTTTCATGCTGCGGGTGTGGCCCCTGTGACAGCAGCCTGTTCATCCTTCAGGGGGTTTGCACCCACAGGGACAGTGCTGCTCCTGCCAGCTCACCACAGTTTGTCCTCATGCCAAAAAGTCCGGGCAGAACTTCTTAAAGGAACATTTTCCTTTTGCTCTCAAACCAAAGATTTAGATGTAATGGTATAATAGAAACAAATCTTTTCCCCTGTTGTCTGTTGGGACAGGAGGAAAATCCTATCCCATCCAGATAGCAAGGCACTGATTTCACTTCCACTCTGGAAATGACTTGCAGGAGCAAGTAAATAAAATTCTCTGCTAGAACAGTGAAGTCCTGCCACTCTAAATCAGTGTGGTGCCTGAAGGGTTTTGTAGCAGGTTTGCACCTAAGTTGATGCTCAAGAAGTTTATAAGGTCCAACATAGACCTAAGGTTTGCACAGCAGAGTTTAGGCTGACAGCTAAGGGAGCATAAATTAAATGGTCTTTCCAACCCAGAAGGCTGATGAGAATTGTTGGTATTTGTGCTCTCCTTCCTTGTTTAAAGGATAGCAACATATTTGATGAGATTTTGGCATCGCAGGTAAAAATCATGGCCAGATTAAGTCACCAAAGTGGTTGTTGTGCATTTCTAATTGTGGAGGTCAATATCAACGTAGCTGCTTCAGGTATTACAAAAAGCTCTTTCAAGACACTTCTTAAGAGAAATGTCTTTTTCCTTTTCACTCTTAACTGCAAAGCCCCTCCAGATCTAGATTGTCCTTTCACAAGAACAGAAAACTTCCCCTTTAATTAGCCTGAATTGCATGATTCTCATCTGTATGAAGGAATTTCATTTAGTCTCTGCTGTAAAGAAGTGATTTCTATGCAACAGGGTTGATAAAGGGAAGACCCAAATTAACAAGAGTGGTATTTGTTAGAGCTGCCATTACTCATCACACACTTTAAACAACCCATACCACCGAGCCCAAAGCTAATATGGCTCCATGTTAAACATTTCTGATGGATTACACATCCTTGTGTGAAGATGGAATCAGGATTTAAAGCCAGTATTTCTGCATATACAAGCATTGTGCAAGAACATTGCATCTTCAAAATGGAAACCAAATATCACCTGTACAGGGTAAACGCTGCAATAACATGACTATACTTCTCCCATCAGGTTCACAGGCAGCTTAACCAATTCTGTGCTTGCAGATAATCTGTTCTGGCATCTTTTGGGGCCCTGAACCAGGAAGGTCACACTGAAATACTTTGGGACCATGAAAATTTCTCCAGATCCAAACCAGTCTCCAGGTGACACAAGTGACTGCAGCAACCTCCAACAACGCAGCGGAGGCCAGGTTTGCTGTGTTCTCTTTGTCATTGTGGGTTTCTAATTCAGACTCACAGAAGGGCTTGAGTTGGAAGGGGCCTTAAAGACCCTCTAGATCCAACCCCTCTGCCATGGGCAGGGACACTTTCCACTAGACCAGGTGGCTCAGAGCCCCTGCAAGCTTTGGCAAATACCCAAGGACACCTTTTCCTCTGTTTTGCAAGGTCAGATTTCCATGCTCACGTTCACAGATGGCTCCAGTCTCACACAGGGCATTGCTGATTGGTCACTCTTATCTCCACAGCCCAGGAGAGATCCTGTTTTGGATGGCTCTCACTGCTCCCAAGGCCCCAGGGACTGGCCACTGCCTCTCCTCCTTCTGCTTTCCCTTCCAGGATCAGAGATTTCCTGCTGCTTCCTCCACGTCTGAGACAACTGGAGGAGATGAGGGGCTGAGGATGTGGCTTCTGACAGAGAGTTGATAACGCTCAGCTGAGTATTTTATCCTCCTGCCACTAAGCCGTCCGGCTGCTGCTGAAATTCCTCCTGCTTGGAAAGGGCTGGTGTGCACAGCAGGAATTGTTGCTGGCTGGAACTTTTCCAAGAGCTGAACAAAAGAAGCATTTTGTGGAAGGCCACCAGTTGCCCTTGGTCACAAGGTGTGAGGTCCCCTTTGAAGGCCATCCCTGCTCAAGGACAGCCTGGCCTTCTCCAGTGCCCAGAGCACCTTCCAGGCTTTTGGGCTGGCCTCGTCCCTCACCCTGGAGAAGCAGGTTGTTGTTGGAAATCTCATATCCACAGTTTCTGGCTGGATTGCCGTGTCTTACCACAGACAGCCCTGGAGACACCAGTACAGACTCCATCTGCAATAAAAGGGGACTTTGTTCCAGCTTTTCCCTTGGACCAGCGTGCAGCAAGCCCACCTGGGCCTCATTCAGGTCTGTGTGGGCTGGTAGTCAGCTTCTGCTGGGAATTTAAAGCTTTTACTCTACTTTCCACAGCAAATAGTGGAGCGAACCCAGCTGCACCACCCCCCGAATTTCACTCTAAAAACCACAATTTTTATTTTCCTCTATTCAAGCCTTGAAGAAAACAAACTTTTCTTGAGTGAGCAGGAGGCACAGTGTCCTCCAGGATCATTCTTGAGTAGGACAATATTGCAGGGGAAGACTGGCAAACCCAGAGTTTACTGGTGCTTAGGAAACTTTGCTAAACCTTCCCATATGCGGTGCTCTTGCTCCTGAGCTCCTGGAGCCCTCACTCAGCTCAGGCACAGTTTGGACAGAAGGGGATGGTTCCGTCTGTCACATGTGGGGACAGGAGGAGGGAAGACTTTGCAAACACTGCCACGAGGGCAGGGCTGTTTTCATTGATGGTGCCAAGTGGTAGTACATCATCTTTGATTAAATGTGAGGTGCTAAAGGGCAAAAATTCTCAGTGATAAAGAAGAGTATCTCCACTCACACAGCAAGGTAAGTGAAGGGGAAAGTGCAATCTGTATGTCATGGGAGGTGTTCAGTTTTTCACAAGACCTTTTTGCAGAAGACGTGCCTAGGCACGGGTGATTCAGAGCATTTGATCAGCCCCACAGAGTATCCCCACATCTGCTTTGCCACATTTTCTCTTTTCTCATTGTGAATGATTTCTCCTGCCAGGGTTGCTCCTGCTTGGAGTTCTACTCTCAGTGGAGCCCCGGAGTTTTCTCAGCAGCCTCTGCAGCGAGTTCTGAGCCAACGTGGGGCTCTGCTGCCAGCCCAAATCTGCGCTTCCCCTGCCCAACCTGAGTGCAGGTGGGGCATGTGCTGGCCATGGCCGGAGATTTGCATGGCCAAAATCCTCCAGCATTTACATCTGCCCATGGCTTTGGGTAGCACAGATCACGGAACACCCATCGCAGCGGACAAATGGCATTTCCTGCAGATTGCTACAGCCACACTGCTGATCCACAAATACACAAGAATCAATTTCAGTTGAAAAATGTCATTTACTACAAAGTGCTAAACCCATGCCAACAATACAGAACAATACAAATCTCAATTTAGGTTAAAAATGGGAATTTATTATATTATTACAACATTTCTATGTAATATTATACAAATACCAACTTCAGTTAATTTAGTGCCAACCTCCACAACAACGCACTATACACAAAGATCAATTAGGTGTTTAACAACTTAATTTATTACATATTACTACAAGGATTAAGCCCACCAAGGAATACAAAAATATCTTCATAGATATGTAAATAGAATTACATCCAGAAACAGATATATATGAATATAAAAATACTTATATACCTATACAAATACCAATATTCATATTTTAAAAGCCATATAATAAAAATTATATCAAAAGAGATACCTACACAACTTTACCCACAGGAAATAGAAATTAACACAGATATAACAATATCCATGTACACACAGATAAATTTATACACATAATAATTTCAAACATATATATATATATATATATATATATATACACACATAGCATACATTTGTAACAAAATAAATATACATAAATACAAGAATACACACGTGGAAATAAACCCATACAAATAGCAACCCACATACAGAAATACACATGTAATAACCCCTGTCTACGTTCAAGTCCGTGTGCCTGTAAACAGCACTCCAAGCAGAGGCATTCCAGCTGCCCCATCTTCAAAACATCTCGCTCGGTCTCCTCCTCCTGAGCAGAGCAGCTCTCCTGGACAGGGACAGCAGATGGAACATCTGGGAAGCAAAGGGAACACTGAGTGAGTGTGGGGACGTTTCCCTTGGCAGCAGCTGCCCTTCCATCAGGGCAGAGGAAATGTCAGAGCCTCCCCAGGGCGGTCAGAAAGAGAAAGCAGCCGAGCGGGCCAGGCTGTGGTGAGTGCAGATGCGGCAGAGCCGGCACAGCTCCCGGGCCCTGCCGGCACAGCTGCCTTGCCCAAGGACAGCCCCTGTGCCAGCCGGGGCAGCTGCGCTGAGCAGCCCCAGCACGGGCAGGGCCCGCTCCTGCCCTGCCGGGCAGTTCCCCCGGCCACAGCCCACGGCAGCCTCAGCCCCACCTGCCTCCCCGGGCCTGTGGCCTCAGCCGGGCTCTCTCCAGGCTGGCAGCAGCAGGGTCCCGTTCACTGCTCTTGCTGGTGGCCTTCAGCTCCTCCCTGCTGGCTCCTGTCAGTCCCCGGCTGTCCTCAAGGTCTTCATGGGAGCTGTGGCAAAAGTGGAGGCTCTGGAATTGCTTCCAAGGCCTGGCAGAGCTGCAGCCCCGGAGCCCTCTGTGCTCCCTGCTGGCCCCCTGCATCCCCTCAGCCCCGCCATGCTCTCGGTGAAGCCCCAGCCCCCTTCAGTTTCTTCAGCCCCTCACAGTGCTCTCACCCCCCTCAGTCCCTTCTGAGCCATCCCATCCCCTGAGACCCACCACCATGCCAGCCTGTGCCACTTCCCTGTCACCTCAGTGCCACCATGGCCCTCGGCTGCCCCACAGCCCTCAGCCCCAGCAGCAGCTCAGGGTCACCGTCCCTTTGGCGCCACGGCCCCCTCAGCCCCCTCAGCCCCCTCAGTCTCACCATCCTTCAGCAGCTCCTCAGGGACAGTGCCTGGGGCCAGCGGCAGCTCCCACCACTCCAGGGACAGCCGGGGCTGGAAGTGCTGCTTCGCCCAGCCCAGCCGCCAGCTCGGACCCAGCACAGGGACAGGGGACACAGGGGCACCGGGGGAAAAGCAAGAGGTGAAAATGGCAGCCGAGGGGGGAAAGAGGCCTAGGCCTACACCAACAGCAATCTATCCATCAATGTCTCCATCTAAACATTCCTATTCCTCTTACTATATAACTATACACATTCATAAATGTAACTTCATATATATATTTATTTATATAAATATTTTACTCTACACATATAAAAATCTAACTCTGAAAATCTATAAATGTAAATATATAATAAAATACAATTATGTACCATCTATACCTATATACATATTGACATTTAACTATACAGATCTATCAATATATGTCTTTATAAATAGAACATTATCCTCTATAAATGGAACTATATCCACTAATAAAGAGAACCATAGAAATCTATAAACATATCTACAAGCAGAGGAGTTCTACCTGCCTGATGGTCACAGGCTCTCCCCTGTCTCTTCCTGCCATGCAGGGCAGCCCTCCTGGAGATGTCGGTCAGATGGCATCTGGGAAGCAAAGGGAACGCTCAGTCAATATTGGCCCTGTCCTTCTACCAGGGGCTGTCAAAGATGGCCTGAAAGGCAGACTCTCACTTGGCGATTTGAAGCCATCTGCCCTTAAAAGAACAGGGACCATTCCAAGTGTTCAAAAGTGTGCTTCAAAACATTGAAGTATCTCGATAAAGTCCCAGCCCCTGCAGTGCAAAGGGCACCCAGGAGAGCTTGAAACACAGACAGTCCCAGCTGCCACAAGGAAGCCCAGCCTTGCTCTTTCTCTGAGCTGACAGAGAGACCTCAGTCCTCACTGAAATGGCTGAAGCTGAAGGTGCTGGGAGCTGAGTCATGAACCAGCTCCATTTCCTGGCATCTTCAAACTGCCCTCTGCAGTGAGCAGCAGCTGCTCCAACTCGACCATCAGCTCTGGCAGCAAGGGCTGGGAGGGACAGAGCTCCCTACGAGGCCTGCAGGCTGCACCAGCTTGGCTAAGGAATGGATGCACAGTGCTCCTAGGCCTCCCTAATCAGGGGTCATTCAAGCTTTTCCTTCTGATACTGGAGTTACCGTGATTTTTCAATTGGTTGGCCTCTGATGTTGTGCTCCTTGTTTTTCTTGTGGGTCAGGACCAATACCAGCAGACTGGTACTACATTCAGTCAGTGATTTGGACTTCTACCCTGACTTTTTGCTCTTTTTTTCCCCTGTTCCTTCAAGAGTCACTCAGCCTGGCCTCCCCTGGCACCCTGCAGTAAATTTATCCACCAACTTCAGCACAAAATTGGGACACCCGGCTTGGTGACACAACTGCCACAAGGTCAGGTTTATTCCCTGCTCTCTTGCCCCAGCAGAGGACTCCGTGTCAGAGCCTCTGGAGAAGCGTGGAGGGCAGGGCTCAGGGAGGTTGTGCCCGTGCAGGATTTAACTCAAGGCACCAGGAAGCACCAACCCTGCTCAGAGCAGCCATCTCACAGCTCTCTAAACCAGTGGGGGCTCTGTCCTTACCAGGCTCCTTGGGCTCCTGGGAACTGTTCCTGCAGCTCTCGGTGCCAGATGAAGCATCCTCTGCTGCAGCTCTGTTCACAGGCTCCCCTTCTGGAGAATCAGGGGCAACACCAACATTGTCCTGAGCAGAAAAACAGAAAGAAAGGAACCCAAAGATCACTCACTATTTTGCTGAAATCATATCAGGGATACAATAACTGTCCTTCTCCACTCCCAAAGGACATGGAGCACAGAGGAGGGAACACTGCCCATACAGTTCACATTGTTATGAACAAAATTCGGGTAATATTTTTTTTGTGAGAAAAAGTTACAAAAAGCAGCCAGACCACGGGTAGCTGCTGAAGTTCTTCATGTTTTGTTATTGTAATCACGAGTCGTTGTGGCTAATCGCTCCTTTTGTATCAGCAGAGCCTCGCCCGAGGCTAAGTTGTACCTTTCCCAGAAGGGTGGGAACCTTCCCGAACAGTAGAAGGTGGGGGGGGCTATGCAAAGTGACTCCAAGACCACAATGCAGCATGGGTCCCCCGGTGTACAGAGAAGACCCCAAAACGACGAGCCACCTAAGAGTTGAGAGACTAGAGTGATGTCTAGACGTGAAGAGCCGAATGCTGAACCTGCAGAGATGCAAAACACCTTCAGAGCCTCTCGCCCTGACCAAGAGAGACGACCCCGGTGGTGAGACCAGGCTGACTGAGCCGGCAAAGGTACCATCTGACGGGATCAGCAGGCCCTAAAGGCTCCCACGAGGACGTGATCCCCAGCTCTGCCCCTTGTGGACAGAGCTGCGCATATCCTCCTTCTCTGAGTCGCCCGGGAAGACGACGGAGACTGCAGACCCGTTGAGCCACCCAATCCTGAGCTGATCACTTTTAATAAAGGCATTAAAAAGGAGAAGAAGTCTCCTGGCCTTTTGTTTATTTCAGCTGGGGGCTCGTCCGGGATAGCCACGCCGCAAGAAGACTCAGGACTGGCCATCTTGGATCTTCAGAGGACAGCTGGCTACTAGGACCAGGGATCGGCTCAGGACAGCGACGCAGAGGAGCACCGGAGCACCGGACTGGTGAGAAACCCGGTGGCGGGAGTGGGAGACGTGCGCAAGTGTGTGAGTGAGACGAGGGCCGGCAGCCGGACCTTCGAAGCGAGTGGGACCCCTCAGTACTGCGTTTCCGGTTTTTCGCGAGAAACCCGGCCAGGAACAGGGGGAAGCGAGTGGACTTATTGTGAGTGAAGTCGTCTCCCAAGGGGGAATAAAGGGCCCCCCCACTCCGGGCGTGCGGAGTGAATTACTGTGTATGAGTGGCACGCACCCGAAGTAAGTCCTGACAGAGGAAGGTCAGGCACTTTTGTAAGTCTCGAGAAAGATTCGCGTAAGATTTGTCAGTCCCGAGAAGGATTCGGGTGTTTTCGCCAGCCCTGCAGGCAAAGTAAGTCCTGACAAAAGGAGTCAGGCACAAACCCCAGCGAAGGAGGCTGTGGTTTGCTTTTAAGTCCTGATACGGTGAAGCCTAAAAATTGGCGAGTTAGGCAAACTAAAAATCAGGCAGTTGTTTTTCCTGACTGAGGGAGTCAGGCACGACCCGGATTCTTGGCCGAGGCATCGTGTGTTCAAGTCCCGATAGATATAAGACCTGACGAAAGTTGGGAAATCAAGAGATTGGGCAGTTGTTTCAGTATAAAGTCCTGAGCATCAGGCAGAAATTTGAAGTTCAGTGGAGGAGGCTGAAGCTCCTCAAACAAGGTTTTTTTGAAACTACCGGTCAGTTGAGGCACCTTTGAGACTTTTTTATTGAGACCTGAAAAATGGGATGTTGTAGTAGTAAAAAGACCGGCAAGAGACTGAGAGACATACCTCCCGGTAGTCCCTTAGGAGAACTGTTAGTGAAATGGGATTCTATAGAGGCCACGGAGGGATTAGATAAAGTGAAAATGATCCATTATTGTATGGAAGTCTGGCCAGAATTAGAGGTGCAAGGGGGATGGCCTTGGTGTGGGACAAAGGATAAGTGGATGTGCCAACAATTAAATAATTATCTGACAGCTCGAGGAGATACTGATCCTGAGCAATTATTGTATGTGGCTTGCTGGGTAAAGAGCGCTGTTGAGGATGAAGGGGTGTGAATTTGTAAGGTACAGAGGAAGAAAGAAGGGAATGAAAGAGGGGATGATAGAACTAGTCAAAGATGGGACCCCCTGGATTATTTGCCTCCTTCTGCCCCGCCACCTTATAATCCTCTTCTTCAAGCACCTCAAATGGCAGGTCCGGTTCCTCCCCCGGTTGCCATCCCACTACCAACGGCTCAAACTCCTCCTTCTACCTCTTCAGCTTCTGCTATGATAAACCCAGTATCTCCTCCAGTTCCTTCTGCATCACCACAAGCGCCTACTCCACCTGCTGCATTCTCCAGCTCCGCTGAATATTCACTCAGGCTCTTCTCCCCCTCCTATTGCTGTCCCTTTACCTCCTCCTAGTTGGGACACAAATGCCTCCTCACCTGATAAACAGCTATCAGCAAATACACCTGCTGATGGGCAGAAAGTTCAGGGTAACCCAGAGATCCCTCAAAGTAGTTTGGCATCTGAAGATGGGCCATACTGTAGCACCAGATCCAAGACCTCCAAGGCGGAGAGACTGTTTCCCCTCAGAGAGGTTCCTATGGGAGGAATAGCGGGAGGTGTTGGCTTTGTGAATGCTCCCCTAACTGCTTCTGAGGTGAGAGGATTCAAGAAAGAGTTGGGGCATTTAGTGGAGGACCCAGTGGGCATAGCCAACAAAGTGGAACAATTTCTAGGTCCAAATATCTACACTTGGGGGGAGATGAATTCCATCCTGAGTATATTATTTTCCCCAGAAGAGGTCCGGATGATAAGGGCGGCTGGCATAAGAATTTGGGAGAAAGATAACAGTCCAGGACCCCAGGTGCCAACAGGTGAACAGAAATTGCCACTAACGGAGCCCAGCTGGAACCCTAACCAGGAGGAGGGGAGGAAGGCCATGAGGGAATATAGGTCTTTGATAATACGGGGGATCAAAGAGTCAGTTCCCAAAGGAACTAATACCCAATTGGCATTTGAGGGTGCACAAGAGAAGGATGAAGCTCCTGCTGCTTGGCTAAATCGCCTAAGGCGGAACTTCCAGTTGTACTCTAAAATAGACACAGACACCCCAGAAGGTCAAATGCTGTTAAAAGTCCAATTTGTTACCAAATCTTGGCCTGATATAAGGAGAAAACTGGAAAAGATGGAAGATTGGCAAGAGAAGGACATTAATGAGTTATTAAGAGAAGCATTGAAGGTGTATTTAAGGAGGGAGGAAGAAAAAGCAAAGGCCAAGGCTAAGGTCATGGTTGCTGTAGCTAGAGAAAGTGCAGAGTGGGCGGGTCCACCACCAGGAGGAGGCAAGGATAGGTCAGTACTGTCAGGTGCAAGAGGGATGGAGACACCTCAAGGCCCTTTGAGAGAGTGACATTGCTATTACTGTGGAGAGCCAGGACACGTCAGGAGGTTTTGTAGAAAGCTCAGTCTCGATGCGGCAATAGCCAGGGAACAAGATAATTTAGGGAAGATCCTTAGAGGTGACGATTAGAGGGTCAGGGGCTTTACACTTTAGGGGACCCAATGCAACATCTAGAAGAGCCCTTGGTAAACTTTGAGGTGGGCCCCCTAAATGAAGAATTAGAATTTTTGAGTAGATACAGGAGCAGATAAATCCTGTCTCAACAAAGTACTAAGAAGTATAGTATAGAATAGTGAAAAACATCTGAAGTTAGACAAAAAAACAGCTAGGTAGAAAGGATATCCAATAGCACCAAAACTGGCCAGTAATACTTAACGTGTAATAAATTATGTGAAAGTAAAAGGTACCTTATTGTTGTCTTGTTGTGTGTGTGAGAGTGAGTCATGAAGTCAGCCTCAACTTCCCGGGCAGGTGGGAAGGGGGCAGTGCAAGTGTGTGTATGTGTGACCTGCAAACCAGGCTTGTGTCCCCCGGGCGGGTGGGGGCTGTGGCCAAAGAGTGTGTGTGACCTGCAAACCAGACTAGTGCTCCCCAGGTGTGTGAGGGAGCCATAGCTGTAGCTGGAGCGTGAGTGACACACAGACAGCCTCACAGGTGAATGTGCACCAGAGGCAACCAGAGTCAGGGCCCTTCCAAGAGGCCCAGGGATACTGAGACCTGTGGGCCAACCCCAGGGTGAGGGGGGGGCTATAGGGACCCGTGATTTTCTAGCAATAATGATCCAGTTTGTGTCTTGAGGGTGTGAAGGAATGTGTGAGAATGAATATAGACAAATTAGAATAGAAGTAATGTAGATTGTGCATTATAAGTTTTACCACATTTCCTTAGAGGGAAGTGTATTGTGTAGAAGAATGGTGTAAGAAAAAAAAACCCCAAAAATTGAAGTGTAAGGGGTTGAAAGAAATATTTAGGCTCTAAGTGAAAGTAAGAAACAGAAGCAAGAGATAAATAAGATCTTGAAAATAGAACAGAAAACCAGTGAATTAAATACACAGAGATATAAGAGAATAAAAATACTTTGGGAGTTAAGTTAGCTGAGAAATACAACTCCTTGCAAAATACAGAGTATGCAGAAGTTGATGAGAGACACATGCAAGCTATGGAAAAAGAGAAGTTAAGCAATAACATTAGACAGAGAAACTGAGTTTTGATAAATCATTAAATAGCAGACCATTAATGCCTGTGTTTGAAAGCATGTTTCAGGTATTCTTCATTACTAATTCGACTGTGCAGACCAAAAGGAAAAAGGTTGGACTCACATCACTCTCACCCCTGGCATTGGACCAGGATTCAACATCAGTTTTTTTCCCTCTGGCATTCTGGCATTGGACTGGACTGAACCCCATTCTCCCTCTGGCATTGGACCGGACTCCACCCCTTTCTCCTTCTGGCACTGGGCCAGACTCCCAGTTTTTCCCTCTGGCATTGGGCCAGAGTCCACACCACTCACCTCCAGGCACTGGATAAGGATTCATCTGCTTCACAAGTTAAATCACCTGAGTATACTGTGGTAAAAGGACCAAAGGATTTAAAGTTGACTGTCAGAAGGAAGAGTCAAATAGACTGAACTGTGTGGGAAAAAAAAAAATGGTATCAGAGTTCTAATATTGCTTAAAATGTTTCAAAACTGTTTTGTGTAAACTATGTTGGGAAAAAGTTTAAGACTGTAAATAAGCAATTCTGGTTAAGTTCCCCAATTTATTTCTAAAGACTCCAGGTTAATCCTCTACAGAACACTCCCCTGGGAGGGGAAACCAAAATTGGTAGGGAACAGACCAAGAGGGGTTTAACCAGAGAAGTGGGTAGAAGGGACTCTAAAGAGCTTGGAAGCTTTTCCTCAGTAAAATTCCCCAAGAGGCAAGGCCGGGTGGGCAGGCTCTGCAAGATGACCCATACCGGACTCTTGGGAAGGGTAGTACTGATGGCTCTGATTGCTGGTGGTGCTCTGGGAAGCCCAGCTGAGCGGTGCAGTGAATGCTACCAACTTCTCTGTGCGGAGGAAGTGAGCTCCTTGTCGAGAGTCCACATCAGTTCTGACCCTGATCGTGTTAACCCCTCCCAATTGGTCCTTTATCAGAAAAATAAGAGAGTGTATTGGATAGCATACAATACTGCCACTTTTGGGCAGCCACTCCTAGGAGAGTGTACTGTAGGGGAAGCCTGGTTGTGCTTTGAATGTGATGCTGCTGAAACAAGCTCAGCAGATCTAGTAAAAAGTAAAGAAATGGTGAAAATGGTAAGAAAAATTGTTTGTTACAAGTATTTATATAAGTGTACTGGAAAGGAGATCAACCCCTTTTGGAACACATTTCAGGGGAGCCCAAAATCCCTAAGTTTGATCTCATCTGGCAACTGCATTGCTAGAGTGATAAAACCAATTCTCTTATTACCCAAAGAAACTGGATCAAGTTTGGGAGTTCCTATATATAATGATTTGGGAGAAAATAAACAGAACCGGGAAAGTGAAATAGAAATTGAGAAAATCCAAAATTGTAAAAGCCAAATTGGGATCCCAATATCTATGTTAAACAAATTAATCCGGCTCCAGGCAGTCTTAAAAATAAAGAATTCAATTATTAGGAACATTTCAAACGAAATAAAAAGATTAGCATGTGTAAATAATGAAGAACAAACTCCTACACTTGATTCCAGTGGGTGGGAGAACCTGGAGATTTTCAAAAAGGATGTATGGGAAAAGGTAGTTTTTCTCACTGTGTGTGTACTTGGAGGATTGCTTTTTTTACTATGCTTAGTTATCTGTCTTAGTAGAATAGTACTTGCCGGGCAGACCAACCTGAAGAAACCAAGGAAAGTAACAAGGTTAAGTAACCATGATTACCAAAGTGCACAAGAGATTTATAGTAGATTCAAAACAAAAAATTGTGAGTTGATGCGAGCTTAGAATTTAAGCTCGATCAAAGAAAAAGAGGGGGGACTGTTATGAACAAAATTCGGGTAATATTTTTTTGTGAGAAAAAGTTACAAAAAAGCAGCCAGACCACGGGTAGCTGCTGAAGTTCTTCGTGTTATTTATTGTAATCACGAGTCGTTGTGGCTAATCGCTCCTTTTGTATCAGCAGAGCCTCGCCCGAGGCTAAGTTGTACCTTTCCCAGAAGGATGGGAACCTTCCCGAACAGTAGAAGAGACCTGAGAAGGTGAGGGGGGCTATGCAAAGTGACTCCAAGACCACAATGCAGCATGGGTCCCCCGGTGTACAGAGAAGACCCCAAAACGACGAGCCACCTAAGAGTTGAGAGACTGGAGTGATGTCTGGACGTGAGGAGCCGAGTGCTGAGCCTGCAGAGATGCAGAACACCTTCGGACCCTCTCGCCCTGACCATGAGAGACGACCCCGGTGGTGAGACTAGGCCGACTGAGCCGGCAAAAGTACCATCTGACGGGATCAGCAGGCCCTAAAGGCTCCCACGAGGACGTGATCCCCAGCTCTGCCCCTTGTGGACAGAGCTGCGCATATCCTCCTCCTCTGAGTCGCCCGGGAAGACGACGGAGACTGCAGACCCGTCGCGCCACCCAATCCTGAGCTGATCACTTTTAATAAAGGCATTAAAAAGGAGAAGAAGTCTCCTGGCCCTTTTGTTTATTTCATGAAGCACTGGGGTTCTGTGCTTTCCTTCCTATGGAAAAGAATCTTCTTATTCATCCACAGCCAAAATTGCTACTCCTCCTAAAATATTCACTACATGAAAGGTTTCTCCCAGACAAAACCTGCGAGCTCTGGCTGGACCTGTGGGCTCTGATGGCCACCTGTCATCTGCCCCTGAAACACTGGGGCTCTCTGCCTTCCTTCCCATGGAAATAGAACAGTCTCCTCGTCCAGGGGCCATGGCCAAATTTGAGATTTGGCCCCTAAATTTCATGTATCCAAAGATAGCTCCCAATCAAAAGCCGCCAGGAGAGACAAGTTTGGCTGGCTTGGCCTCCCAGGGGCTGCTTCTCATCTACCATCAAACCCTGGGGCTCTCTGCTCTCCTTCAGATGGAAAAGAAATGGCCTTTTCATCAAGGGACCAGTGGCCAAAACTTGTATTCCACCTCCCAAATTCTGTGTATCCAAGGATTTCTCTCAGGCACAAGCTGCAATTCCAGAAAGGTCTGGCTCGCCTTGGTCCTTGGTGGCCTCTGCTCATCTGCCCCTGAAACACTGGCCCTCTGTTTTCCTTCCAATAGAAGAGAATCGTTGTTCACATCAAAGTGCCCATGGGCAAAACTGAAATTCGGCCTAAAAAATTCCATCTATCCAAGCATTGTTCCAAGGCAAAAGTAGCCAGGACACACCGGTCTGACTGGTCTTGTCCTGAGGTGATTTTCTTAGACTATGAGCAGAATGTTTTCATTTGCCAATACCTTGGAGAGGGCTGAGAGATCTCCCAAGATGGGGTTTGGAGGCCTCAAGCACATGAGCACTGTACAGGGACAGTGGAGCTCTGTGCTCAGCGGGGTGGAGAAGGAGGAGCAGACGAGAGCCCTGGGAGGGACTGAACGGTGGTTTCAGGGATGGTGGATCCCTTTGACATAGTAGAGAACAGACAGAGAAAGCAAGAATTAATGCAAAAGACAGATAGGGAGGGCCAGACAGGACCCAAAGAGAAAGGAATTTCCCTCCCAGGGCATGGCTGTGGAGCAGCACATCCCCCAGCAGGAGCCTGTAGCAGCCCCTGGGTCAGCCCCAGGGTTTGTGAGGGCAGGCAGAGGAAGGCGGGAGGCAGAGCTGTCAGCAAAGGAAGGGCCCAGCCAGGTGGGGCAGCCGGGGGATGCTGACAGCCTGCAGGGACAGAGGCGCAGGGCAGGGACACCGTGGGACAGCCTGGGCTGCACAGGGCACAGGGATGGGCAGCAGCTGCAAGACAGCCCTGCCAGAGCCACCTTGGGCAGCACTTTGGCCATGGCTGCTGGCCCTGGGCCTGAGGCAGGAGCAGGAGACAAATGACCCTTGCAGGGCCGGGGCCTCATTGCCTCCTTGTCCCTGCTCAGCAGCCTGGCAGGGGCCGCCCCATGCTCCTGCCCTTGCCATTGCACATCCCCACATGCCAGTGCCCATCCCGGGAAGAGCCTGAGCAAGGAGGGAGGGACAGGATCTGCCTGGCCAGGGGCTGGGGCTCAGCCCTTGGCCATTTGCATTCCTCAAATACATCCAGCTTTGCTCAGCACCAGAGACAGCTTTGCCTTGTTTGTCCCCAGCTGTCATCACTGCCTCCAATGTTCTGCTCTAACTGGAACCTGGGGACACTTTCTGAGTTGAGTTCCTCAGTAGAACCCATAAAAACTTCAAGAAAGTTCAGAGTTTAAATTTAACTTTGAGTGCTTGAGAAGTTTTTTGAAGACACTCTCTCACGGACTGAGTCTGATGTAAACAACACCAAAGCCCCGAGAGGGTCACTAAAGTCCTTGTGCTGTGTCTGTGCTGCTGAGCTGGGCTGGGCTCCTGGCCCAGAGGCAGCTCCTTGCAAACCAAGAAGAGCTTCAAAAAGACATTTCTCCTGAGGAGCAGCTCCTCTCCCAGCCCAGCAGGGCTGGGGCACTGCCTACAGCCACCCTGGGCACAGCACAGAGGCACAGAGAGCTTCAATCAGTCAGGGCTGGGAAGATGCTGAGAAGTGCCTGGGGCACAATCACTGCCAGCCCTTCGCACAGGAACCTCTGGCTGCAGGAGGATGCAGCTGCAGCTCCTGGAGTGATCTCCTAAAGCTGGAACATCCCAATGCCTGCAGACTCTGTGAGTAAAAGACTGAATATTTCTGGTGCAGGGGAGGTGAAATGCTCATGAAGCTTTGACATGCTGAGGAATGCTTGTCAGTCATAAAATATTTCCAATACAAAAATTTCATTAAAAATTAGGACATTTCCAAAGACTTTGTATTCAGTTTCCTAATATCGGAGAATGGCAAGGAGCAGGGGGATTATTATTAAAGATTGATTATGAATTATTAATTATGAAATTTTAAAAGTTCCCAAGACATTGGAACTGTTATTTTTGTGTTCTGTAGATTCACAGGAGATCCCTAATGTGCTTTCAGCCACTCTGCCCAAGCACAGCACCAGCATCCCCTTTGCTGGAGCCATCAGGCTCAGTCTGAGCTGTCCTTTCTCCCACCTGCAAACAGAACCTGCCCCAGCCAGTACCCTGCAAACAGGCTGTAGGGGCCAAGGAGAGGGCACAGAGATTTGGGGTCTGTGAGTGCTGGCACAGAGAGATCAGGCACAGGGAAACACCTGCAGGAGGAAAATCTGCAGGAAGCAGAGAGAAGATCAGGCAATGAGAGGTAACAAAACCCAGCAATGCTGTGGCAGGGAGAGTTTAGAGATGCCCACAGGATCCCCTCCAGTGCAGCCCCTCCCTCTGAACAAGCCCCCTCCCTCCTGTGCCCCGGCCCAGCCTCTGCCCTCAGGGCCGGGGCTCCAAGGCGTGCAGCCCCTCCTGTGCAGGCAGAGCTGCAGCCGAGCCGTGGGGCAGCTCTGCAGCCCCAGGCCCAGTTCCCTCTACAGAGCACAGGGCTGGGAGCAGCTGCCCGGCCCTGGGGGCTCTGGAGGGGGCACCGCTGGCTCAGGGTGACGCTGTGCCCAGTGCCCGGCTCTGGGCAATGCTGTCAGGGCAGCCAGGGAAGGAGCTGCATCTCCCTTCATCCAATGCCAGCATAAGGACACTTGGGAGTTTCTCTGAGATTTCAGCCAAACCTGGGAGCCTCAATCGAGGGTGCAAACCTATCCTAGAACAACTTTGAGTTATAGGATTGATGGGGAAAGGCAGAGGTGTTGTGACACTGAAAGTACTGATGGGTTGGTGGAATGAGCAATGTGAGTCCTTGGCTACAGAACTGGAGCTGGGCTGTGGTGGATCCATCTGCTCTCAGAAACTTGGGAGTGTGAACATTCTCCATTTAAGAAATTGAAAGCCCAGAGAAACTCAAAACAGAATGAAGTGACAGATCATCTGCTCCCAGTCTGCACTCACCATCTGGTTGCAGGGAACTCACTATGTTCTACCAGAGGGCAGCAGAAATGCTGAGTGTATCTGATATTGAAGAGCAGGATAGACAGGGGGGAGCTCAAAAAGAAAACCTCACAACTCTTAAACACAAAACAGTGTCTGTGTATGTTACAGTGGAGGGTGTATGGGAAATGCCTTTGATTTTGGTTACAGATATCTCCTCGGACTCGTCACTGTCCCTTTCTGCATGAACAGGTGCCCATGTGCAGCCACAGCAAATGTCCAACAGCAGCTCCATCAGCCACTTCCTCCTGCAGGCATTGGCAGACACGGGACAGCTGCAGCTCCTGCACTTCTGCCTCTTGCTGGGCATCTCCCTGGCTGCCCTCCTGGGCAACAGCCTCATCATCAGCGCCGTAGCCTGCGGCCACCACCTGCACACGCCCATGTTCTTCTTCCTGCTCAACCTGGCCCTCAGCGACCTGGGCATGATCCGCACCACTGTCCCCAAAGCCATGCACAATTCCCTCTGGGATGGCAGGAACATCTCCTACTCAGGATGTGCTGCTCAGCTCTTTTTCTTTCTGTTCTTCATTTCAACAGAGTTTTATCTCCTGACCGTCATGTGCTACGACCGCTACGTGTCCATCTGCAAGCCCCTGCACTATGGGACGCTCCTGGGCAGCAGAGCTTGTGCCCACATGGCAGCAGCTGCCTGGGCCATTGCCTTTCTCAATGCTCTGCTGCACACAGCCAATACATTTTCCCTGCCCCTGTGCCATGGCAATGCCCTGGGCCAGTTCTTCTGTGAAATGCCTCAGATCCTCAAGCTCTCCTGCTCCAAATCCCTCCTCAGGGAAGTTGGACTCATTGCTGTCAGTGCCTGTTTAGCACTTGACTGTTTTGTGTTCATTGTTTTCTCCTGTGTGCAGATCTTCAGGGTCGTGCTGAGGATCCCCTCTGAGCAGGGACGGCACAAAGCCTTTTCCACCTGCCTCCCTCACCTGGCTGTCGTCTCCCTGTTCATCAGCACTTGCACATTTGCCTACCTGAAGCTCCCCTCCATGTCCTCCCCATCCCTGGATGTGGCCCTGTCAGTTCTGTACTCAGTGGTGCCTCCAGCCCTGAACCCCCTCATCTACAGCCTGCGGAACCAGGAGTTCAAGGCTGCGGTGTGGAGACTGGTGACTGCATGCTTTCAAAAACATTAAACTGCTGGGCAATATCTGCAAATAACTTGCAATCAAAGTCATTTTTGCTACTTCTTGTTGACTTCATTTTAGAGTTTCTTTACCTTTGTTTTACTTTTTTCTTATTGTCCAAAAAGAAATGTCATTGTTTGTTGCATTGGTCATTTTGTTCCTCTCCACCATCCCTGTGGCCACAGACTGTGGCAATGAGGGGCTGTGCTGTTGGTGCCTTTAAATGAAATGATGATTTCTCCCAACAAGGTTTTCTGCAGAGATGCCGTTTTGTTGCCTTCTCTGGAGCCGCAGCAGCCATGTCTATGTGCAGAGCTGGGGGCAGATCAGGGCTGGCCCAGCAGCTGTGCCCAGCAGCAGCAGCAGCACTTGGTGTTGCCAGTGCTGCTGCCGTGGCCCTGCCCCGCTGCCCTGCTGGCCCTGGTGTTGCTGCAGGGCCTGAGTGCTCTCGGGGCCGGGCACAGCCCTGGGGGTGGCAGTGCCGGGGCTGCAGCAGGGACAGGCCATGGGCACTGCTGGGGCAGCGCTGACGCCTCAGGCCAGGGCCTGGGGGCTCCAGGCTCTTTGCCCAGGCTCTCTCAAGAACACAGCCAGGCCAATGCTCAGTACAGAAAAGCTCCGTGAGCAGCCCCAGGGTGTCCGTGGGTAGGCTGGGGGCAAACAGCATGGCTGGGGCTCTGCAAGGGCCCTGGGACAGAGGGGAAGGAGCAGCAGAGCAGGGACTGATCCATCCCCAGTGCGCTGCACAGCCCAGGGCAGCGTCCCAGAGCGTCCTCATGGAGCTGCCAACAACATCCTCCCCTCTGCAGCCCTGGCCTCTCCCCCAGCTCACACAGGTGCCCCATCCTTGCAGGCACAGACACGGCAGCACTGGCTCAGCAGCCCCTGTTTGCATTGCACAGAGCAGGCAGGAGGAGCACCCCCATGCTGTTGTTGTGGGGACATGAACCTGAGGGAGCACCAATGCCATCAGCCCCTGGGGCCAGCAAGGGCTGGGGGACAGCAGGGAAACCACTCGGCTTTGTCCTGGCCTCTGCAGTCAGCCAGAAAGTTTGTTCTCATCAGCTGGGAGTTTCCTGTCCCACTGCAGATGCTGTTGCTCAGAGCCAGGGCTGCCTGGCAGCCACCCCCAAACTGCCCTGAGCATTTCCTTGGCTTCACCTTTGATTTCTTTACTCTTCACTGGTACAAATTTCTTCCTGTTGCCCACCCCTGTTCCCTGCCCTGCAAACAGCCCATCCCTGTTTGCCCTTCCCTCTCTGGCCCCACTCTCCATTGCAGTTCCTGACTTGGCCCCATGGGAACGTCCCTTGGGCAGCAGGATCATCCTACAAGTGCTGCAGGAATTGTCTGCAGGCTCCTGCAGTGCCTGGTGCTGCTCCCTTGCCAGAGGCACCCCAGGCCAGGGGGGCACATCTGGGCTGCTGTGTCTGGCTCTGGGGCTCCCTGTTCTGGGCAGTGAGGAGGAGCTGCAGAGGCTCAGCAGGACTGACAGGATGGGCTTTGGGGCTGGCAGGAGAAGCTGAGGGGCCTGGGCTGCTGGAGCTTCTCAAGAGGAGGCCCAGGGCTCATCCTGCAACTGCTCCAAGGGTGGCTTCAGAGAGTCACAGAATCAGCAAGGGTGGAACAGGCCATGGAGATCATCAAGTCCAACCTGTGCCCTGACACTCCCTTGTCTCCCCTGAGCCTCCTCATCTCCAGGATAAACAACCCCAGCTCTCTCAGCCACTCCTCAAAGCTCTTGTGCTCCAGACCCCTCACCAGCCTTGTTGCCCTTCTCTGGACACGCTCCAGCCCCTCCATGTCCTTCCTAAATTGGGGGCCCCAGAACTGGACACAGCACTCAAGGTGCTGCCCAAGCAGTGCTGAGCACAGGGGAAGAATCCCTGCCCTGCTCCTGCTGGCCACACCATTCCTGATCCAGGCCAGGAGCCATTGGCCTTCTTGCCCACCTGGGCACACTGCTGGCTCATGTCCAGCCTGCTGTCCATCAGTGCCCCCGGGTCCCTTTCTGCCTGGCTGCTGTCCAGCCCCTCTTTCCCCAGCCTGTAGCACTGCAGGGGTTGTTGTGGCCAAAGCGCAGGACCCGGCACTTGGACTTGTTAAACCTCACCTTGCTGGATTTGTTCTCAGGATCCACTTAGTCCAGGGCCCTGTGCAGAGCCCTCCTACCCTCCAGCAGAGCCACACTCACACTCAGCTTGGTGTCATCTGCAAATTTGCTGATGCTGGACTCAATCCCCTTATGCTGATCATCAGTGCAGATATTGAAATCCACGCTGGTTGGCTCTGACCCCTCAGCCATCCTGTGGGTGCCCTGTGATGGCACTCAAGGTGATCTGTTCCATAACCTTGCCGGGCACCCAGGTCAGGCTGACAGGCCTGGAGGTCCCCAGATCCTCCTTCCAGCCCTTCTTGGGGATGGGCTCACACTGGCACCTCCAGTCCTCTGGGAGCTCCCTGCTGAGCCAGCACTGATGGTGAATGATGGAGAGCAGCCTGGGGAGCTCATCCACAGCTCCCTCATTGCCCTAGGATGGATCCTGTCTGATCCCATTCACCTGTGAGCATCTGAGTGGCTCAGCAGGTCACCCACTGCTTCCTCCTGGATTACAGGGGCTGTTCTGCTCCCTGTGCCCATCTACCAGCTCAGGACAACACTTGTCCTGAGGATATCCTCTCCTAATATTGAAAATTGAAACAAACTAGGGGTAAAGTAGCTCAGCCTTTTCCTTATCTTTAGTTACTATATTCTCCACTGCATCCAATAAAGAGTAGAGGTTCTCCTACTCCTCCTTTTTGCCTTTTTTTTTTATAAAAGCATTTTTATTCTTTTTGCAGAACCCTCCAGGTTAAGTTTTAATAGAGTTTTCAACTCTCAGCTTTTCTTTCTGTATGACCCCTTAAAGACTTCCTGAGTTGCTGGTCCTTTTTCCACCCCTGAGTCTCCAGAAAAGCTCCATGGGCAGCCAGGCCAGTCATTTTCCTCACTAGCTCATCTTCTGCCGCACTGGGACAGGCTGCTTCTTCCCCCTTATGATTACTTTCTTGAAATGTGTCCCTCCTTCCAGGACCCCGTTTGTTTTTAAGGGCTGTTTCCCTTAAAGCAATCAGTACCTGATTAGGTCTTCCCCAAAACTGTAGCCTAAACAGGCCAAAGTCTGCCCTTCCTATTTCCAGTGCAGAAGTTTTGTTGCTGCCCCTCCCTCTTTCACAGAACATTGAACACTTCATTATTTCATGGTCACTGTGCCCCAGGCAGCCTCTGAGCCCCACATCTGCCTCCAGCCCTTCTCTGTTTGTGAACAGCAGCAGACAGAGCTTTCCTTGGCAGTGGGAGTGTTACCAAAAATTTAGTAAAACAGAAAATTCCTTAACCCCAATGTAGCATTAAGAAGCAGCATTCTTTATTCAGCTGGATGCACGGGGGAGAGCTCCTCCCAAAGCTGTGCATGCTGAGTACAGGAAAGTTTCTGTTTATATTCTGTATTTTGCATACATATTCATTGATTGTCCTGGACTAAAAATACATATGATAATCATTTCCCCAAAATCATTAATATATTTCCCCTCCCCTTTACCCAGGCGTTCTCCTGTCCTGGGGGTCTCCCTGGTGGTCCCTGGTGCTCGTGGACCCCAATGTTCCTGTGGGCCTGGCAGAGCTGGCAGGACACTGAGGCTGCTGAACTTCCAGTTCCCCTTCTCACACAATGGGCACTGTGTGGTTTCCACAGGCCTGGGGTTGTGGAGAACAAGCTCCGGGTGTGAGCTCACCTGGTGAAGACAATTTATCATCTGGTACCATGTGGTCACAGAGTGGGCTATGACATCACAGAGTGGGTTAGGTGAGGTCATTGAGCATCCATGGCATCATAGTCTGTCTCCGTGACATCAGAGATCCAGCTGTGACATCACAGGGCAGAGGTCTGACATCACAGTGGAGACTATGGCATCACAGACTCTGGTGTGACATCAGAGACCAGCTGTGTGACATTGGAGAATGGGCTGTGACATCCCAGAGGGGCTGTGACATCCCAGAGGGGCTGTGTGACATCCAAGAGGGGCTGTGTCAGGTCACTGGGTTGGTCACTCTGCCCCAGCTCCCCCTCACAGTTTCTCCCAAAAACTCCAATGCTGTCCATGCCCAGCAGGGTCCCTGTCACCCAGGAACCCCCTTGGCCCACCTGGAGCCAAAGCCTCCACCAAAGGATGTTCCACAGGATCCACCCCAGAGCCTGACATGGGGACAAGGGGCCAGGGCTGTGTGACCAGGACATCAAGGACGGGGATTATCCAGGTCACTGTGGCCTGGGTTGGGTTCCCAGGGCAGGAAAGATGTCTGGCAGCTGGAGCAGGGTCTGGGAAGGGCCTCCAAGGTGTGGCTGGAGCCCCTGGGCTGTGAGCAGAGGCTGAGGGAGCTGGGCTGGTCCAGCCTGGAGCAGGGAAGGCTGAGGGGCTCCTCATCCCAGCCTGGCAGTGCCAGCCAGGAGGGGATGGAGAACACAGAGCCAGGCTCTTCACCAGGGGCCTGGGGGGAGACAAAAGCCGATGGGTGGAAGGGGAAAGAGGGGAGATCAGCCATGGCATGAGCAGATGAAATGAGTCAGGCTGGTTTCAGCATTTCCTCAACACCAAGAGCCGCCTGACCTCCCTTCTCCATCCACCACTGATAGATTTGCAAATCAGGAATTATTTGAGCTGTTCTGTCCTCAGTCCCGGACAAGAATCCTGATACAAGAACTTAATTGTGTTTATATCTATCACAGAACCACGTTAGTCAAAAATTAATTTTAGTATGCAAATCAGTTGTGAACAGTGGACTCATCAGACATGCTGGGACATTGCACAAAGCTCAGGGAAGAGTTTGTAATTGTGTGATTGTTATTTTAATGGTGTAATTTTTATGAAGTTATATCCTGCTCAACTGTGGTCTGTTGGCTAGGTCCAGTGTGGGCTGGAGGGAGCTCAGATTTGCACAAGGCTGCTCTGAGTGCCAGCCTTGGATGGGGAAAATGGTGGGGTGGGGGTAGGGACAGAGTCTGATTGATTGTCAGCCATGAAAGGTCTTGATTTTCATACCCAGTCAAACTGCATGAGGAGGTACTTGGATTCAGTGTCAAATGGAAATTGCATATATCAATTTATGAACAGGGGAAAAAAAATTAAACAGGACCTAAAAAATGTTTTCTCACTGTCTTTTTAAATAGAACACATTCAGTTGAATGCAATTCTGAAATCTCTCTTATTAACCACACAAGATTTGGAAACTGAAATCAAATTATCCCCAGAGATTTGCCTTGTTAAGGTGTTCTGAATGTTAATGAGTCCAGGGACACTGAATTCCTGCACTGAAGAGCTGAAGGCTGAACAAGCCTCTGGAGCCGTACTTGGATTCAGTGTCAGTTGGAGATTGCACATATGAATGAATTACCAGGGAAAAAACCTAAACAGGACTTAAAAATCATGTTTTGTCACTGTCTTTTTAAATATATTGCATTCACTTTGGATATACTACTGAGATCTGTCTAATTAACCACAAATTATTTGAAAATTGAAATCAAATTATTCCCAGAGGCTTGGCTTGTTCAGGTGTTCTGAATGTTAATGAGCCCTGGGACACTGAATTCTTTAAGAGCTGAAGGCTGAACAAGCCTCTGGAGCAGGAAAATTCAGCAGCAGCCTCCAAGGTGCTGAGGATGTCAGCAGCCCCCGCTGAGGCCATCCCTGCCCTGAGACCGTGGGGGAATGGGCAGACAAGGAGAGCGTCCCTGGGGCTGGGGCAGCACAACTCAGAGGCGCCAGTGGCTCCAGCTGGGCAATGGAGTGTGGAATGGGGCTGGGAAAGCCCTGCCTGGGCTGGGCCAAGCAGGACACACAAGCCCTGACTTCCATCCAGTAGAAAACTCTGTCAAGGAGATATTTAAAAGGAATTACAATTGTTTCTGTATTCTGAATTGGACTTCCTGGAGAAATACCAACAAGAGATCCTCAGGAGCTCAAAACAACAAAACAGTCTTTACTGGTAATTTTAGAAAATCAGAGAATTTTTGGCAAAAGATTTAATTTGACATTCAATCAACACAGAACACTTCTTAAAGCACTGACTTGGCCCATTCAACTTCACAAACTCTAAGGTTTTTGAATTTTACATTACTCAGATTTGCAAAAGGTCCAAAATAGAAGAAAAGGACAGAAAGAGAGAGAGGCAAAAAGGATACAGACGAGCAAACACAGAGGTACCAACTCCTGGATTCCAGAAGTGTTTAGATGGAAATTCCAAGAGGAGGTAGGGTCAAGATGTGTGCTTGCCTTGTGGTCAGCCTTCAATACCCCTTGGTCTCCCTGGGCCCTTCCCCCAGGTGGGACTGTGGGTCATTTGGTCCCTCGGGAGCTGGGCTGGGGCTGCAGAGGCGGCTGTGGAGCATTGCCTGTGCTGTGCCAGGGACTGGCAGACACTGCTGGGCTGGCATAGAGGCTCTGGGGGCATTGGGGTTCCAGGGCAGAGCAGGGCTGGGGTTCCAGGGCAGGGCAGGGCTGGACCTGCCCCTTCCTCCCCTATTGGAATAAGATCCCAATATTACCAGGTAGATTGTGCCTGGGCTCGTCTGACCCCTGCTCCTGGGCCAAAGGCGGCAACTGTGGTGTTTCACCTCAGAGACACTTTTGGCTGGCTGGATGGTGCAGCTGAGCGCCCAAACAAGTCCAGGCTTCTGGAAACTCAGTTTGCCTCAGGTGGGAAGGCTTCAGGCTAAGGTGAGGAGGAAAAGGAGACAGATTCTGCCGGAGCGTTAATGTCAAGAGTTTATTCCATGGTCACAGACGTCTGAATCTTAGGTAACAGCTCCAACAGAATCCCGACCGCATGGCCTGAGTGACTTTTTAAGCTCCGGGGGGAGGGGGAGGGAAGGGACAGGTGAGACACCAACCAGGTGGGAGGGGCAGGGTCTCAGGGAACGATGACACCCAGACAGACCAATGACCTCTGGGCACAGGGGCATCTTTTGAACGTGACCAACCACACAATGGCCTTGCTGGAATGTTAAGACTGATTGACAACCCAGCAGGGGGCGAGGGGGAAGGGGAAGGGGTAGAGAGATATTGCCACACTGGGAAGGGGCTGGGAAGTTTAAAACAGGAAATTGCAACACACTACAACACTCCCCACACATGAAATGTCTTGAGCCAAGAAACTCCTCCACTCTGTCACAATAAGGAATACTGGAGGTGAAATCCCAATTCTGGCCATGGGCACCTAGATAAGAAGGACAGTTCTTTTCCTTAGGAATGAAAGCCCCAGTTCTCAGTAAATTTCTGGTTTGATTGTTTGGATTCTGTTTGGTTTTGTTGTTGCTTTGTTTCCTTGTTGTGCCTGAAGTGTCCAGTCAGGAGCAGAGTGACTCTTTCCAAGGAACGTTGTGCTGCTGTCCCTTAATATTCAATCTGGTTTTTGCTGCTCCCTTGCTGGGGATGTTTTCAGCGCTCTCAAGGCCTCGTTGGTAGCAGGGTGAAGGAGCCCTGGCCCAGGCTCTGGCCCTGGGGGACACGGGGACGCTGCCGGGGGGTCCTGTCCCGCTGTGCCACCCCCAGGGCCCCAGCCCCCGTCCCCGTGTCAGGCTCTGGGGTCGATCTCGTGGAACATCCTCTGGGGGAGGCTGTGAGGCCGGGGGCGGGGGGACCCGGGGGGACAGGGGACCCCGCTGTGCACGAGCAGGGTTGGACTGCTCTGGGGGGAGCTGTGAGGGGGGCCGGGGCAGAGTGACCTCCCCAGGGACCTCACACTGCCCCTGTAATGTCACACAGCCCCTGTGATGTCACACAGATACCTGTGATGTCACACAGCCCCTGTGATGTCACACAGCTCCTGTGATGTCACACAGTCCCCGTGATGTCACACTGCCCCTGTGATGTCACACTGCCCCTGTGATGTCACACATATCCCTGTGATGTCACACAGCCCCTGTGATGTCACACTGCCCCTGTGATGTCCCAGAGCCAACTGTGAGACGCCACGCTATGATGTGATACAACTGCTCTGTGATGTCACAGAAGTCTCTGTGATGTCAGAAAGTCACTCTATGATTTCACAATCTCTACTGTGATGTCACAGCCTACTCTATGATGTAACACAGCCACCCAGTGCTGTCACAGCCCACTCCCTGATGTCACAGAGCCACCTTCTATGATGGCAGGATCTGCTCCATGGCCTCACACCCTACTCTATGATGTCCCAGTCAGGTCTGTGATGTAACAACCCCACTCAGTGATGTCACAAAACCCTCTCTGTGATGTCATACTGACACTCTGTAAGGTCACAGCACATACTTTGACCTCACTGCCACCTCTATGATGTCATGCAGCCATGCCATGATCTCACAGCCTGTTCTGTGATGTCACACAGTCCCCTCTATGACGCTGTAGCTGCTTAGTGACCTCACACAACAAACTCTGTGATGTCGCAGCCCAATTTGTGACCTCACACAGCCCACTCTGTGCTGTCACACAGCCCCTTGCTGACATCCCAGCTGCTCTGTGCCTCTGTGACACAGCCCCAGAGGTGCTGCTGTGACACAGCCCCCTCTGGGCCATCCCACAGCCCCTGCCAGTGCTGAGCCCCTGTGAGCTCTGTCTGCGCCCTGCTGGTGTCCCTGAGGGGCCCTGGCAGTGCCCTAGCCCTGCTGGGCTGTGCACAGGAGCTGCTCCTGGCCAGAGCTGTCTCTCTGCAGCGCTGCCCTTGCCAGCAGCTGCCTCTGGGCCAGGAGCCCGGCCCAGCTCAGCAGCACAGACACAGCACAGGGACTTTAATGAGCTTCTGGGGCTTTGCTGCTCTTTGTATCAGACTCAGTCCCTCAGAGTGTGCTCAAAAAACCTTCTCAGGGACTCAAAAAGAGCGTGAAACACTGAAGTTTCTCATAGTTTAAATAGATTCTTCTGAGGGACAGGACTGAGAAAATGTCCCCAGGTTCCAGGTAGAGCAGAACATTGGTGGCAGTGATGACAGCTGGGGACAAGCAAGGGAAAGGTGTCTCTGGTGCTGAGCAAGGCTGCGCCTCTGTCCCTGCAGGCTGTCGGCATCCCCCGGCTGCCCCACCTGGCTGGGCCCTTCCTTTGCTGACAGCTCTGCCTCCTGCCTGCCTCTGCCTGCCCACACAGAGCCTTGGGCTGCTCCAGGCTCCTGCTGGGGACGTGCTGCACCACAGCCCTGCCCTGACAGGGAAATTCCTTTCTCCTGGTGTTCAGTCTGGACCTCCCAAGCTGCACTTGGTGCTATTAGGTCTTCTTCAGGCTTATTCTTACTATGAAGAAAAGCTCCAGCCTCTCTGAAACCCTTCCATCCCTCCCAGGCTATTCCCTTTCAGTCCTCAGTCTCTACTCCACTGACCACAGAGGCCGCAGACTCTCCCTGCTGGTTTTGTGATGAGGCCTCCAAACCCCATTCTGGGACATTTTTGAATCCTCTCCAAGGTCTGTGAAAAGGGAAAAATAGCATTCGAAGTTATTTTCTCCTAAATCCTACAGTGACAGAAAACGGGTCAGTATCTTTAAACTGAATGGAGACAAATTAACATTTGTTAGAAGGAGGAAATATTCTACAATTAAGAAAGTGGTAGGAAACTGCAGCTGTTTTTCCAGAGAAGTGGATTCCCCATCCCAGGAATTTTTCAAGAGCGGGAGCTTTGTGCAGCCTGACCCAGTGAAACCCTCTCATCCCCAGTGACAGAATTCCTGCATTCTGGGTTCTCTGATGTGCTGGGTGCCCTCACAATGCTTCTGGCCAGAATGTCTGCTGAGGGCAGCCAGGCTGCTGCAGGGGCAGTGACCTCACAGCCATCACCATGGCAGCCCTGTCCCCTGGGCCTGGCTCTGCCCTTTCTTCTGCCCCTGCCTTGGCTCTGCTGGCATGAAGAGTTTTGTCATTAATATCTTGTCCCCGAGCTGCTGGGGCCAATGACTTCCCAGTCAGGCTCCTGGAGCAGAAGTGGCTTTTCAGAGCCCAGCCAGGAATGAGCCCTGAGGCAGCAGCTCTGCAGTGGTGGCCACCAGGCCGGGCTGCCAAGGGAGGCTTCTGGCCATGGCCTGCAAGCAGCTGCTGCTGCCAAGGTGCCTTTGGTGCCTCAGGCTCTCCCTGGCACAGCTCCCAGCACGGCACTCTGCCCTTGTGCCCGAGCCCTTCCCTGTGCCGGGGCTGGCCTGGGGCTTTTCCTGCAGCGGGACCTGCCCTGCTCATGGCACAGGAAAGGCAGTTCCTGCTGGAGCAGGAGGCTCTGCCTGCAATGGGCCGCAGCAACTCCAGCAAGGTCCTGTTTGCAAAGCCCCCAGTGGGAAATGAAGGAGGGGAGTCACACTGTTTTGGGGGTGAATAATGCTGAAACCAGCCTGACTCCTCCATCCCAAAGGTCAACATCCGCAGAGGGAGCTGAAGCTTTGGCAGAGCTGGAAAAATCCCCAGAGAAAGGAACAACCAAGTGACACCACTGAGAGCTTCTGCAGAGCTGCTGAGCTGGCCCAGCCTGGGCACATCTGACTGACAGGGCAGCACCTCAGACGAGAAAAGCCCCATCCCAAATTTTAATGGCAGCATCTCCTCACATTTTGCTGCTTGAGGGGTGTGGGGATTCCTCCCAGCGGTGGGGACACCCTCAAGGTAACTGCTCCAGGCTGAGCCAAAGGGAATTGCCCATGGTCATTGGTCTGGGGGAGTGACATCCATCTCTGCTTAATTACAGGTTTTGCTTAATACAGTTGCTTTGAAATAATTTCCTAGTGCTCTGTATAATATATTTTATGTCTCTTACATCCTGCCATAATTATTTCTGATTAAGGCAATTTTGTCTAATCATTACCATCATAGAGAATACATATTTATATAAATATATCTGCCCATGACAGGAACCCCTGTGAGTGTCTGGGACATCCCAGCTCTTTGGCAGCCTGGGGACTCCTCGGATGTCACCGTGGAGCCCCCGTGAGTGCCTGTGACAGATCGGTGCCTTTGCAGCACAAGGTCCCCATGGATGTCACCATGGAATGGCTGTGACTGCCTCTGACCACAGGGCTCCTTACCATCCCCAGAAACCCCTGGGAGGTCTCCATGGGGCCCCTGTCTATGCCTGTGACATTCCAGATCTGGAACAGCCTGGAGACCCTTGGAAAGTCCCCAAGGAACCACTCTGAGGGCCTGTGACAAATCTGATCCTTAACAGGCAACCATCACCAGCCCCCTGTTGCTATGGTCAGTTTCCATGGAAACCATCACCAGCCCCCTGTTCCTATAGTCAGTTTCCATGGAAACCATCACCAGCCCCTGTTGCTATAGTCAGTTTCCATGGCAACAATCACCAGCCCCCTGTTGCTATGGTCAGTTTCCATGGCAACCATCACCAGCCCCCTGTTGCTTTGGTCAGTTTCCATGGCAACAATCCCCAGCCCCCCTGTTGCTATGGTCAGTCCCTTGGCAGCTCCATGGAGACCCCATGCCAGGGGTGGTTGCCATGGACACCAGCTCAGGCCTGCAGTCAGAGCTGTTGCCATGGCAACCATTGGCAGCCCCATCCCCAGGCTCATGGGATCCCAGAACCACAGAATTGGCTGAGCTGGGAGGGACCCATCAGGATCCTCCAGTCCAACTGCTGGCCCTGCACAGGAAACCCCAACAATGCCAGCCTGGGCCTGGCAGCACTGTCCAAACGCTGCTGCAGCTCAGAGAGCCCTGGAGCTGGGACCCTTCCCTGGGGAGCCCAGCCAGGGCCCCAGCAGCCTCTGGGAAAAAACCTTTTCCTGATATCCAACCGGAGCCTGCCCCGACTCAGCTGCAGCCGTTCCCTCCACTCCTGTCCCTGGGCACCAGAGGGAAGAGGTTCCCACTGGCCCAGCCAGGGACCCGCTCCCAAGGCTGTTGCCATGGCCACCATGGCTGGGACCAGCTGGGATGCTCGGTTTCCACGGGCTGAGGTTCAGGAATGGGATTCCCCAATTTCCTGTCCCCGCTAAAACCATGCTGCCCTCGCTGTCCTCCCGCCTCCCATGGAAAGCACAAAAGGCAAAGATCCCGGGCTGGGATAAGAACAATTTATTAGGAACAGGAACAAGATAAGGGACAAACAGAACAGAAACAATATTGATAACAGAAGGGATAAATGAAACAGTTTACTGGGAAAACTAAAACACAACTCACTGGGTCTTCCTGGCCACAATTTCCCCTGTTTGGAAAGGACACCCTTCTTCTCAGCGAGAGAGAGAGAGAGTGTCCCTTTTCTGCACCTGGAAATTCTCTGAGGTGGGAGTGAATGTAATGACACAGCCATGGCAAGACCCTCATGTTTTTCAATGCCACATCATGACACTGGTAGGGGCAGGAAAAGGGACAGGTGTCTTCCCAGCATGGATCATGGGGAACATGGATCACCAGGGTTCTTCCCAATGTGGGTTCTCCCATGGGGGATGAAGCTGGAGTGGTGGATGAAGCTGTTCCTGCATTTGTGGCATTTGCAGGGCTTCCCTTACTGGTGGCTCCGTTGGTGTCTGGTCAAGTGAGAGCTGGTGGTGAAGCTTTTCCCACACTGGGGACACTCGTAGGGCCTCTCCCCTGTGTGGATGCGCCGGTGGATGATGAGGGTGAAGTTGTGCTTGAAGCCCTTCCCGCACTCAGGGCAGAGGAAGGGCCTCTCCTCAGTGTGAATCTGCTGGTGCTGGAGGAGATTTGAGCTGGTCTGAAACCTCTTCTGACACTGGGGACACTCGTAGGGCCTCTCTCCAGTGTGGAGGCGTAGGTGGGTCACAAGGTTGGATCTGTAGCTGAAGCCCTTCCCACACTCCCCACACTCATAGGGCCATTCCCCGGTGTGGATCATCTGGTGGCTGATCAGGTGGTTGCTCTGCCTGAAGCTCTTCCCACACTGCAAGCACTTGTGGGGCTTCTCCCGGTCATGAAGCTGCTCATGGACCACCAGCTCTGAACTCTGGCTGAAGCTCTGTCCACCTTCCTGGCTCAGGGTGGCTCTTTCTTCTTCAGAGCACCCTGGGCTGGGTTTGGAGCCCCTCCTCATGGGGGATGTCTGAGGTTTTTCTTCCCTGTTGGATTCCTGTGCGCTAGAATCACTCAAAACGGCCTCTTTCACGAGGTTCTGCCATGCAGATTTTTCCTCCCTGGTCTCCATCCTCAGTTCCTTCCCTGGGGAAGGAAGGACAAGGACAGGATGGGATTTGCCTCCATGCCAGAGGGAAGGGGAAGGAGATCCCCACAGTGCATCCCTGGCAGGACGGGGTTGGCAGCAGGGTTGTCCTGCAGCTGGGGGCTATGCTGGGCTGGGAGATGGTGCAGGAGAGAGGGGGAAATAGGAACTGACTTCCTCCTCACTTATCTGGGTGTCCCAGGGCTCCTTCCTCTTCCTCACAGCCTCCTTCTCCATCCAATCAAGGTTTGGGAATGGAAATCCTGTTCTGGGAAGAAAACAAAGGGTGCGCACATTGTCTTTTGTACTGGTTTGAAGGCAAACCTGGGGAGGGTCTAAACCAGAATTACAATTTAAAAGAAAACTAAGATCAAGGCAACGATATAGAAACACTGCCTTAAACTGACAGAGTCAGGATATAACCTGACACCATGGTGGTCAGGGTGGTGGCAGCAGTCCCAGTAAATGGTGGCTGCAGTCCAGTTGGAGAGATCAACGTGATTCTGTCAAAGCAGTGATCGTGTAGAAGGGTCTGGTCTTCCTCTGGAGGTCCAGTGGTGGTTATGGAGCTCTTGTCCTCTGGCAATCCAGTAGGCAAGCTGCTCCTAGTGTAGCAAAGTGTCAGCTTATATCCAGGTAGGAATGCTTGGATCCTCCCCCTGGGCGGAGCATCCCACAATGGGAGGATGGAATTTTATCAGTCCTGCAGTGACACTCAATGGCCCATTCACAGGAGATATCTCCCCTGGAGGCCGTTATCAGGGCTGAGTCATGGAAGAGATAAAGAACACTGCCCCACCTGTTTATAAGAGTTGATGAAGATGGGGATTGAAAACATGCATTTGGTTACATCTTGCATGGCAACCTGAAACAGTGGGGTAATCCCTGCTCAGGGGGTGAACACCACCCCCCTTACCCAAACTGGCTCAGCTGTAAAACCCCCACCCTGGGAAGGGCACACACACACAGGGGACAATGTCACACTTGGCACTGCCCCAGGGGAGGGCTCTTTTTCCTGTCATTCCCTTCCTGTCCCCCCTTTTCTATCCCATTTACTGTTCAATAATATTCATTTTGGGTTTGGTCTCATTATCACCTTAATTGGGGCAGAGGAATCTCTCTAACACTTTTCTTAACCAGACTCACCAGACGGTGAAATTCTGTTGGCACAGTGAGTTTAGGCAGTGTTCTCTGACCCCAAGTGCCTTTGACAACAGCATGGTTCCCTCCTCTGAGGAGGTTGTGGTTCTCTCTGGAGGAACTCTTTGAAACTGGGCTGCAGCTTCCTCTGAGTGACTTATGGGAGAACCGATGAGGTAAATCGCCTTTGTGGGCCCAGAGTGTAAAGAAAATATTTTGTTGTCCTTCTATTACAGCGACCTAAAGAAGGTCTTCAGGGTGAGAGAAGTGGACGAGAATCTTGGTTCATGATCAGAAGGCTGGATTTATTGATATATGATTTATAACACATTATAACTATACTAAAAGGAATAAAGAGAAAAGTTGCAGAGGCTTGCTAAGCTAAGAATAGAAAGAAAAGAATGAATAACAAAGTTCTGTGTCCAGCAGAAAGCAAGGACCAACTCTCCCGTGAGTGGTCAGCAAATCCAAACACTCACAGAAGACCAATCACAGATGCTCCTGTTACATTCCACATCAGCAGATAATTATTGTTTGCATTTTTCTTCTGGGGCCCCAGCTTCCCAGAAAGGACAAATCCTAAAAGAGAGGATTTTATGAAAAAATGTCTGCGACATCCTTCCTTGAAATGTTTTTTAAAATCACAGGAGGAAAGGGAGCAAATGATACCAGCGAGACTGACAAGGTTCATTCACCCCATGGTGAGGAACACAAGGCTGCTAAAAGTCCTACAAGAAGCTCAGCTCAAGTAGCTAAATTCCCAAATAACTCCTGAATTCCCAGGCTTGAGTGCTTTGCGAAATGTGAGAATCATTTTTCTCTTCATCCCTGTCGCCTTTGTGACAGCTACAAAGAGTTTACTTTCCTTTTAATGATATCTGTATTGGGCTGAATTTACACTTTTATCAGAATGTGCTAGCAGCTGAGCTGGAGCTGTGCAGGAACAAGTGGAACTTGGAATTGCCACAAAATTGCTTGTACTGCCAGTTTATTAATGTTTGGGATTTGTTTGCATTTTCATCACAACTGACTTGTGGGAAAATCAAATATTGATCAAAGTGATTTATGCAGAGTCAAGTTTGATTTCTGCCAAATTTATTTTGCCAGTGCCCAGGGGATGCTCAAGGGGTCTCTGTGCCTCTTGCCCTGGGGGATGCTTGGCAGGGGTTTGGGGGGGTTGTCCCTGTCCCTGTCACCCCAGGCCATTCCCCATGGGCTGCTCCTGTCCCTGTCACCCCAGGCCATTGCCCAGGGGCTCTCCCTGTCCCTCTCACCCCAGGCCATTCCCCAGGGGTTCTCCAACATTTTCACCCAGGGAATGCCTGGGGGGTTTCCCTCCCTCTCACCCCTGTGCCAGGGGGTGCTCGGGGCAGTCTCTGTCCCTCTCAGCCCAGGGGATGCTCAGGGCTCTCTGTCCCCTCACCCTGGGGGATGCTCAGGGAGTCTCCATCCCTCTGGCCTCAGGCAATGCCTGTGCAGGACTGGGGACCAGGGGCTCTGTGTCCCTCTCACTGGTGAGGGTGCTCGGGGCTGGGGGGGCTCTCTGACCTTCTCACCCCTGGGGAGGCCGGGGGGGTCTCTCTCCCTCTCAGCCCTGCTGCGACCCCACCCAAACATCATCGGGGTCAGAGGGACAGAGACACCCCCAAACCCCCAGAAGGGCAGACCCTGGGATTTGGTTTGGGGCTGAGGATTTAGGAAGGGGCTGGAATTGGGGCTGGGATTGGAGTTGGGGCTGAGGTTTGGATTAGAGCTGGGATTGGGGTTAAGGCTAGACATGGGATTGGCTTTAGGGCTGGTGCTGGGATTGGGTCTGGGGCTAGAAAAGTCTGGCACTGGGATGAGATTAAATACTGAACTGTGAGTGTGTCTAAACATGGAGTGAGATTGAGATCAGGATCAGGGTCAGGTTTGGGACTGAGCTCACCCAGGGCAGGACAGGGAGGATGTCACTGCAGGATGTCCCTGGCATTGTTCCAGCCCTCCTCAGGCACCTCCAAACATGGGGAGCAGCTGGGTACCCCAGATCCAGGTGCTCCCACGCTGCCCCTCAATACCAGGCGAGCATTCCCTGAGGGCAGCCCTGACTGTGACCACTGGGGCTCTGGGATCAGCCCTCACATCCTTGTGGGAGCAGCAGCAGACAGGATGAGAGATTCTCCCGCCCCGTTTTTCCTGTGGAAGGGTGAAGTCCAGCTGCCCTTTTCTTCTGGTGCCTCCTCCTCTCCTCAGCTGAGGATGTCAAACTCCCCAGGAGCAGGAAAATCCCCATTCCCTCTTTCCTCGTGGCTGCAGCCTGGAACATCCACCCAGAATGAAGGACTTTCTGACAGCCCTGCTGAATGACACTGGCAAGAGGTTTGTGAGAAGGGGAAGAAATTGTATTTTGATAGTAAATAAAAGGTGCAAAATTATTCCTTTCTGTTATATTCCTTTTCAGTCAGTTCTGGTCTGTTTTCAGAGTGCCACCTTCTCAGCTGATTGTGTTTGTGCCCTCCTTTCTCTCCTGCCTCTCTTTGTCTGCTCTGTTTCTCTCTCAGTGTCTCCCTTGACCCAGGGATGCTCACACCAAAGACCGTGCTCGGATTTAATTCCCAATTCAGGAGCTACAACAACCATGGGGGAAGTAATGAAGGCTCGCAGTGAAATGCCACTGTAAGATCTTGCTCCACTTGGCTTTTGGCTCCTTCTTGACAGCTTTGCCCTCAAGGGCAGGAACATCTTTTCATAGCTGAGAACTGGAATTCCAGACCCTGGCAGTGTGTGCCGTGGATCCCAGAGGGGCATTCCCGAGGCTCCCAGGGTGCTGCTCCTCCCAAGGAGCTTCTCTCCCAAGGGGAGAAGATCCAGCAGCTCTGTGGGCTCCCAGAGCACACAGCAAAGGTGGCTTTGATGGACATTTTCCAGGGACTGGGGTGGGAAGGGACCCTGTCCATGGGTTACGACCCCGCGAGGGAGAGACGCCTCTGCCCCAGTGAAGAAGCGAATGAGAGCGTGGGAACGCAACCGACGATTACTGAGCGTGGACTGAACGGAACAAGAAATGGGGAGGAGAAAGGGAGAGAAAGAAATCCGGAAGAGGTCTGAAAGAGAGAAAGAAAAAGGAAAGAGGTCTCAGAGAACAGAAAGAAACAGGAAAAGGCTCCCGCCGGGACTCCGCAGCTCCCAGGAACACCCGCAGGTCGTTGCGCCCTTTACAATTCCAGCCAATCAGAGGACGCGGTAAACAATTTCCAGCCAACCAGAGCTTTTCTCGACGATGACTCGCCGGTTGCCAGGCGGGCCCGCAGAGCCCAGCGGCCCCGGAACGGAATTTGGGGCTCGGCCGGGGGGACGGATCCGCCCCGGGGGGGTCCCCGAGGCCCCTGCCCAGCCCTGGGGCCGATCGGGGGCTCCCCCACCCAGCAGCCGGTGCTGCGGGGCCGTGGGACAGAGCGGTGGGAAAGGGGGGTCGGGGCTGGGAGCGGAGGAAATGCGGGAGGAAGAGGTGGGAGAGGAGGAGCAGGAGCGGGAGCGGGAGAATCGCGGCGCTCGCAGCGCCCGCACGCCGAGCCTGCAGCGCCCCCTGCCCCGGGAGCATCGCCCCCAGCCCCGAGCCGCAGGTGAGGGCGGAGGCCGAGCTCGCCCCGGCTCCAGCCAGGGGTCTCCAGGAGGATTTTTTGGAGAGTGTTCGGAGCCGGCAGATCCCAGACTCGAGCCCCGGATATCTCCGGGCTCCCTAAGAGGAGCTTTTTCGGGGGGAGAGCAGCCGCGATCGCCCCTCGGAGGGTCCTGGGGGGGCCACGTGGGGATGGCCCGGTACCGACGGGGCGGGACATTGGTTTTGGGGATCCCCGTGAGAGCCGGGGCTGTGGAACGGGTGACCCCCGGGGCGGGGTGAGGGGAAGGGGCGATACCGGAGCTGGGGCACCCCCAGCAGCCCGGAGATGAGGCGGGGACGGGACCCCCTGACCCTGACAGGGGTGTCCTGGGGTGACTTCATGATGCTCGTACCCCCATCGGTCTGTTTAGCCCAGAAATGAGTTCTGCACCTTTAAGGCTGGTTCTGAGAGCGAAGGGAAGGAGGAAGAAGCTGCAGTTTGTTTTCAGAAACTGCACTCACTCCTCTACATTCCAGCTGCTGGATGGACAGAGAGCAGGACAGAGCACTCCTTTGCTTTTAGTTAGTTTTTAGCTTGCTGAGGCAGAGAAGTTCCCTGGACTGTGGTTTTCCTTTTTCTTTGGAGCTGTTTAAATCTGCTCTGCACTGAACAGCCAGAACACCACCGGCAGCTCGCACCTGTGGCCCACCTGGCTGAGCCTGGGCTACAGCATTTCCAGTGCTGGAGGGACTGAAAAGAGACTGATAAGAGACTGATAAGAGACTGATAAGACACTGAGTGCTCGGAGCTACAACCCAAGGAGGAACTTTCAGAGTTTGTCATATATTTTGGAGCAGCAAGAGGTTTTATTGCTTAATATTGTTCAATTTTTGTGCTGGTAAATGCTTTGCCTGTAAAGTAACATATTTTTTTCCACTTTTCTCTAAGGAAATATTTTCCCAAACTGGCTGAAGGTCGGGCTGCTGAATCGGCATTCTAGAGGAAACTCCTTTTGGAGGGTTTCAACCAAGTTTGCCCTAATCCAGGACAAGGTGGTAGAAAGAAGGGGGAACCCCAAGTGGCTGGATTGAGGGGAGGCTGGAGAAGGGGACCTTGGGACCCCAGAACCTCCCAGAATCCAAAAGCAGGACCCTGGAGAGGGGAGGATCCCCAGGCCCCATGGGATCCCCAGAAGCCCTGAGATGGAGGACCTACCATAACCCAAGAGGGATGAGACTGGAAATGGGAAACTCCTGGTGGGTTTTTTTGATTCACTCTTGAGTTTTGGACATCAGGTGACTTCTAGAAATGGACATGGGTGGGAGGAATCCCCAACCCAAGGCATTCACACCTTGTTTTTCCCCAAACCAGGATTTTCCCCAAACCTTCCCACCGTAACATCCCCCCTGTCCCACTCTGGGTGAGCTCAATCCCACACTTGACCCTGATCCTGGTCTCAATCTCACTCCATGTTTAGACACACTCACAGTTCAGTATTTAATCTCATCCCAGTTTCAGACTCGTCTATCCCAAGACCCAATCCCAGCCCCAGCCCTAAAGCCAATCCCATGTGTAGCCTTGACCCCAATCCCAGCTCTAATCCAAATCTCAGCCCCAACTCCAAGCCCAGCCCCAATTCCAGCCCCTTCCTAAACCCTAAGCCCCAAACCAAATCCCAGGTTCAGCCTTTCTGGGGGTTTGGGGGTGTCTCTGTCCCTCTGACCCCGATGATGTTTGGGTGGGGTCACAGCAGGGCTGAGAGGGAGAGAGACCCCCCCGGCCTCCCCAGGGGTGAGAAGGTCAGAGAGCCCCCCCAGCCCCGAGCACCCTCACCAGTGAGAGGGACACAGAGCCCCTGGTCCCCAGTCCTGCACAGGCATTGCCTGAGGCCAGAGGGATGGAGACTCCCCGAGCATCCCCCAGGATGAGGGGACAGAGACCCCCGAGCATCTCCTGGGCTGAGAGGGACAGAGACTGCCCCGAGCACCCCCTGGCACAGGGGAGAGAGGGAGGGAGACCCCCCAGGCATTCCCTGAGTGAAAATGATGGAGACCCCCTGGGGAATGGCCTGAGGCGACAGGGACAGGGAAACACCCCCAAGCATCTCCCAGGGCAAGAGGAACAGAGGCTTCACAAGCATCCCCTGGGCACCAGACAAAGTAATGTTGTTTCTTGTCAGAAATCAAAATTGACCCTAGATAAAATGCCTTGAATTTACTCTTCCCAAAAGTCCCTTGTGATGGAAAGGCAAATAAATGCCAAAATTTTATAAACTTACAATAGAAGCTATTTTGTGGCAAATCCAAATTCCTTTGGTCCTGCACAGCTCCAGCTCAGCTGCTGGCACATTCTAAAAAAAGAAAAGTGGAAAATAGGCACAATACGGATTACAAAAAGGAAGGGGAAGCTATGTGTAGCTGTCACAAAGGTGACAGGGACAAAGAGAAAAATTATTCTAACATTTGGCAAAGTCCCCCAGCCTGTGAAACAGACCTCCCCTGGAGGGGGCCAAGTGTGACATTGTCCCCTGTGTGTGTGTGCCCTTCCCAGGGTGGGGGTTTTACAGCTGAGCCAGTTTGGGTAAGGGGGGTGGTGTTCACCCCCTGAGCAGGGATTACCCCACTGTTTCAGGTTGCCATGCAAGATGTAACCAAATGCATGTTTTCAATCCCCATCTTCATCAACTCTTATAAACAGGTGGGGCAGTGTTCTTTATCTCTTCCATGACTCAGCCCTGATAACGGCCTCCAGGGGAGATATCTCCTGTGAATGGGCCATTGAGTGTCACTGCAGAACTGATAAAATTCCATCCTCCCATTGTGGGATGCTCCGCCCAGGGGGAGGATCCAAGCATTCCTACCTGGATATAAGCTGACACTTTGCTACACTAGGAGCAGCTTGCCTACTGGATTGCCAGAGGACAAGAGCTCCATAACCACCACTGGACCTCCAGAGGAAGACCAGACCCTTCTACACGATCACTGCTTTGACAGAATCACGTTGATCTCTCCAACTGGACTGCAGCCACCATTTACTGGGACTGCTGCCACCACCCTGGCCAACAGGGTGTCAGGTTATATCCTGACTCTGTCAGTTTAAGGCAGTGTTTCTGTATCATTGCCTTGATCCTTATTTTGGTACTGAATTGGAATTCTGGCTTAGACTCTTCCCCAGGTTTGCCTTTAAGCCAGTAGAAAGCTCATTGTCCTCATCCCTTGTTTTCCTCCCTTGTTTTAGGAATATCCCATTCCTAAAACTTGGCCAGATGGCAGAAGACACCTCAAGGAAGATGAGGATGCCCCAGGACACACAGGCAGGTGAGGAGGAAGTCAGTGCCCCTTTCCCCCTCTCTCCTGCACCATCTCCCAGCCCAGAAAATCCCCTCACTGCAGGACAACCCTGCTGCCAACGCCATCCTACCAGGGGTGCACTGTGGGGATCTCCTTCCCCTTCCCTCTTGCATGGAGGGAAATCCCATCCTGTGCTTGTCCTTCCTCTACCAGAGAAGGAGCTGAGGATCAAGATCAGGGACAACAAATCCCCACAGCACAACCTCATGGAAGAGGCCGGTTTGAGTGGCTCCATGGGAAAAGAATCCAATGGGGAGGAAAAGCCCTGGAGATCCCCCATGAGGAGGAGGGGCTCCAAACCCAACCCAGGGTTCTCTGAGGAGGAAAGACCCACCCTGAGCCAGGAAGGTGGACAGAGCTTCAGCCAGAACTCGCAGCTGGTAGTCCATGGGCAGCTTCATGATGGGCAGAAGCCCCACAAGTGCTTGCAGTGTGGGAAGAGCTTCAGGCAGAGCAACCACCTGATCAGCCACCAGATGATCCACACCGGGGAATGGCCCTATGAGTGTGGGGAGTGTGGGAAGGGCTTCAGCTACAGATCCAACCTTGTGACCCACCAACGCATCCACACTGGGGAGAGGCCCTATGACTGTCCCCAGTGTCAGAAGAGGTTTCAGACCAGCTCCAGTCTCCTCCAGCATCAGCAGATTCACACCGATGAGAGGCCCTTCCGATGCCCGGACTGTGGAAAGGGCTTCAAGCGCAACTTAACCCTCATCATCCACCGGCACATCCACACTGGGGAGAGGCCCTACAAGTGTCCCCAGTGTGGGAAAAGCTTCACCCAGATCTCTGTCTTAACCAGACACCAATGGAGGCACCTGTAAGGGAAGCTCTGCCAATGCCCCAGTGCAGGAGCGCTTTTGTGCACTGCCCCAACTTCATCCATAGTTGGAAGATCCATGTTGCGAAGAGCCCTGGTGATCCATTTTTCCTTCTGATCCATGCTAGGAAGATACCTGTCCCTTTTCCTGCCTCTGCCAATGACATGATGTGGGATGGAAGAACATGAGGGTCTTGCCATGGCTGTGTCATTACATTCACTCCCACCTCAGAGAATTTCCAGGTGCAGAAAAGGGACACTCTCTCTCTCTCTCGCTGAGAAGAAGGGTGTCCTTTCCAAACAGGGGAAATTGTGGCCAGGAAGACCCAGTGAGTTGTGTTTTAGTTTTCCCAGTAAACTGTTTCATTTATCCCTTCTGTTATCAATATTGTTTCTGTTCTGTTTGTCCCTTATCTTGTTCCTGTTCCTAATAAATTGTTCTTATCCCAGCACAGGATCTTTGCCTTTTGTGCTTTCAATGGGAGGTAGGAGGGCAGCGAGGACAGCACAGTTTTGGGGGGAACAGGAAATTGGGGAATCCCATTCCTGAACCTCAGCCCGTGGAAACCGAGCATCCCAGCGGGTCCCAGCCCTGGGGGCCATGTCAACAGCCTTGGGAGCGGGTCCCTGGCTGGGGCTTTGGGAACCTCTTCCCTCTGGTGCCCAGGGACAGGAGTGGAGGGAACGGCTGCAGCTGAGTCGGGGCAGGCTCCGGTTGGATGTCAGGAAAAGGCTTTTTCCCAGAGGCTGCTGGGGCCCTGGCTGGGCTCCCCAGGGAAGGGTCCCAGCTCCAGGGCTCTCTGAGCTGCAGCAGCGTTTGGACAGTGCTGCCAGGCCCAGGCTGGCATTGTTGGGGTTTCCTGTGCAGGGCCAGCAGTTGGACTGGAGGATCCTGATGGGTCCCTCCCAGCTCAGCCAAATCTGTGTTTCTGGGATGCCATGAGCCTGGGGATGGGGCTGCCAATGATTGCCATGGCAACGGGCTGTGGCTGCAGACCTGAGCTGGTGTCCATGGCAACCACCCCGGCATGGGGTCTCCATGGAGCTGCCAAGGGACTGACCATAGCAACAGGGGGCTGGGGATTGTTGCCATGGAAACTGACCAAAGCAACAGGGGGCTGGTGATGGTTGCCATGGAAACTGACCATAGCAACAGGGGCTGGTGATTGTTGCCATGGAAACTGACCATAGCAACAGGGGCTGGTGATGGTTGCCACGGAAACCGACCATAGCAATAGGGAGCTTGTGATGGTTGCCTGCTAAGGATCAGATTTGTCACAGGCCCTAGGAGGGGTTCCATGGGGACTTTCCAGGAGTCTCCAGGCTGTTCCAGATCTGGAATGTCAAAGGCAGAGACAGGGGCTCCATGGAGACCTCCCAGGGCTTTCTGGGGATGGTAGAGAGCCCTGTGGTCAGAGGCAGTCACAGCCATTCCATGGTGACATCCCAGGGGTCCTTGTGCTGCAAAGGCACCGATCTGTCACAGGCACTCACGGGAGCTCCACGGTGACATCCGAGGAGTCCCCAGGCTGCCAAAGAGCCGGGATGTCCCAGACACTCACAGGGTTGCTGTCATGGGCACAGTGGCAGCTTCAGGCAAAAGCTTTATTTCTTTATTGGAGAAACTCCTGCCGAGACGTGAGGTGGAAAAATGACACTCAACAGCCACCATGGTTCCTCAAACTTTTGCAGGACCCCTAGACTTCTAAAATTCCTTCTAAGAGAGGAGACTGGGAGTGGCTGGATCCAATCCCAGCCCCAGTCTTTCTCAAAGGTGTAAGAGATTGGACATTGGAATTGGACTTTAACGCTCTTTGTTCCACAGGATTAATCATAGAATACCAGATAAATTTATATAAATACAGCTCTGATTTTTTTCTGATCATGATTAGACAGAATGGTTTATTTACACCACAGAGTAAATGAAAAAAATGAGTTGTTGCTGCAGTCTCAGGTGGTCTGGACAAAACCTTTCCCGAGAGTGTCTTGTGGCAATGGGTAGGAACCATGAGAGCACCAGCACACAGACACACACACAGACACACAGATACACACACACACACACACACACACACACACACACATACAGAGAGAGAGAGAGAAACGCTGAAAGTGTCCAGAGGCAAAAGACAAAGGATTGTCCAGGGCATAAATGAAGGGAAAGAGGGTGCAATGGAGAGCACCAGGTATCCAATGGTCTGAGGGCTCAGGGGTGGTACAGTGGGAAGGGACCAGTAGGGAATGCCCAGGTAGATGGACAGGGTTACACACCAATGGGAAGGGAGAACTCACCAGAACATGGACGTGTAAGTGTAAAAGGGGTAGAGAAGGTCAATGGAGGGGACAGAACTGGGACAAATTAACATAGTGCCGCAGAGCACCATGGGGAAGCCTTTTTTCTCACCCTGAGCTATGAGGAGTGCCCAGGGCCTGTGGTGTGTCTTTCCAGGGCATTGCTACTGCCTTTTCCCTGGTAGGCTCACAGGTTTGCACAGTTGTGCAGTGTCACAATGATCTTCTTGGTTCTGCAGTCCTGCTGTGGCTGCTGTGTAACAATGGACCTGTGATACCATGAGGCTCCATAGTGTCACCATGGTCCCTTTGGTTCCACAAGGCCCTGCTGGGACATGATGGCCCCTTGGTTCCATGAGAGGCCTGGCTCCCACAGCCCCTCGCAGACCCCTATGGCCTCTCAGAGTTCCCCATGGCCCCTCATGGCCTCTCAAGGCCCTTAATGGTGCCTCATGACTGATGGCCCCTCAGAGCCCCAGGTGCAGGGCTCCTCCAAAAGGAGAAGGGGTCAAGTCCTGCTTGTTCTCCTTTCATTTCAGTCCCTTCACAGCCGCGAGTGCAGAAAGGCTGAAATGGAGCCTTTCCCCAGCGTTTCCCTCAGGGCTAACTGCGGGCTGAAGCTCTGTGCTGGCCCCGGCCCCAGTGCCACCATCCCTGCAGCCGCCAGGCCTTTGCTGTCCCCCCGTGTCCGTTCCCTGTCCCCGAGTCCCGTCCGGCTCTGGCAGCAGCAGCAGCCGCAGCGCAGGGGGCGCCGGCCCGGCCCAGCCGGGGCTCCCGGCCAGGAGCAGCAGCAGCGCCGGCCCCTTCCCACCTGCTCCTGCCTCGGCTCCCAAGGGCTTTTTCCAGCTCAATTCTGGGCTAGAGCAACCAGCACCCACACACAGCCCTGACTGCTCAGGGCCTGCCTGTGCTGCCCTGGGCCAGCCCTCAGAAGAAGAAAGGATCGGGTTCCAGCACTGTTTTCAACTCTGTTTGACTCACCCTGAGGTGACAGCAGTAGGCTGCTGGCGCCTTTGCCTTGGGAATTTGGGATTATGACTGCTCTTGGCCCTCTTCTGCTTGCAACCTGAATTTTATCAATAAAACTGCAAGTGCCTCTTTCAGTTGGTGCTACCTATGGTGCTTTCATGACAGTGAAGTCAGTATTTTTGTCTCGGACATAAAGATCAGCAGATACTGGAATGTCCACCAGCCCCATAGCACTTATGTGAGGGGAATTAAAGCCACACAGGCCACATTTGCAGTGCTCCAACAGAGCCCTGCTGCTGGCACTGTTGAAATAGAATAAACTGACAGAGGCCATCACAGAAATTGCCTCCGCAGTGTGGAATTAAATTGAAAAATCCACCAGGAGAAACAGAAACCCAAACTTCTCGACTCACTTCATTGCTCCTTCCCAGCAGCAGGAAATGCAGATGCCCAGAGGTGTTTTGCACTGCTGCTGCCCCCAGTTTGAGCCCAGGCTCTGCCCAGGCCCAGCGGGAACCTGAGCCCAGCCCAGGCAGCTCAGTGCACACAGGGCCAGGCCAAGAGCCCCGGGCACGGCCGCCCATTGCGGGGCAGTGGCGCAGACGGAATGTCCTGCGGCCAAACCTCCTGCTCCTGCCACACAGTGCCAGCCTTCTCCTCCTCCTCCTCCTCTTCCAGCATGGCACAAATTCCAGCTTGGAGGAGGCTGCCGCAGAGAGGGCTTCAGCTCCTGTTCCAGCCTGAGTGTCCCTGCAGAGAAACAGGGCATCTTTCAGGCACTTGCACAAGCTCAGGCTTCTCACTTCGTCGGGAATCTGGGATGCAGATGGCCTTGCTAAGAAAGCCAAAAGCCAAGGGAATGGATTATAGATTACTGGAAAAAACCGTCAGCCATCTTTCAGGCAAGGTTTACCAAGTCATTTCCTGCATTTCTTCTTTTCAGATTCTTTCAGTTGGCTACTCTGGGAAGTCCAGCTTGTACTGGTGCTTATCATGAACTGATTGTGCTATTGATTCACGCAGCAAGACACCAAATGTGGAATCATCTATATGGAACTGTTATGAATGATCAGTCGAAAGCCAAATTATAAAAAATGCGAAAATATTTCTTTATATTTTACCGCGACTAAAATATGGTCTTCAAAACCACCACAGCCAAAGACACAGTGTCGAGCCCGGGTTGGGTGCTGGGTGAACCTGGATCCCACCTCTATATCATTAAACCCTCCACCATTCACGAGAGCTGCTTCTTGTAGGGATGCTTTATACAGTTTATTATGCCTGAGCGAAGAGGTCCCATTTTCTTTTGTAACTGCATATTAATAGTTGGTTCTTTCAGTGTGCAGAGCTGGACAATCGCCATTTCCTTGTTGATAGCCAGCGCTGATCGGATTCAGGGAAGTCACGTATTCACAGGTATCTTTCTGGCGACTTTGGCTATCTTGATCGATGTTATCAACAGGGCAATGATCGCTTTAAGGCATCTTCGATGACTCGGGATAATGATGATCATTGCGCTGGGTGTGTCTATTCTTGGGCTAAAGTGCCAATCGTTATCGGGCCACCTTCAGGAATTTCGGAATTTGAATAGACGCCTGCCTCTCGGGCTGCCTGTGGTCAGAGACTTGTTTGGATTTTGCAATCTATGAAATACACGCTTTTAGAGCATGAATTATTTCCCAACATATATTACAACACCACTACAATCTCACAGAAGAAGGCAATCATACAGATCAGTGTATGGTCAAATTGCCCCCTAATTCTAATAAAGTCCATCTACTCTGCATACGCTTACTTTGTATTTTTGCTTCTCAGTCATCACAGAACTGAGAGCTGCAAGAAAAAGAGAAAGAAATATGAACATTCCTTCGGTAAGGGGAATACTGGTCTGTCAGGAACTAAAAATAATTGATAGCATCTGTATCAGGCAATTTTTTTTACTCTCTACCAGTGTCCATTTCAGGCATCCTGTTAGCAGGACTTAGGATTTTGCAGCTAAATGCAATGGGCTGCAATTTGAGAGGCCTACAAGAAAAAAAACTTATCAGACTTCCCCCCCCCCCCCCCCCCCCCGCCCCAGTGACAGGTGCAAATTACAAAATGAAAGGGCCTACAGACATTTAACATTTTCTAATTTTAGAATAATATAGTATTAGCATCAGATTCCAAGGGCATAGAGATATAGGAGCAGCAAGGAAATGCTCCCAGAAATGTTTTCTAGCCTGAAGAGACAAGCTAGCCACAGGAAGAAGAGAGAGCCACTTCTTTTAAAATGTGTGAATTACTGAATGCAAGAGCCATTGGCCCTTTCAGCTTCTGTTTTTAACCAAAAGTGAGCTATTAACTTGTGTTTATGAAGACTTTAGTTGGACTTCAATGTTTTTGAGACAGCTTCTGAGCAAAATACAAAGAAACTACATTACATATTAGTAAATGCAGCATTTAGAATAACAACTAAATAGTCCTATCTCATAGTTAAATGTTCAGTTCTTCATAAATTGTGATCAAGTTCCATGAAATGCAGTACCTAATCCAGTTAAATCTCACCTACACCTCAGATTTGCTTGTGTAACTAATATTTTCCCTTCCACTCCCTATCCCTTCTCTCACCACAGTCCTCAAGCCCTCAGCCAGGCACAAGCCAACTTCTCACCTCAACTGCTGTTAGCAATTACCAAGCACCTGTTGGTAATTACCTGAGCCCCTGCCCCACCCACAGCAGCTGTAGGTCCCTGGCTGCTGGGAGAACAGGTCTGAAGTGCAGACCCCAACACCACCACCCCCCCACCAAAAAAAAAAAAAAAAAATTAAAACTTTTCTAAATAATTTGAGACTAGTAAAACATCAGGATGTGGAGGGACTTGTTTATCCTTTTTAGGCCAATCAAGAAAAAGTTTATAGCCTTCTCTGTAAGGGGAAGACTGGGGGTTTTTCTTGAAGCAGAAGCATGTTTTATCAGCCCAGTTTCCTTCCTCATTTGCTCCTGCTCCCCAGGAGACCATTCACTAGGCATATATATGTAAATATCTATGTCTGAAAACACATCTACTGGAGTGCATGACTTACACTGGTGCAATTTAAAGCATAGTTTTTATTGTACAGAAATGCAAAAATCTGTTCTAGCAGAGGCACATCTTGTGGAGCTGTAAGGACCCTGACAGCATGTCTGCTACCAAAGCAACAACTCCTGCTCTGCAGTGGCTTGAGCAGGCTGAGATGGAAATGTTTCTTCATCAATGCATAAACCACAACAAAGTAGTGGTGACAAGCCTTTTTTCCAAGTCTGACTGAAGGTTTGGGAAGCAGGTCTGCCGGCAGAGGGCACACAGAAGCATGACACGTTTGCCTACTGTGCACCTACAATTTCTACACCATCATATCACTACTCAGGTCACTGAGCAAGCTGACACTGTATGACAGGTTATCCGTCCTGCATAGAAAGTCACAGAGAGGAAGAAAACACAGAAGATGACAATGCAAAAGAAGTTGAAGAAATGTGGCAAGGATTGAGCATTAAGGGACAGAAATAAGAAGAGACCATACCCTTGAACTGTAAAGTCCTGTCAGGGAACTGCAAGTACTTGCATATTTGAGTTCATCAACCGGACTTGCATGCTTCTCCACATTTCCATTATTTCAAAAATACTGCTTCCTGGACAAGCTGCCAGGTCTCCAGTACCAGTCCTAGCTCCCTTCCAGCAGTCTGCATCTGAGCAGGGAGTTGAAAATAGATCAGGGATTACCTTTTACGCTGTAAGCATTCAAGACAGCCAAAGAACTTTGAGGGAAAAGGCCATACTGAGTGCCTAGGACAAAGAGATCTTAAGAAATTGGAAGAAGGAAGTATTGATTGAGGGTCACAGTTATGTTGAGGTTTAGCCTTTCAACAGTTTGTTGCTTTTCTACTGAAAACTGCAGGTGAGAAAGCCTAGGCAGAAAAGGGAAGGAGAAGCTATGGAAACAAACCCATAGCTGTACACAAGGACAGAAGCAGATTTCTTCTTCACCAGGCTGAAGAGAGTGGTTTTATTATTTGAAAAACAAAAGCCAAACTACCCCAAGTCAAATATATATTGTCCCACTACATTTAGACATTACAACAATAAAAATGCACTATAAAACTACTGCAGTAAATTAGTCAGTTAGGAACAATAAACAGGGCACATGTTAATAGTATCCGTATCTATCTTTGGAAAGATGAGCAATTACAATCTGCATCCCGGCTCATGCTCAGTATTTACTACAATCTCAAATAACAATAAAGTCAAACACAACAGATGACTGATGTTCCTACCTTCTGCTTTCCAATCAGAGTTTTAAAAGATAGTTTATTACAAAATCAGTCTCAAGTATGTTCAAGGCCTTGGGAGCTCTCTGAGCTTAATTAACAACAGAAATAAAAACTATATCTTTATAACAAAGTTATAAAGATCACAACTTTAACATCACACATATAGAATCCATTTAAATATTTCTGTAAAGCCAGTATTATAATATTAAAACTTTTTATATAACAATCTATTTGTAATATTGCTGAAACAAGGCACGCTTTTCTAAATACCTACTGGCTTTGGTAACTGCTAAAGGTAATGTAGATTGAACTGTACTACTGCTTACTCATCTTTCTGTTGCACAGAAATCTTGGATACTTTAGTGCGTACATCTGTAATTCTGACATTTTCTGAAATTAAAGCGAGAGGAGAAATGGGCTAAATTCAGGTACCTAAAGTTACGTATCAACATTTGCCGACATAAATCAAATACACAAGGAAAGCTTTTCTATGGGAGGAATGCCAGAGTAAACTAAAATATGTATTGATAAGAATAATCAACAGAGTAGAAATGAAGAGCATCTGCACCATAGGAGAGAGTGTATAAAATCACACTCTGCATCAAGAGAACATAATTGGTATTTCTTCACAGCCTTCTCCCTTTGCATGCCGCTCTGCAAAGTGCAAGGGGCCTCAAGGACTGAAGGAAACACAGGGAGTCAAATGGAGACACTTGCACCTGTCTCACTGGGGGCTCCTGGGGAAGCAGTTCCCTTGGGAATCCAGCCCCTCTCTGCCAAGGGCCCTTCCCCAGATGTGTACATTTCATGGGCAACACCAACCCACCCTTAAGTGCGTGGTGCAGAGGTTCAGGGACATCACAACATAACCAATATGATCCAGTGAAGCTAAATTTATTATTCCTAAAAAGACTCTATTTATAATAAATCTTTACTGTCCATGTGTCTCTAGCTAATACATGATTGGTTAATCCTAGCTGTTCACACGTCTAAAATAGAATGCTGATTGGATCATCTAATGTTTTACACATCTTGCTGGGATTGTCTGGCCCACGCATGGCTCACTTTCCCAAACTTGCTGACAAACTTGCTGAGTCCTGATGACTCTTCTTCATGTATCTTTTTCAAGGATATACCAAGCTCATTTCTGAATATGTCCATAATTCATTCTTTGTGAACGTGTTCATTGTCCATTATTACAAGCAGGCTGGATTGGGCATTGGCTGAATATGGCCACTCTCTTGCAAAAACTCCTCCATTCTGTCTCTGAGCCAGCATTCGAGCCAGTTAAACAAAATCCTCCCTCTCACGCTGTAAAGAATGTGGAATTAGTGTTGGAATGTGACCCTGAAATGGAAGCAGCTCAGAAACAAAAGTAGAAAAAAGTTATTCCAGAAGCTATTGTAGAAGGGACTTTTCTCTCCAATGATGTAGAAGCTTTTCCTGTAGTAACTAATGCTGCAAGTAGAGTTTGAGAACCTTTCAATTGGAAGATTTTAGAAAAATTGAGAGCTGCAGTTTCACAATTTAGTTGAAAATCCCAACTTGCACAGTCACTTCTGCAGTATATTTTTCCATCTAACACATTAATTCCAGCTGATGTGCATACCATGATATGACTTATAATGCCACCCTGTCAGCAGGTGATGTGTCATAAAAGCTGGGAGGAAAAGTGTGCTCAAGAAGCAGCAAGACCCAGAGTGCAGGGTGATCCTCTGTATGGTTTAACAGCACAACAGTTACTTGGCAAGGGGCCCTGGCCTACTGCCACTGCCCAGGCTAAGAGCATTGATCAAGTCTTGCAGATGAGCCAACAACTGGCATAAAATGCTATTCCTGAAGTTCCAGATAAGTTACACATCATGTCTTTTACACAAATTCACCAAAGAAGAATGAAGACTTTGATAAATTTGTAGGCAAATTGCATGAAGCTATCTATAAGCATTCTGATTTAAATTCAGACACAAAGATACATCTGCAGTTTTCAATTACCTAATTACATTTTCAGCTAACCCCTTGGCTCACCTCAGGCACATCCCCGACTGCCTCTCTCCCAGCAGCTCAGAGCTGCATTGCACAGCGCTTGCTGTGCGCCACAGAGCACAAAGCAGGCCGGCCTGGTGGGCCTGAATATTTCTGCCAAACACTCTGCATCTCACACCTTTGCTCTGGCTCAGTGCAGAACTGCAGGATTGCAGGCGCTTCCTCCCAGAGCTGCGTGAGGCGCTGGCTGCTGCAGATGGGCCCTGCCAAGCTGTCCCTGCTTCACGCTGGCTTTGCTTCCCCTGGCACAAGTGCCGGGCCTGAAGGAGTTGCCCTGTTCCAGCCTGCTGAGCAGCGCGGCTCCCTGCCCCGGTGCCCAGAGAGCTGCACACACTGCTGGCCTTTGCCAGGAGTTGCAGGGCAGCCGGCAGAAGAGGAGGAATCCTCAGCCAGCCCAGCGGCCTGCGGCTGCCCTTGGCCTTTCTCTGCTCCTGGGCACACTCCAGACGGCCAATGCCTCCAGGCCGGGCTGTGCCCAGCACTGATTCGCTTCCCTTCGGGAGCAGCCAGCTGCCACCTGGGCTCTGAGAGCGAAGGATTCGCCCGCTCCCAGCAAGAGGCACCCAGGGCCCGGCTGCTGCCTCTTGCAGCTCCAAGGGCCTCCTTCCAGCCTGCCTCTGCCGGGCTCAGGCTGCTCCGGCCTCTGCCGGGGCTCTGCTGGGGCTCCAGCCCGGGCAAGGCCGGGCCCGCTCTCACCTCACAGGCGCTGACAGCTCTGCACCACAGGAGACCTTCCCCAGCACCCTCTCTGATCTTTCTGCTTTCTCACTTGAGCAAGGCTGTCCTCCAGCCAAAGACATTGCACCTAGGGATACAAATCCAAGTGGCAGCAACCCCAATGCTCTCCAGTCACAGCTGAAGGCCTGCATCTGAACAAGATGTTTGGGCTGCTCCATTCTTCCTTTGGTTTTGCCTTCAAATGCCATTGCCCTTTCTGCCTCAACTAGAAGTGTCACAGATGTACCAAAACGGGCCAGTGTGCTGGCCAAAGGCAGTGTGCTCTGGAGATGATGAATGAAGAGTCTTCCCAGCTTTCAAAGCACATTGTGAAAAACAACAATCCCTTCTTTTTAAATTTGAACCGTTTAGTAGCAATAAAACGGTTATTAAGATAGTAATAGCAGTTAGAATAATAAGAATTTGGACAATCAGAGTTAGAACAGTAAAGGACAATAAAAACAAAGACATACGGACAGTCCTGGTGCCTCCTGGGAAATTATGCCTCAAAAGCACACACGCTAACAAAGGATTAGCCCTTAAAAGCAATAGCCTGTTGCATATTCATATATCTCATACATGATGCATAAATTCTTTTCAAACAAAGGGTGTTCTCTGCTTATTGTCAAGTTCTCCCCCTTAATCCTGTTGGCTCCTCAAAGTTGGGAAGGAGGTGGAAGAAAGTTGGTTTTTTCCAATAAGGACGCAAGAATTCTTCCCTTGGTGCTTTTGGTGTCCTGTTGCTGTCATCTCTGGGCAAAGAATTTCTTGATTACCCCATCCCTTTCTTGAGCTAGTTAAAAAAGTATCTTACATCGCATAGCTCCTGTTTTACATAATGTTATAACCTAAAACTATATTTACCACTGAAATAATTACCAATATAGCTGGACGGGACGTACATGAGCTTGTCTGACCTTTGCTGCCTGACCAAATAGCGGCAACTCTGGAATTTTACCCCAGAGACACTTTTGGCTAGCTGGGTGCTGCAGCTGAGCGCTTGGAGGCAAGTCCAGGCATGCAGGAGCTCAGGTTTACCTTTGGTGGAGAAGCTTTAAGGCGAGGTGAAGGAAAGGAGTCGGTTCTGATGGAGGGTTTCTATGCAGAGCTTTATTCCTGGCCCACAGGCCTCTGAATCCAGCAATGGCTCCAGGAGAACTCCCAACCGCATGGTTTGCTCGCCCTTTTACCCGGGGCAGAGGGGCAGGGAAGGAACACGGGGACCACCAACCAGGTACGGGGCGGGGAAGTGTCAAGGGACAGAGGACACCTGGATGGCCCAATGTCCTTCCAGGAGGGGAGGGCATCTTTTGAATTCTGCCAATCACTCGATGCCCTTCTGGAATGCCAGGATTGACAGACAGCGCTCAGCAGGGGTCAGGGTGTGGAAAGGAGGGATGATTGACACACCTGGCAGGGAATTATCAGGGAGGAACCTGGGGTATCTGAGGCAAACCATGACATCACACCGCAGCATACCACACTACTTAAAAAAATACAGTACTACTAACTAAGACAACATAACACATATAGTATATTAATTTTTATATATATATAAATTTTAATATCTGTGAAGAGCCTGTCCTGTAATATGTACTTTTCACAACACCAAAGAAGCCATTGCACCTTTAAGAGACAGCTGACAACTCAGAAGGAAATGCTCAGCTTGTTCACAGGGTGAGAAAGAAAGGATTCTTCCAGATGAGTTAAAGTTTCAGAAACTTTATTTATTTACAATCCTACTCTATAATCCTGTATGGTGGTATTTACAGAAAAATGGACAGGCACTAAATGAAACAGCCTAACCTTCTGGAGCTAACTAAACAAACTAACCTTCTAGGATTAAATCCGGTTTTTAATAAAGCTGCACTCAACTTTGTGGATAAAAAGGTGATGTTGCGAGCAGAAAGAAGAAGCAGAAGAGTTGCTGACAGACAAAGGGGTAACAACCCAAATAAAATGACCCTTACAGCATCTACCAATTAGATTAAGAAAAAGATGCAACCAAACAATGCATGACTACAGAAAGCTAGAGGATAGGAACTAATTATAAACTATGTTTAGAAGCACAATAAATGGCTTCTCCTTGATTCACATTAAATTGTGCAGAGTCTTTTTTCTTTTCTCCACATAGTCCTACTGTAAATCCTACTCTAAATCCTACTCTACAGTCCTACTCTACAATCCTACTCTAAGATGGCTATGGAGAAAATATTCCTGATATGATTATAGCGCTGTTTGCTTCTCCATCCTCATCTTCACTGAGATGATGAGTGGTGCCAGGGTGGATGCAGCCTCGGCTGATGTTACAAATGGATGCTGGTAACAAAAAAAACCCACAAAAAACCAAAAAATGAATACAAAAACAAAAAAGAAAACAAAACACAAACAAAAAACCCAAAACCAAAACAAAACAAATAAACCAAAAACAAACAACAAACCAAACAACAAAAAGACAAAGAACAGTGAACAGTGAACCATTACTTTCCAAGCTCAGTGCTTCACAGGCTCAGTTGGGATTGCTCTGGGTCCTAAAAAGACCCAGAAAGAGGAGCAGTGGGACCATCTGCTACCCAGCAGTCATGTGCAGGGCCCTGCCATCACAGGCAAACCTGGCCCAGAATCCCACTCATCCATTTATTCAGGTTTCTTTATCTTGTTGGGATTTTTGCCCTGCCAGTGCTCTAGAAATGGTGCTTTCTGTCCCTGGGTTTTCTTCCTTTCAGGAAACTCCATTGGCTCACATGGGTCCCTGCCTTTGAAAGACAGGCACTGTGCTGATTCCCACAGGGACAGAAAGCAGTGTCTACCTTTCCATGTCCTGGCCCTCGTGTGCTGGATGGCTCCTTCCTTCCCAGCAGGGCCAGCCCAGTGGCGCTGGGCCCTGCAGTTCCCTCTCTGCCACACAGCCTGGCAGTAACCCTGGCACAGTTGCCGTCTGCTTGAGCGTGCCAGGCAGCAGATGGGGCTGGGACAAGTCCCTCCCAGCTGTCCCTGTTTGCGTGGCAGAAACCTCTAAGGGTGGGCTGGGGGGCACAAACCAGGGCCCCTCAGAGTGAGCCCCCCACAGCCTCTCCTGCCCACAGCCAAATCTCTGACTGCTCAGCTGGGACTGGCTTCCTTGGGCTCCTCCACCACCATTTCATGTCTCTGTACCCTGCATTGCTCTACTTCAATTCTTTTGCCATTAGATAAAACTGAGCACTCCACCAAATTACAAAAGAGGGTGACAGAAACAGTCAGAGGACAGAGCACCTCTCCTCTCTGGAAATGCAGAGGGAGCTGGAGTTATTCAGTTTTGTGAAGAACAGGCCCCAGGGAGACTTTATTGCCACTTTCCAAGATTTCAGAGTGGCTTTGAAGAAAGTGGGGGACATCTTTTTTAACAGGGTCAGTTACAATAGGATATGGACAAACATTTTTAAACACACAGGGCATCTAATCAGAGTAGGTCTAAGGAAGAACTTGTTTTCTTGGAGCATGCTGGAACCCTGGCACAGCTTGCCCCAAGAGCTTGTAGGTGCCCCATCCCTCCAACCATTCCGGTTCCGGTGGCAAATAGCCCTGAGCAACCTGATCTCTTTAAAAATGTCCCTGCTCATTGCAGGACACTTGCACCACAGGACCTTTACAGGGCCCTGCCACCCAGCCCAGTCTAGGATTCCTCACCATTTTCATTTGAAGAGCACCAAGAATGGAGGTGAGGAGGAAGGGGGCTCATCTGCTGCCTTGGGCTTGAGTGGAGGAGGAGCCCATCCCTCAGAGCCTGTTTCACCTGCAGCCCCTTCACATTTTACCTGCAGGAGCTCCTTGGCAGACCAGCGCCGCGCCTCGTCTCTCTGCAGGCAGCAGCTCAGGAAGTCACGCAGGCAAGATGAAAATAGGTTGGGCTGCTGCAGCTTTTGTCTTCCTCTTGTGGCTATCAGGAGTTGGGGCTGGGGAAAAAGGAGACACCAGGCTCCACCTGCTTCTTTCCCATCTGCCACTGCTCTCCCAGATCACATTGATTAAGCTCCACTCTGCAGTGGCAGTTTCTGCCCTGGCAGAGACCCAGAGATGACTTTCCTTTACCAACCAAAAACCCAAACTCCGATGCAGCCACAGCTTTCCCACTGTCCTGCAGATCTTGCCTTGGCAGCTGATTTCATTGCCTGACCTAGTTAGTGGGAACTACATCAACACAAGCACAGTTCCTTCACTGAAGATTAATACCAGCTTGAGAGGCTTTTTGGAAGAAGGACTTTGCTATACTAACTCTACTGTATCCAAGGGTTAGGATATGAAAAGTATCTCTGCAGTGCTTCTTGTCTCTTAAGCACAGCTGCCATAAAACAAAACAAATCAAGCTTTTTGCTTTGTTCTTGAAAACAATGGGAATTGGAAGGAAAGAAAGGAAATCTACCAGGTATTCCTCAGGTAAGGAAACAAACATTTGGAATCTCATCTTCAACACAGACACATGAAGATGCATGCACAAATGTACTGGGATGAAAACGCCTGCTGGGACACACAGGAGCCACCTGCAGCTCTGTCTCTCAGCAGTCTGAAAATTTCTGCTTTCCTTACATGGAAAAGAAAAACTTTTCATGGTCAAATCAGAAGGAGAGGTTCCATCCCTACGGTCACCCTCTACTCATTTGGCTACACAAGTCAATGCATGAATGGTAGGCCCATCCCAGAAAGTGCCGGGAAAGAAATGGGAGGTTTTGGCAGGCTCTCCACATCACCAGGCTCTGGCTTGGTGACGGGCAGAATGTGGCTTGGGCTGGGAGAGAAACACGGTCACTGAGTGTTTCAGCAGCACTGCAAAAGAAGCAGAAGAGACTCTGTGGCCTTTAGACCCTCATGCCCAGGTTTCAGGCATGTTTCCCAGTGAGAAGAAACTGCACAGGGGGTTAAGTTCCTCTCTAAAAATCAGTGCCTTAGCAACTTTCTTGTGTTTGGGCTTCCTTTCTTCATTTCTGGAAATGTAACACCAGTTCTGAGAGGCTTGCCTTGTGGTTTTAGGCGCATCTTCACAGACAGACAAGTGGGAACAACTTGAAAGCCAAAGCAAATGTTGCCTTAGAAGAGCTGGGGAGTGTTTGCCTGTGGTGAGGCCTGAGCTGTCTGGCAATCCCTTTCCATGATGTGCAGAAACATCCAGCTGCTCCCCAGAACTCAGTCCCTCTGGGCACGCAGGCCTCTGGAAACCCCTGAGGATTCCAGCCTTTCTCCTGCTCAAGAGCATCTAACCTAAGCTGAGCTCCAGTTTCTTCAGCAAGGCCAAGGATGCTCACTTCCATGCAGCTGACAGTGTCCATGGAGCTCAGCAGGTCTTTCTGATACTCCTCAGGCCAAGCAATTACAGTGTAGATTGGCAAGACATCGGCTGATCATTATCCAGTGTGGTTCATGTGGAACCAAGCTCTAACACGCTGACAAGTCAGAGGGAGAGAGCTCATTCTGCTTTTGCAAGATGGTATTTAGAAACATAGGCGACCAACTGGGAACTATTCAAACTTGCAGAATCCATCTCAAATAGACAAAAAGAGCAATGGCAAGAGGCCTTGGAGTCTCCATAAAAATGCCCACCACTGTCATGATAACTCTGTGCTCGTGGCACTGAAATAGATGGTGACCAAAGAGACTTTGCTATTATCCTCTTTAAGCCAAAGGAGAATTTCTAAGCTGGAAATGGCAATGCACTCCCCTTGTGTACAAATAATTGATGCGGCTTTCTGTCCTTTTCCCACATCACCAGAGGTGACAAAGAGGGTTTTATCCTGACTCTCAGCTGAGCTCAGCCACTGGCCATGGTGGAGAGCTGGAGTCCTCCCTGTCATTAGAACTGTGCAGGCCAGGGATGGCCCTGCTCCTGTGGTAAAGAAACACAGCACCGGTGTCAACTGCCCACGCTGGATCCCAGCCCAGGCACCTGCCTGCAAGCTCATCAACTTGTTAAAGTAGCAAGAAACAGCCAAGGGTTTGGCAAACAATTCTAATCGCAGTCGGAGAAAAACACATCCTAAACTTATCCAGGCCACCCACATACGTGACTGAACAATGTACAGATGACTTGAAAGACTGAAAGTTTCGAAAAGGACTCGGAAAAGATGCTACAGATTGGAAGAGAAGAGCTGTGTTTAAAAAATGAAAAAGCAAGCAGAAATGCTTGGATATTGGTTTCATAGTAGGTTTTTTTCTCTTTTTCTTTTTTGTTTACTTTTCTTTTTCCTTTTTTTCTTATGTTTTCTAGAAAATTGAAACTGGGAAGGTCTAACCTCCATTGCTCAGGATGTTTATCACATGTCTACCCTCTCCACTGAAAAATTCTTGTCCTTCAGAAATAGAGTTCCAACATTGTTCAAAAAACAAGTGAGAAATGTCAGGCATGGCTGCAGGCCAAAATGGCAGGTTTCTGAACTGGTTAGGTTTCTGAACTGCCACTTCCCTTTCTGATACAACCAAAGCTACAGCAGATGCTGATGTGTTGCAGGGGCATTTTTAGAAGGGGACCTTGGTGGAAGTGGTGCCAGCAGATGGCAATGGGATTTTGTCCAATGGCCCACAGAGCATGGGACAGGTGAGAAAGACAGTGGGATCAGTGAGTATTTGCACCTTACCAAGACAGCAGTTGCATTCCAGGAAGGAACTTCTCGTTCCACCATTTCGATGCCCACGATTCCCAGAGACCATATGTCCACTTTGGGGCCACATGGTTGACCTGTCACCACTTCAGGCACCAGCCACCCAGCAGCGCCGGCCACGGAGCTCCGTCTGCCCTGCTCAGGGCTGAGCTGAGCAAAGAGGCCAAGGTCAGCTGTGGAGAAAACAACAAACCATGAAAGCCAGCTCCAATTAGGAAACCAAGCAAAAGAATTACCCACTCTCGGGCTAAGAATGTGCTGTTGAATCTCCTGGAGAACTGTCCATGCGTGATATCCTTGGAGCTTTAGCCAAGGCAGTATGGAATTGGCCATTTCCAAATAAACCCAGGTTTCTTAACACTGCTCACAGCAGTGGACCTTATTCCCCTGAAGCTTGAGATTGCAGCTCCCTCTGTCTGGAAGGGACACACACAGAGCAAGGCCACTCTTGACTGCTCGTGGTTCCTTATACCTCTGTGCACGTTGCAACTGTGCCCTCAGCTCGCAGCAGGGGTCCCTGCACTGCCACCAGCACCATTTTTAGGGAGCTGGCAGTCACTCCAAGCAGCCCCACACCCACATCCCTGGAACGCTGCACCTGACCAAGAATATACTGACCCAGCTTGACAGAACCATCAGTTCTGAGAAGGATGTTTCTGCTCTTCAAATCTTGGTGGATGACGTGGTTTGAATGAAGAAATTGCAGTCCTTGCAGGCACTGAGAGAGAAAACAGAGAGAGGAGGTCAAAAATGAGTGATGTGATTTCATCCCACAAGAAAGGAAAGAAAGAACCTAAAAGATTCCCTCTCCAGGGGAATGGGGAGTAATGGCAGAACAGTAATGGCCACTGAGAGGAAGAGCTTGCTGCTCCAACACCTGCAGAGCAGGACCTTTCTGAGGAGAGGCACGTCAGCTTTTGGAAGAGCAGCAGCACCTGCTGTTGTAGGCTGTCCCCTGCCAACCAACCAGGATGACTCCTGCTGCAGTGGATGTGCTTTTTCCTTGCAGAGGACAAAGGAGGGGTTTGGAAAGGAAACGTCCCTCCCTTTGGTGTGAAGCGGATCACTTTTGGGTGGGAGGCTGCATGACAAAGATTTTCTTGCTGGCCTCAGCACAGGCTTGGATGTATCACACCAGTCACCTTCCAGAAGCAAAGAGCATTTTGGCTGCACTACTATCCTTTTCAGCTGAGGACTGTGAGAAATGAGTCGTTTCTCTTTGCTGATCATTTCAAATCCTGCCACCACCACCTTTGCTTTCACAGGCAAAAATGCAGTGAAGACAGACTCCAGGCAAACATTTAGTGAAGCAAGGAGGAGAACAGCATATAAAAATACAAGAGATAGAGCGAGAATACAACAGCAGGAGATAAGAGTACTGGCACTGAGTACAGGGAGTGCAGGGGCACTGGCAGGCCTTTGACTTGAGATCCTTTTACTTGCCCATAGAATAGCAGCAACACAGAAACAAAGCTTGACACAGGAAATCACTCCAGCTCTGAGGCCCTGTTTCCTAGACAATGCTGCCCAAGCCCCTGGAAACACAGATGGGATTGCTGACCTCCCGACTGATGGCTGCCATCTCATCTTCCGACAGGTAGGTCTGGCTGATGGCATTGCTCAGAGTGCCTCCATCCATGTACTCCATAACCAGGGACAGTTCCTCACCCAGAAGGTAGCTGAAAGAAGGAAAACAAGGGCGTGGAGATGAATGTACATGGCTAGGTTGCTGTTTGGAAAGGACGGGTTGACTCTTCTTTTCAGATCCCTTTGAGACAAACACAAAATAAAGGAATAGACATTCCCTCCTGGCTGTGCATTTTTTGCCATCTGTCCAGTCTCAAGGAGAAAGGCACAGCTGCGAAAAAGGAGAGGTCTTAGATGGGCAGCAAGCAAAATGTGCAGTTTAGTAACAGCCCAGATAAAAAGCCTGTCATGCTTGGTGTTTCTGGAAAAAAGCACCTAGTCTTCCTGGCATGCATAGCAGTGGAAAACAGTGGCAACAATCCAAGGGAAATCCTTGTTAGTTTACCTGGACGTAAGAAGACACTTGAAAAAAATCAAGCTCCAAAACAAAGTGGTGGCTGTGAATATAGACATCATTGATTTAGTAAGACACGACTCATCCGGGTTCTTGAACAATTTTCAAATACCATGTGCCAGCGAAGACTCATGCAGACAAAATGCAATCTCTTCCCATCCACTGGAGATGAAAAGAGCAATAATAATTAGCCAATAATTACAGCTCTATTTTCTGCCAGTGACCAAAGTGGGATTTTACCTTGCATGTTTGCAATATGTGAACAAACATTCATAGGACAAAAGCACAACCCACCTGTCTAAACAGTTGACCAGGTTGGGATTCCTGTTCACCTTCATGACCATGAGTTCATTGACTTTTAGTTCCTTCTTCCTCAGTCCTTGAAGACGTATTTTCTTGATGGCCACCTAAAATGACATTGATAATCAGTAACTTTAGAGGTTGGTGGCACGAAACCACAAGGCATGTGGAGCGAGTGATTTTGCAATGGCACAGCTGAGCTGTGCCAAACTGCCTTGTGATTAGGCACTGCAGTAATTAGGAACTGACATTCCAAAAGCCCATTTCTCTGCTCCCTTGGGAGCCAGTTACAGGACACGTGGGGCCACTGACATTTTGCCTTGACCACTTGGTAACAGCGGTGTCTCAATTATCACCCCACAAACCTCTGACCAAACTCTCTGCTGCATCTTTTGGGATTCAGAAGAAGTAATCCTTGCCTTAATACTCTGTGGATACATCCTGGGCTATGGGCAGGGCTTGGGGCTTTCAGGGATTCTTTGCTGATCTCTCCCTATGTGCAGTTCCCAAGTGCAGCACTGCAGGTGGGTAAGGAACTACCAGTAACTTTGAGATGGATTTGCTGGCAGCCAGAAATGAGAACTCAGGACTCTGAAGCTGTAGCCCCAAAGAGCAGTGAGGTGCTCACAGGCACCACCTTTGTTTTAGCAGTGGAGAGCGAGTGAGCGCATCCTTCTCTGAAAGGAACCGCTGCCCTCCGTGCCTTCCTTCCGGCAGCTGAGGAGGACAAAGTCCCAAATGTGTTTTGTGGGCTGGCACCAGTCTGTGCTTCTTGTGCCTTTTCAGCACAGCTCTGCCCAAAGCTCCAGCCACAGCTCACACCAGAGGGGAAAGCCCTTGAGTGCAGCAGAGTCTGCAGGGGCTGTTCACATTTACCTCTCCTCCAGTGGCAGTGTTGACTGCTCTATAAACATCTCCAAAAGTCCTAGAAACAAAACAGAAGCAGAGAAAGGAGAAGCCATTTCAATCTTGCAGTGAAAGCCAGCCCACGCAGGAGATCTGTGCTGTCAATGCCTAAGACCTGCAGGACACTGGAAGCATGGAGGTGTCTTTGACAATGCCTTCTGAGCACACTTAGAAATTCTGATCAGCACTGACAATCTGAGCCCAGTGCCTGAACACATTTGCTGCTTGTCTGATTTCACACTTGATACCTATTCCACCAGCAAAACACCTGATGCATAGTTTTGTACAATTAACATTGCTTGGACTCACCCACTGCCAATATTTTCCAGTTCAATGTATTTTAGAATAGGATTTTCCATCTTCACCATTCTCCCTGAGGGAAACAAAATGCAAGATGTTCACTTTAAAGCAGAGATCCCACCTTCTAGGAGATACAAAAGGCAGCCCCACTGTCTGGGGCTCTGAGCCCTCTCTTGGTGGACAGCTGGCTAACAACAACAGGAACAGCAACTGGAACAACAAGAAAAGAACAGCATGCCCACAGCACAAGTGGCTGGCACAGAGACTGATTTCTAGCGTCCTTTGAAGTGAGAGACCGCTTGACAGCAGACACACAGGGAAGCACCGGGAGATACATTCAGAGGAGACTGAGAGCAGAAGAGAATACCGACCAAGGCAAGTAAGTTTGTCATCTAGAAACATTAAGGACAGCAGGAACTAACAGTGCCTTTGTTTTCTTGGGAATGAAAACTGTGAGATTTAGAAAAAGTTTTCTACTTGCTAAGATTAAATTCACCTGGACATCTAGAATCAATTCCTCTGAACAGAAGCCAAGTTCAGAACAGGAGGAATATTGCCAAGTGTTCCCATCTTTTCCACCTTGCAGCAGTTTGCCAGAAGAATGCCTCTGCATTTGTAAACCAGAGCAGCTCATGCTAGAACCAATCCCCACGGGGCTTTCGGCATCAGGACCCTCACCCTTTATGAGCAGGCTGAGACCAAAGACGCCCTTGCCCATGCCCCGCGTGAAGAACCGCGCCACTTCTCTTCACCCTGTTGCCCCCATTCAGGACACAACAGGATGGACTTTGAGATCAGCCACACCGAGGCGCAGATCAGTGCCCTTTTTGTCCCAACTGGTGATGGTAGACACAGAATCCACTGGGCTCTCTTCTCAACCCTACCAGATCTTATCTGAGAGCACAGCACTGCCAGCTGTTATGGGCAAGAAGGAGATTCATTGGGTTGTGCTGCAGAATCACAAAGGGCTTGATGTGTTCTCCTAGAGACTGATCTCACCAGGGCTTAAGCCAGTGGCTAGGACTCAAGCAGTCACAGCTTTCTGCTGATCCAGGAACAATCCCTGCTTCTGCCTTTGGCAGAGAGGGAAGCCCAGGAAAACTCCAGCCTGTCTGAGCCGCCCTCAGAGGCAGCAGGAACACCCAGAGCTCTCTCTTGCTGCCTCGGAGCACTGCCAGCACTTCTGTGACACTAAACTGAGCATAACCCTTTGGTACAGCTATGCTGACACGTGCACACAACACACTGTCCCTCAGATAAGAAAGATACCAGACGTACTCTGCTGCTCCAGGGAGTCACCCGCCATCTCCTGTTGCTGAGCAGCAGCTGGGTCAGCACGGGAGGTGAACCAAGGGCTCAGGCTCCACTTCTTCAGCTGGGGAGCAAAGGCTCCTTGGAACGGCACTGCTGCTTCTGCAGCAGCTTCAGTGTCAGAGTCGGTGTAGATCTGAGACAAGAAATGAGTTGATGTCAGGAAGGTGTGGCAGAGATTGCCCTGAAATGCCAGAGAGATTGCCATTTGAAATGCAAGCCCTTAGGAAGCTGCTGTCAGCCACATGCAGAGCTCCACAACTGGATTGCTTTGGATGTACACTTGTGAAACCAAATGGTCAAAACCAAAGGCTGCTTTTACTCCAGTTCATAGCCAGTTTCTTGTTCTAAAGGATGACTGCAGCAATGACTGCTCCACTTCCTACCAAAGACTCCTTTCCCCCTCCTAGGTCTGCAGATACATTTGCAGCTCCTCATTCTAATGTTCTGCCTCCTGCCATGAAATTCTCTTTTTCTGCACCTTCCTCGGGTTGAGCTTATCCTGCAGCATCTCTGGATGGTTCAGTTCCTGGGCCTCATGCCAGCGTCGGGGCTCTTGGTTGCCCGTCATTTGCTGGAACTCTCTGCAGGCTGCCAGGAAGGATGGCGACACTTCCACCTCAAGTCAAACAGAACAAAGCAGTCAGAGACAACAGCTTGTCCCCGTCAGCCAGGAGTCATCGACTGGGAAGAAAGTAAAGAAAAGGACAGGAGCATTCATGAGGGATACAGACAGCTTGTAGCTCGTATTCCAAATCTATGTGAGTGAACTACAAAAACACCTCAAGAAACAAGGCCACCTGGACGAAGCCAGCAGGAGTTCATTCAGATGACTGCTGGCTAAATGGCCAGAAGAGTAATGCCACTGTCTAGAGCATCAGCTGAGATCCAGCAGAGCAGGCAGTGTCCTTGAGAGCAGCTCTGACAGAGCCCTCATCAGGATGGCACTCAGAGGCATCACGCACCCCCTGCTGCTCTGCACTGGAAAGGCAAAGAGGGCAGAAACCACCCCTTGGGTGACTGCAGTGCCTATTGCTATTTCACTTACATGCTTTTCTAGAACCTTTTGCTCCTGAAGGAGGCAATTCATTATCTCTTTGATAATTTTAATTTTTTCGTCTAACCTCTTCTTCCTTACCTTGATCCTAGCCTCAGTTTCCTGCAGCTGTGCCTCCAGCTGTTCATCACTTTTCTGTAAACAACAACGGAAAGGACTCTTTCATGAGTGGAGTGGCTGCCATTCCTTCATTCACCTGTTTTTGTTGATTGCCCCTCTGCGTAGGGAGATTCTTCTCCTCTTGGATGTCTTCATTCCTCCTCTTCGCTGCCATGATGGCACTCTGAGCTTCAGGCAGCTCTGCTTGTGGCTCTGCCTTCATGTTCTGTACACACAAAAGCAGAGCCAGTGACTGAGAGCTGCCATCAAGCTCCGCTTTTCCCTCTTTTAGCCTCAAAATCAAATTTATTCAGTCCCTTCTTTCTGCTTCCCTACCCAGCTCTGTTTCCACTGTAACCATCCTGTCCCAGGGCTGATCTCTGTAGATTCCAAGGCTCTGTGCTTCCATTGCCTGTGGGACTCCTGGCCTCCTCAGTCCCAGGAGCTCTGGTTTATGCCCCTCTTCCTGCCCTTCCCTCTGTCCCCTGGCCAGTCAGGCTCACCTGGCCATTCTCCTGTGGCTCTTCCACCTGCTGCCTGAGCTGCTCTTCCTGCTCTCGGGCAGGGAACAGCTCTCCCTGAGTCTGGCAGGGCATCTCAGATAAGGCAGTGTGCTCCTGCTCTTTCTCTAGAAGCGCCTGCACAGAAAGCAAGAGAAGATGGGTTTCAACTTCCCATACGCCCTTTGTGGGCCAAGACTCACAGACTGCTGGGCTCACATGTTCCCAAAGCACTGTGCTGCTGCTCTCCTGGGTCATTCTCTGCCCAAGGGGAGGCACAGATTCCAAAGTGACCCTGGCCCTACAATCAGGGGCCACTGAGACTGAAGCTCCAACAGCCTCTCAGGAGCTGACAGGGAAGGGGTGGCATTTCTCAAGGGTCTGGTGAGGGCCTCCCTCTGCTTCTGCCATGGCCTGTTTGTCTTTCAGTAGTGACTGACACCCCGCCCTGTCCCACAGCTCCATCCTGGCTCTGCAGGAGCTTCCTGGGTGAGCTCACTCCTTGTGAGAGACACTTCTGGAGTTCACCTTCTCTTCAGGCCTGCACCAGCATTCCTCCTTCCTGACATCCACACTCTTGTTAGAAAACCGGGTCATCCAGGAGATGAGGATGCATGAAAAGATCTCTGATGGAAGTCAGAGAACCTCTATGGCCATCTCAGTATATGGAGGAGGACCAAGGTGTTTCTTCTGCCTCTTTTGTCAACGGAGAATTCTGACCAGCAGTAACAGAGTTTCTCATAGGGCCCCATTAACGAATGCACTTACACAACCCTGGGGATGCCAGTGAAGGAAACCATGTGTCATGTAATGCATGTATGAGCAAAGTCACCAGACCCCAGCTACAGCATGGGATAGTTCCACTCCCTTAGGACATGCAAAAATTTAAAGGACAAATGAAGGCTTCAGGTCAGAAAAGGCTGGAGCAGGAAAACATGAGGGGAGAAAACAACCATCTCTGGAGGGGGAAACATCTCTGCCTGCTCACGATCAGTCAGTGGAAGTTGTCTCTACTGCTCTCCTGAAGGGATGCCTTTAGGTGAGCTTTGCATCTTCCACTGCTTTGGAGCAGAGCCAGGAAGATTCAAATAGACAGATAGACAGATCTCACTTTTATAATCTCTCTTTACTGTGCTGTGGTATTTACATTCTTTGAACACAGAGAGATATAATTCTCTCTCCTAGGTTTTTTTTAAGGGAAGGTAGTGAGAAACTCAGAGAAGAAGAGAAAACAATTGTTATCTCTACTTGCTGTTCTTGTTGTTTAGTACATGTAGAATGTGTTCTAGTGATTGTTTACTGAAAGTGATTTGTTAATTGGATTTTAGTGATAGTTGTGTAGCTTGATTAGCTAATTACATAAAAGCTGTGTCATGACTGTCTGGAGACTGTCACGAGTTTTTCTTTAGTAGCTTTTTAGTATAGTATCTCTTTAGCATAGTTTTAATATACTGCTAGTGTAATAATCACAGCTTAAGAAAGCATTTGTTTAACCTTCTAAATCATAGAGCCAAAGCACATTGTTCGCCATGTGGGGGCCACCCTGAATCAATTCTGTCCTTTCTGTCGCTACACACATCAGCACTCGGTAGCAGTGCCCCGATCCGCAGCCGTCCTGAACTTGCTCTCCTGTTGCTTCAGTAACCCACACTCTTGGGGAATCTGGAGCGTGTGGGTCCTTATGGAATGCAACCAGACCCAGAGCATTGCCCTGGGAACTGCGCTCTTTGTGCATCTGTGCTCGGGCAAGTTCTTCTCTTGGACTCGACCACACTGATGGGGCTAAAGTAGCTGGAGTCAGAAATGCAGCCCAGCCCCTCCAGCTGCTCTAATCTCTGAGCACCAGCTGGAATGCAAGGGCATTGATTTCCTGCTCAATTCCCAAACACAACACACACTGATTCCCTGGGCTGCCAAAAGACACAGGAGCCGTTAACCTGAAAGCGATGTGTTTCTGCCAGTGCTGGAAAAGGGCAGGAAAGATTGAGAAAAAGCTCCCTTGCTCCCTGGAGAAGGAGAAATTACACAAGGCTTCTCCTTCTAGCAAACAAACAAACAAATAAACAAACAAAATATGAAAGTGTTACCCACTCCAGTGTCTAAAGCACTTGGATGCAGTGAAGGGATGTTTGGCAGGGAAACAGCCCTTGTGCTGAGCATTGGCTGTATGGGTCTAAGGCAGGGATCTATGGAAGTCTGCCTGAAGGTCCCTCATGAGCCCCCATTGTCCAGGGTAAAGCTCCCTCAGCCCCTCCTCCCTGGCCTTGTGCTGCCCCCCCTTACCCAGCTCCCCTGTCCTTCTGTGCACACGCTGCAGCCCCTCCATGACTCTCTGCTTCCCAGGGCCCACAGCTGCACACAGCACTCCAGCTGTGGCCGCAGCGCTGCCCAGCACAGGCCACGCTCACTGCCCTGCTCCTGCTGCCCCACTGCTGCTGGCACAGCCACCGTGCCCTTGGCCTTCTTGGCCCCCCGGCCCCACGCTGCCTCATCTTCAGCTGCTCACGGCCACCAGCCCTGCGTCCTTTTGGCCCATGCAGCTCCCCAGACACAAAGGTGCCCATTACACTTCAGATAAAGCAGGCACCATTGCAAGGTGTACACCCTGGCTTTAGCATTACAAGACAGCAGTCAAGGACTTGCAGCTTTGCTCCCATTCTAGGCTCCAATGCAGTTTTCAAAGCAAACTGCACAATAGAAGGTATCAACAGACACATGCAGTGTCTGGTTTTTGCCTCAGAAGAAAGATTCAGAACTACTCCCTTTCTTTCTTTTGCCACACTAGACAAGAATGGTCCCCCACAGCTTCATGGACAACACAGTCATCTCCTTGCAGCTTATCAAAGACCAAGAAACAGGCAGACTCAGAGCACCTATCTGCTCTGCTACCGGCTGCTCTGCCTGAAGGGGCAAAAGAAAAACCTGGCAACGAAGGCACCAAAATCCGTGACTTCAAGCAGCAACTCTACATCCCCAGTGTGTCTCTGAAATACTCCCAAGTAAGCACATCCAAGAAGTTTGTGGGGACAAAGCACCACCAAGAGCTTTTGTGGTCAGATCAACATTTTTTAGTGCCTGCAGTAACTTGGCCAGTCTGTGCAGGGGGACAGGTCTCTCCACGCCACAGTGTCCCCTGTGTATCCAACAAGGCTGAGCACAGTGTCTTTGACATGCTCCCAGCTTTGGGATCAGGGAGCTTTCATGATTCAGGCTGGCCCCTATCAAAATGCCAGGAAGCTGGTGCCTAAACGTGACAGACCAAAGCCCATTGTCCAGCTGTCACAGGCTGGGGGCAATCACCAGGCCCTGGCAGGACTCCAGCACTCAGCATCCTCAGCCAGCAGCAGCAAGTGCTGGCTGGTCAGAAACTTGCAGCTCTGCCCTGCACTAAAGACAGCAGCACACACAGCTGGCACTTACTGGCTCAGAATGTTCAGGCTGTGCTGTGAGCACAGCTGGAGGCTGGCGCTCATCCACCTCATTTGCCTCCTCTTCGGCCTCCTCTCCATGAGCAGAGGGAGCCAGAGGAGAGACTGCTGTTGGTTCTGGGATCTGTGGACAGACAGCAGTGTGAGGGACAGAAAGTTACCTATAATTGATAACCTTATTTCTATTCAGTACTTTATTCCTTTCAACTCTATTTCTACAACCAGCTCTGCTAAGGACAAATCAGAAACTTTGGTAACAACGGGATTCTAAGTCACTGCGACTAAATTTAAATGGGCTAATTCAACAGAATTGCTAATAGTTCTGAATTAGACATTACGCCCCGGCTACTATCAAGAAGCAACATTCTCCCTGCAAAATGAGCTTTTCATTCCTTGAAAGTTCTGAAATGGAAAATGAGGAAATAGCCAGCGATGCCTTTGTTATTGGTGCTGCAGACATGGAAATGGATTTTCTTTCAGCCTACCCAGCTGGCCCTCTACAATCTACTGCCACAGGCCAAGCTCACAGCTTGCTCTACAATTCCTAAGCACCAGGAACATGAAATGTTCCTTTCTCACTCACCTCAGGATCAGCACCTCTGAATACACGCTTCAGGTGACCTGGAGTGGGCAAGGGAAAATGAACAAGTGCTGTGAGAAAACTGCCTGCGCTGCTGAATCCAACAGAAGAGGTCAACCCAAACAGAGAGTATTTTTCTTTATCAACCTCCCTCCACATGACATAGTTCTTTCACACAGCCAGCAAGAGATCAGGACAATAATCTTGGTTGTGCCTACACTTTGGCCTGTCTAGTCAGTAAATGAATACAAACATGATCAAGAAAATGCAAATTCTTCTTCAACACTCAATGCTTCTGTTCTGTCCAACAGATAAAGCAGCTTTTGTTCTCTTGTCTTTCAGGTACTTTTTTCAAAAAAGAAGTTGCACGCACTAATTCCCATTAAGTTGCTGAAAACAGTCACCCAGAAAAGCTTGCCCCAAATCCCCCTGAGCTGTGGCAGTTCTATTGTGAAACAGCACAGCAGCAGCTCCAGGCTCAGGAGCAGACACTCACTGCTTTGGCGGTTGCACTTCACTGCAAAGGGAATCACTCTTTTAGCACTCAGTCAAGGGTAAAAACGGACAGTCAAATCCTTTCATTACAAAATTTAGAATAAAAGAAGCTTTCCCTGAGTTCTGGGGAGAACTACAAAGTCTTCAGAAGGCCTTCTGAGAAGGCCTCCCAGTCTGCATTTTGGAAGTTGTCCTGCTTGTCCCAGCAACCTGAGGAAATGACAGACTCTGCTGCCACAGACTCTCCCGTGGAGGGAATGGATGCCCTGCAGGTTCTCCTGCAAATGCTGCCCCTGTGGCTACAGACACCCCCTTTTAGCTGAACCTCTTGACAGGAGCTTTACCAAACCAGTGGCATCCTAAAGCTCTTTCTCTTTCAAAATCAGAAACTCAGCCACCAAGAAAGAGCAGGAAGACATGCAAGAGTCAGGTTAGGTTACACCCTAACCTAAGTAGAAGGGAAACCTCTACTTACGGGTGAAGTGTGTCACGTAATACATGGAGAAAGAAATGCCATACACAGCAAAAGCTGCCTTGGCCAGATGGTGAAACATTGTCCTTTTTGAAAGTTAGGTAAATATAGAAAAAACAAGGCTCTTGTCAGTGGGAAGCTACCCACTGACAAATTCCCCAACCAGGAGGGTTCTCCTGATGGGAGCAAGCACTAGGTCTCCTCTGACACTCAGGCCTTCCATGCACCAAGGCAACCTTCTGATGTCACCACGACAATGTGGCAACCATGCCCTGACATCACAAAGCAAACGCTCCACGTTGGTCTGTGAATTTATGCACAGCAATAACCAACCTTCCCTACAGCAAACACAAAAGAGCCTGGGAAGTTCTTCTCTGTCACAAAGCAGCACAAAATCCCCTCATGGGCCAAACCCTGCTGTTCAGGGGATCCAAGAGGAACTCCAAGAGTGCCCCAAGCACCTACAGCCTGTACCCCAGCTGAGCACTCAGATGGGACACAAGCAAAGGAAACCAGACCAAGAAAATGGCACACAGCATTGCATATGTGAGAAATGAATCTCACTTTTAAAATTTTAAAGGTTTATTAAACCTTAACAAAGGACTGAAAAGGGAAAAATTGCAGCATTGGGAGTCTCTGTGACTAGCAGACATGTGCTCACATACAAAAAGGATGCTCTGCCTTTTATACCCTTAGCCCCTCTAAAAGTTTTGTCAGTCAACTCTTTCTCTGCTGTCCATTGGTGGAGATTACTTTCTTGCATCTTGACTGGAGGTCAGGTGTTGTTACACCCTGCCTGCTGGTCACAAGCCAGACCTCCCCAAATGCCCTGACTACCAAGGCTGTTACAAGGGGGATGGGAGAGAGGACTATGGGAGGATATATTACAATACCATCACTACACATTTGAACATCCACATAACATCTACTTCTTAATTGTCAGAGCCAACCATTGCATTACTCGTCTAGAACACACAGAGCCAGGAGAGAAGCCACTGTTTGCATCACAGCTGAAATGCTTCCCAACAAATCTCCCCACATATTTGCACCTTTATTGGACATGCCCAGGGCTCCAGTGTGTGTACATCTCTGCCTTTCTTCCCCTTTGGCAGCAGTCGAACTGGCAGCATCTGCCCACCAGCAGCAGCGGCTCCAAGCTGGGAACGCCACTGGCACTGCTGACTTCCAGAGGCTTCTGTGTGCCAGGGGAAGCCAAGGCAGGAGTGGGTTGAACGGTGCTGGCGCTGCTGCTGCTGTGTGCCAGAGAGCCCCGGCTGGGCAGGGCACGGTGCCCACTGCGCTGTGGGCTCCTTCTCCTGCCACAGCTGGGCACACCTGGCCACAAGACATGACAACTTGTGGGCAAGTCAAGGTGTTTCTGGGGCTGCACTGCTCTGCACACACCCAGCACACCTGCAGCACAGAATCTTAACCCTCAAACAGGTAAACCAAAGCGAAACAGCTGGAAAAGATTTCATTTTGACCATTCTTACCTGCTCAACAGAAGTCTTCAAAATGAAAGTTACCAAGCAGGGCCCGATCCCTGCTGCCAGCTCAGGGTTAGAAAAGAGGCAATCCTTGATCTCAGCACTGGGTGTGTGGGGAATCACTTCCCTAATACATGCACACCCAGCAATCTCACTTACTAGTTTGTATCCATTCAATACTTTTCTGAAACTCACAGGCTAAATATTCCCCCAAATTATTTAATTTACTGATTTATACTTATTGACTTATTGATACTTAAATCACTTCTCCAAACTTACTGACATGAGAATAGGAGTGTCCTTTAAGTCCCTGCTTGTCATTGTCACAGGTTCAGGAGGAGACCCATGCACAAAATAACCCAGGACAAAACTGGGCTTGCAAAGGAAATTAATTCTATTTGTTGCAGTAGCAAATAATACACAGAAACCCCTGGATTCCTAAAAATCCGCTGAGCAGGAGAAGGAGACGGAGCGCGGTGCTCGGCAGTAGGGGCAGGTAAGCAGTGCACTTTCAGGACATCCCCTGGATCAAAACGCTGTGCATCTCATCCTTCTCACCCTTCCAGCTCAGAACCAGGCCTTGTATCTCCTGCTCAGGAATGGAATTTCCCAGTAACAGCACCGCCTCACACATGGCTGGCGTGTGAGATGAGGCCAATGAATCAAGGACTTAAAATAACTGGAAGAGTTAAAATTTTAGCAAGATTTAATGAAGGGAAAAGAGTATAGCAAGAAGAGTAAAAATAATAAGGGATGGTTAATTTTTAGCAGATAAGGTAGTTAAGGCTAGGGTAATATATCACTTGCCTGTCTTTACTATGTTTAAAGAAGCGGGATGGGATGCGGATTTCTTTGTGACAAAGAAGAGGACCATAGCCTGCACTTGGGCCCCGAAACTTCAACTATAGCCAAGGGGTGTGAAAGCCTGCCAACAGGTCATAAGGAAAGAGGTCAAATTGAGGAAGATGTCTTGGCCTTCATCTGAAGGAGACTATTCCCCACTTTAAAACCCACCAACCCATTTGAAGTGAAAGAATGCCCATCATTATAAAGAAAACTGTAATAGCAATTTCAGACCCTAGGGCCCTGCAAAATGAGTTACATCAACTTTATTTCTACATCAACTTGCCTTGGGCAAGGCATTGAAACCATTATACCGATTGGAGTGTTGGCTGAAGAAAGAAGACAGTGCTACTTCCATTGCAATTAGTGACATGATGACTGATGTTAGTGCTGTCAGACATGCAACCTTACAGAACTGAGCAGCAATTCATTTTCTTTTACAGGCACATGGGCATTGCTGTGAGGAATTTGAAGGACTGTGTTGCATGAACCTGTCTGATCACTCTGAATCCATCCACAAAATCATACAAAAGCTGAAAGATTTGACAGTTCCAAATAAAGAAGATGGTGGGTCATGGTTAGATTATCTGTTCCAAGGATGGAGCTTTGCACCTTGGCTAAGAGAACTTTGTAGAATAGGTCTCTATATGTATTGGGTGTTTTGGTAGTGATGGTAATAGTAATACCTTGCATACGTCGTTGTGCGCGACAAATGATGGACAAAACTATCAAAGAAGTTTTAATCACAAAAGAGAGAGAGGTAGGAAATGGATTCACAGACTGTTCTTGAAATCTCACGCAGATGGTGGATGAAGGTATAGACATGGAGGAAGGTTTCGAATTAAGACCTTGGAACAGGCGAGACTTTTTTTGGACAACGACTTGTAATTGCTATCAGACGTGACTTGTGCCCTTTGAACTGACTGGACTTTCACAACATTAAAATTGCTGTGTTGGAATATAGCAAGGCTTAATGTGAGCAAAAAGGATGCTTTAAGCAAGTAATAAGCAGGTATGCTATAGTAAAGCTATGAAATGCAAGGTAGTTAATAAACAACACGGATCCAAAGGTTTCTTTTTACTTGTACCGAGAGGGGGAATTGTAGGAATTCACAAAATTAGAGGGTTTTGGGAAAGTGGCAAAAGGAAGGCCTCAGAGACAGCAGAACTGCAATTAGAACTAAGCAGCAGCCATAAGGTTTGTCAGCAGAAAACTTATATAAGAAGTAGAAAATCAAGGACAAATAGAACAAGGGTCTGTGTATTAATGCTTGGCTAGAATAACCCCCTAAGCTTCAAAAAAGTATCTCTAGCAAGATATTAGAACTTCTAAGCTTAATAATGGAGCTCTGTGCATTGTGCTTTAAGGCTTACAAGCAGATATTGTATTTGAAATGAGCAAGCATTGTTTTAACCAAAGGTACGTGTGCTTATAGTGGTTGGGTAGAACTACTGTTGTCACCCTGGTTTTTTAAGATTTTCTGAGCCTTCTGATGTTGACATTCTTGTAGTGAACTTTCTCACACACTTTCTGTAAATAACTCATTGTTTTTCATTCCTTTATGGAGGAGGAGGGAGTTGATGGACTGTTGGTTTGACCAGTGTCATTGCAGAGGTGTCACTGTCACCTTCCAATCCGCTGTCACTTTTGTAAAACTATAAATATTGGAGTCAGAGAATAAAACTTCCCTTTTTTCCTTCACCTTGAGAGCGGTGGTGTGCTTGTGTTCTTTTGTGTCCTTCAGCGACATACTGTCAATATGCTTCTGCTTTGTGTGATTGGTCAAAAAACTTACTTAAAGTAAGTTATAACATTAAGTTCTTTGTCTACTGCCAGGGATGTGAGGGGATGGCATCTTCCCATTGTCATAACCATGTAATGAGACTGATGCTGGCAAACAAACAGCTCGAGGCGCGTTCCTCAGCAGTCCCGGCCCGTTCGTGATTTGTACACAGACTCCCGGCTGGCAATAGTATAATCGTGTTAAATTGAATCTACGATAAATTATTATGAACTATTTCATACGTTTTGAAATATTTTGATTTCATATTGATTTATATCTTTTCATTTCATATAGATTTGATAAATTGCTCCAACGTGGGAGAGTGAAGATGTACAGCAGTGCAAAACCTTCAGCTCACACCCCAGTCAGCCCCCGGGTGCGTGCATGCACACCCACCCACTGTGCTTGCTCTTCTCAGCATCTGGGGTCTGCTGTTTGCACAGAATTGGGATGAATTTAACTCAACAGAGCCACGAGTGGGGTGTCCAGCTTGTCATGGACACTCATGTGGCAACGAACAACACAGAGCTCTCAAATCACATTATCACAGGTCATTTCATTCCTGCTGGGCACTGAGGAACTCTTAAACGACACAGAAAAGGGGTGGAAACATTGGCATCATGCTACTGCTGGTATCCTCCTGGAGGAAAATCTGTTGGGTTTCTTAAGGTGGTAGCTTTCCAAAACCTAGGAAAACTGCTCAGTAGTGGTAGCCCAATTGTGAATGGTTTTCTTGACTCGGCAAATCTGGGGTGTTAACAATGGACTCTATCCTTGGCTTAAATCACCCGCCCTCACCTGCAGACAAAAGCACCACCACCACCAGCAGCTACGTCAGTCAATTTTTTAAAACAGCTGAGTTAAATTTGGGAGAGGAAAGGAAAACACATCAGACACTGTGGATTATTGACAAGACTCTGAGGAACAGTTCCAAAGCTAAGGGCAGCAGCTTCTCTCTGGGCCACTCCTTGTGCCCCAAGGCAGCCGGGCTGCCCTGGCTGCCCAGGACCCTGCGCCCCGCGGGCTCTGCAGAGCTGCACAGCGGGGAGGCAGCTTCAGGCACCTCAGCCCCTGGGCAGGAGGGGCTGCTTTCTCTGCAGGGCTGCCTGTGGGCAAAAGCAGGGTGCTGGCCCTCTGCTCTTGGCCCTAGCCTGGCCTTGCAGGGATAATGCTGTTCCCTGTCTCAAATGTGCTAAGGACAGACTTGTTTGTTTCCAGCTGTGCACAGGTGTGATTTGCACCACAAAATACTGAAGGACTAAGGCCTGAACAACAGACCCTGACTGAAGCCTCAACAACAGGACCTGAGCCAAAGCTGCCCTCTAGATCACCTTCCCAACCCAATGTTCTATGTACCTGCTCCTTAACCAAGTGTTATTATCAAAAGGATTGTTGCATCTATTCACTGGTGAAACACGTCTTCACCTTTCTGCATGAGGAAAATGGACAAGGCCACACCTGGCCTTGGTTCCTCCTTGAGCCCTGGCCAGGCTGGGGGAGAAAACCGAGAGGAGAATGACACCAGCTGTGTCCCCCAGCAGAAACTCTGGCACATTTCTCGTCTAGCACTGTCAGAGCCAGGCTACTCTCACAGCGCACTCGGGAGCCTCGTGGCCGCCAAAGGTGGAGGCACCGCAGCATTTCCCAGTTCCCGGCCGTGGCTCTGCAGGGCTGGGCTGGGACAGCTTCCCCCAGCTGATGTGCAGCTCTGGATGAAGGGGAAAGCATTGGGCTACCTGGTGATGGATCTTCCTTAACCACCAGAGGCACCCTTTTGCAATAATGCTGAGGTGCATTGCTGAGCTTATCCTTTCCTGACTCTTTTTTAAACTTTGGCATTACAGTAAGTTACACTGTTCCTTCAGCTGGTGTCTGTGTCTACATCTCTGACCCTCTCCCCCACCAAAACAAACACACAGCCAGTTTAGCATGAGACCTGCCTCTCTGCCAGCCCATCTCTTGGCAAACACCCCTGGTGGCCATCTCCACAAATGAAATTCCCACTTTGCAACCTCCTTTTCTGCAGGCAGGTGAGAAAAGGAGCCACTCCCAGCTCTGGACACCTCCAGAAACCAGCTGCTTTCAGCAGTCAAAACCCTAAAATATCAACCTCCTTCCTTTACCTGCCATGGGGAGCTCCTACCAAGAGGCCTTTTGTCCAAGGATACCCACAAAAGAGCTGGAGAAGGGAGCAGTTTGAAACATAACTGCTTCAGAGTTTAAACCTGCCTTTACCAAATGAGCACACACCAACCTGTCCCAAAGGGAAAGCAGGCAGCAAAGAGAAGCTCCTCTCCCACAACAGCAAACTCTGTGCTTCCTTCTGTTCCAGCTGGAGAGTGGAGGCCATGGGCTGCACCTCACTTTGGGAGGGAGCCCTGGGAATTGGCCTGATCTGGGAGGGCAGCAAAATGAATTCCATAAAAAGTAGGAAAAAGTAGGAAAAGATTCTGTGGAAGCATTAGATTTAGCATTAGATTATGACAATGTTTCTGGAGGAAAGCAAAAAAAAAAAAAAAAAAGAAAAGAGTTATTGAAGTATTTCAAAACAAAAGGTCCGAGACCGAAATTTGTTTGCCAATACGACAACCCCAAAGTCTCTGTGGTGTGTCAGGAAGCTCAGGAATGTAGAGAGCATTTTCAGCAGACACTGGATAGAAGGAAGCTGCACAACCCTGCATACGTGCCTTAGAGCAGAAACATGCTGCCCTTGGGCAAACAATATAAAATAAAGAAGTTTGCCAAGATGTACCCCAGGAAAAGAGATGTGAAGCAAGATGTTCTAAGGATGTGAAGAGAAGATATGGGGCAGAATGTTCTGCTGACACTTTTGCCAATCCATGTACGTGACCAAAGATATGTTAGCTCTTTGTCCTATACACAACACTTTGTAACCACTTATATGTATTCTCCCGTTTCTGAGCCCTGCATTACCATATTAATGTACCCTGAGATTTGCAATAAACTGAGCATTGATCATCACCTCCATGAAGATTAAACTCTGCCTGCGGAGGGCTCCTTTCTCTATTACCTCTCTCCTTTTCCCCATCTCTCTCCCGTATACCTTGTTTCTCTACCTGGCATCCATATCCTTTCTTTCTTTACAGGAATGAACTTGAAAGCCTTGGATAAACACCACTGGTGTCCGTCCCCCAGAGCACGAGCAGCTCCCCAACAAGACTTCAAGACTAAGGGACAAAGCTTCCCCCTTCAGCTCTCCACAGCAGCTCTAGGGAGTCTCTCCCCACTGCAAGATCTCCTTTGTCAATCTACAGTGACAAGAGTTGGCTGCAGGAGGCATTTGCATGGGAACCCTCCCCAGATGGGGGAAGAAAAAGTAGAGGTGATTCCTGTGGAAATAAAAAGGCAATGCCATCTGGGAAGACACCAGCATGCATTTGCTACAGCGCTAGGCCAAAAATCCCTTGAAGAAAGCAACATCCATCCATGGGGAAGCATTTTGGCTTTGATATCAATGCTGACAAAATTGCTGCCCCTTCCTGCTGCTGTAGCTGACTCCGAATCACGAGAAATATGCCAACTCTGCCAAAGACAGGCAGATATGGTGAGATAAAACCAGCTAGTCTGCTGAAAAGGAGACCAAATGAATGTTTTCTAATCACCTCTTTTTATCCTTTCCCCAGCCAAAACAGAACAATGGCCTTCCTCTCTGTCCCCGATGGTGACCCAGGCACGGCATGCAGCGTGGGGATAACCTGCTGTGCTGTGCTGTGCTGAGCTGAGCCGAGCCGAGCCGAGCCGAGCCCGGCCAGCCCCGGGGCCCGCGCTGTGCCCACAGCTCCGGCTCTGCCGCCCGCGTCCCCGCTAAGTCCGGCCCGCGCCGGGGGACGCTGGGCGCGCGGGCCCGAGCGCAGCGCCCCCCTCAGGCCGCGCGCCGCCGGCGCAGTCGCAGCCGTTGCGCTGCGCGCGTTGTGGCCACAGTCGGCGATGGACGCCATGGCAGAGCTGCCGCTGCCCGCCGGGCTCAGCGCCCGCACCTTCCCCGCCAAGCTCTGGCGCCTGGTGAACAGCCCCCGCGTCCGCTCCGTGCGCTGGGACAGCCGCGCCCAGGGGCTGCTCATCGACCGCTCCCTCTTGGAGCGGGAGCTGTTCAGCTCGGGCCGCGCCCACAGGGGCCGTGGCCATGGGCCGGCCCCGGTCCCGCACACCTTCAGGGCCACGCAGTTCCGCAGCTTCGTGCGGCAGCTCTATCGCTACAGCTTCCGCAAGGTGCCGGGCTGGCTCGGCTCGACTGCGCCAGGCGATGCCGGGGCCTGGCTCCATTACAGCAACCCCTGCTTTCGCCGCGACCGCCCCGACCTCCTGCTCCGCATCAAGCGGTGGAGCGCGGCCAACAGGCAGCGGCCGGCGGCGGGCCGGGAGGGCCGCAGGCACCCGCCCCGCTGCTCCCAGCAGCTCCCCGGGGCGCGGCCGCTGCCGGACGGGCAGCATGGGCACGCTAGCTTCACGCCGCTGCCCAGGGAGCGGCCACCGCTGCCGGCCCAGCGCCCGCCCTGCGGCTTCCACCTGCTGCACAGGGAGCGGCCGCTGCCGGCCCGGCGGGAGGTGCCGAGCCACTTCCAGGAGGTCTACGGGGAGCGGCCGCCGCCCGCCGAGCAGGAGGTGCTCGGCATCCCGCCCTGCCACTTGCTCGGGCTCCACGGGGAGCGGCCGCTGCCGCTCGGGCGGGAGGGGCCCCGCAGCCGCTCGCAGGAGCTCTACGGGGAGCAGCTGCCTCCGGCCGAGCGGGAGGTGCTCGCCATCCAGCCCTGCGGCTTCCAGCAGCTCCACAGGGAGCAGCAGCCCCCAGCTGACGACGCACGAGGTAGGAAAAGAGTTGTAGCCTTGTTTTTCCAAAAGGTCCTGAAAAGTGACCGTTTGAAGTATTTTGCCTCAAGGCTCTGTCATCCTCGGCCAGAAGTTGTCAAGCCTACTAGGAAGGGGCACCTAGGAGGCCAAAAGATTCTCTGCCTGGTTTTGCTGTGTGCTTCCCGTGATGTTTGATCCACAGCAGCACTAGAGCTCTGTGTCCCACAGCCACGTTGTGGAGCCTGACCAATGTGTTTGTATTCTTGCATCCACCCCGGGCACTTCAGGGTCCAGCGCTCCTGCTGGCAGTGCAGCTTGTGCAGCATGGACGGCCTCCAGCTCAGCACAGAACACACCTGGGGAGGAGGAATGGCCACCAGCAGATCTGGGCCTTGCTGTAGAGAAAATGATTCGGGAGATCAGGAGGTCCCTGTCTGAAAGATCTCCCTCTGCTCAGGTAATTCCATTGGATGGGGATAAAAGGGGCTGGACTGAAAGCTGTTGAACCTTGTTACATGGCTGAGAAGCAAAGGCTTCTTTAATTGAACTGATTTCATTATTATTTAGTTATTGAATTATTCTTGGTAAAGAAGATTTCTAAAAGAGGGGATGCAGAAGAAATGAAGAAGAGTTTTACTTGCTGGGAAAGAGGCGAAGAGGTTTTGGAGAAGTGGCACTGAAGGCCAAGTGTCCCGTGCAGGGAGGGGCATGCCAGAGGTGCCTCTGCTCCAGCTGCAGCAGATGTGGGCTGTGCCTCTTTTGGGTGGGAAGGCCAAGGCAAAGCAAGGGCTGGGCTGCAGCTGCTGCTGCTGTGTGAGCCCTGCCGTGCGTGTGGACGCTCCCAGAGCCATGGCTGGGGCTGGGCTGCAGCTGCACCTCTCTGTCCTTTTGTAGATTATTACACGTGTTGGCCAAAGAATGTCTGTCTTTCTGTTGATGTGCTGACCCATTGCCTGCTGTACATTTGTGATGAGGGCTCAAGGGGGGGAGTGGGATTTTTTGGATTTGCCAACACCTTATTCTCAAGTGGCATGACTTTTGTCTTCTCTAAAGTCACATATAGCAGTTTAGAGAAGCATTTTATTCCATAATAAAAGGGAACATTGCAGGCTTGGAACCCTCTTTAGAATCTTTAGGGTTCTGATGGACGTGCTATGGCAGAAGAGATGAATATTCTGGAACTGGTCATAGGGAGAATATCTTTGTGTCCAAAGGTAATTTGCTTCATTGTGGACATTTACTTCCTCAGTGGAATAGAAACACTACTTGGTTGTCTGGCTTTTTCTGTCTTTTGGGTTGATTTTTTTCCTTACCCTAACGATTTACAGCTCTTTGCCACTGATCCGAAATGTTATCCTGGACATAGCCTGGGTGCATCAATGTTTGCCTGGATGACACACGCGGGGCAGCAGCAGAGGGCTCCGAGAAGCAGCACCTTGTGATGGGTTGTGTGAGCGCTTGGCTGGGGATGCTGAGACTGCCAGGCAGAAATGTGTGCTTTGCCTGTGGCTTTGCAGCACACAGCCCTGGGCAGGGCTGGCAGCTGTGCTGGCAGCAAGGAGAGCCCCTGGCTTTGTGCTGGCTGATTTCTCACAGCTCTGGGATAAGGCAGGGTCAGAGCATGGGGGGCACATCCCCTCACTTGGTGTCTTCTTGTTTTCTGTGTTCATGTTTTGTCTCAAAGGTCATTTTGTGAGAGCTTCAGTTTCGCCTTGGCCCCCTGAATCCTGAGTTTAAAAGGCTTGTCATGTGAACTGTATGGGCAGTGTTCCCTCCTCTGTGCTCCATGTCCTTTGGGAGTGGAGAAGGACAGTTATTGCATCCCTGATATGATTTCAGCAAAATAGTGAGTGATCTTTGCGTTCCTTTCTTTCTGTTTTTCTGCTCAGGACAATGTTGGTGTTGCCCCTGATTCTCCAGAAGGGGAGCCTGTGAATAGAGCTGCAGCAGAGGATGCTTCATCTGACACCGAGAGCTGCAGGAACAGTTCCCAGGAGCCCAAGGAGCCTGGTAAGGACAGAGCCCCCACTGGTTTAGAGAGCTGTGAGATGGCTGCTCTGAGCAGGGTTGGTGCTTCCTGGTGCCTTGAATTAAATCCTGCACGGGCACAACCTCCCTGAGCCCTGCCCTCCACGCTTCTCCAGAGGCTCTGACACGGAGTCCTCTGCTGGGGCAAGAGAGCAGGGAATAAACCTGACCTTGTGGCAGTTGTGTCACCAAGCTGGGTGTCCCAATTTTGTGCTGAATTTGGTGGATAAATTTACTGCAGGGTGCCAGGGGAGGCCAGGCTGAGCGACTCTTGAAGGAACAGGGGGAAAAAAGAGCAAAAAGTCAGGGTAGAAGTCCAAATCACTGACTGAATGTAGTACCAGTCTGCTGGTATTGGTCCTGACCCACAAGAAAAACAAGGAGCACAACATCAGAGGCCAACCAATTGAAAAATCACGGTAACTCCAGTATCAGAAGGAAAAGCTTGAATGACCCCTGATTAGGGAGGCCTAGGAGCACTGTGCATCCATTCCTTAGCCAAGCTGGTGCAGCCTGCAGGCCTCGTGGGGAGCTCTGTCCCTCCCAGCCCTTGCTGCCAGAGCTGATGGTCGAGTTGGAGCAGCTGCTGCTCACTGCAGAGGGCAGTTTGAAGATGCCAGGAAATGGAGCTGGTTCATGACTCAGCTCCCAGCACCTTCAGCTTCAGCCATTTCAGTGAGGACTGAGGTCTCTCTGTCAGCTCAGAGAAAGAGCAAGGCTGGGCTTCCTTGTGGCAGCTGGGACTGTCTGTGTTTCAAGCTCTCCTGGGTGCCCTTTGCACTGCAGGGGTGGGACTTTATCGAGATACTTCAATGTTTTGAAGCACACTTTTGAACACTTGGAATGGTCCCTGTTCTTTTAAGGGCAGATGGCTTCAAATCGCCAAGTGAGAGTCTGCCTTTCAGGCCATCTTTGACAGCCCCTGGTAGAAGGACAGGGCCAATATTGACTGAGCGTTCCCTTTGCTTCCCAGATGCCATCTGACCGACATCTCCAGGAGGGCTGCCCTGCATGGCAGGAAGAGACAGGGGAGAGCCTGTGACCATCAGGCAGGTAGAACTCCTCTGCTTGTAGATATGTTTATAGATTTCTATGGTTCTCTTTATTAGTGGATATAGTTCCATTTATAGAGGATAGTGTTCTATTTATAAGGACATATATTGATAGATCTGTATAGTTAAATGTCAATATGTATATAGGTATAGATGTTACATAATTATATTTTATTATATATTTACATTTATAGATTTTCAGAGTTAGATTTCCCCGGCGCGGGCCGGACTTAGCGGGGACGCGGGCGGCAGAGCCGGAGCTGTGGGCACAGCGCGGGCCCCGGGGCTGGCCGGGCTCAGCTCGGCTCGGCTCGGCTCGGCTCAGCTCAGCACAGCACAGCACAGCAGGTTATCCCCACGCTGCATGCCGTGCCTGGGTCACCATCGGGGACAGAGAGGAAGGCCATTGTTCTGTTTTGGCTGGGGAAAGGATAAAAAGAGGTGATTAGAAAACATTCATTTGGTCTCCTTTTCAGCAGACTAGCTGGTTTTATCTCACCATATCTGCCTGTCTTTGGCAGAGTTGGCATATTTCTCGTGATTCGGAGTCAGCTACAGCAGCAGGAAGGGGCAGCAATTTTGTCAGCATTGATATCAAAGCCAAAATGCTTCCCCATGGATGGATGTTGCTTTCTTCAAGGGATTTTTGGCCTAGCGCTGTAGCAAATGCATGCTGGTGTCTTCCCAGATGGCATTGCCTTTTTATTTCCACAGGAATCACCTCTACTTTTTCTTCCCCCATCTGGGGAGGGTTCCCATGCAAATGCCTCCTGCAGCCAACTCTTGTCACTGTAGATTGACAAAGGAGATCTTGCAGTGGGGAGAGACTCCCTAGAGCTGCTGTGGAGAGCTGAAGGGGGAAGCTTTGTCCCTTAGTCTTGAAGTCTTGTTGGGGAGCTGCTCGTGCTCTGGGGGACGGACACCAGTGGTGTTTATCCAAGGCTTTCAAGTTCATTCCTGTAAAGAAAGAAAGGATATGGATGCCAGGTAGAGAAACAAGGTATACGGGAGAGAGATGGGGAAAAGGAGAGAGGTAATAGAGAAAGGAGCCCTCCGCAGGCAGAGTTTAATCTTCATGGAGGTGATGATCAATGCTCAGTTTATTGCAAATCTCAGGGTACATTAATATGGTAATGCAGGGCTCAGAAACGGGAGAATACATATAAGTGGTTACAAAGTGTTGTGTATAGGACAAAGAGCTAACATATCTTTGGTCACGTACATGGATTGGCAAAAGTGTCAGCAGAACATTCTGCCCCATATCTTCTCTTCACATCCTTAGAACATCTTGCTTCACATCTCTTTTCCTGGGGTACATCTTGGCAAACTTCTTTATTTTATATTGTTTGCCCAAGGGCAGCATGTTTCTGCTCTAAGGCACGTATGCAGGGTTGTGCAGCTTCCTTCTATCCAGTGTCTGCTGAAAATGCTCTCTACATTCCTGAGCTTCCTGACACACCACAGAGACTTTGGGGTTGTCGTATTGGCAAACAAATTTCGGTCTCGGACCTTTTGTTTTGAAATACTTCAATAACTCTTTTCTTTTTTTTTTTTTTTTTTGCTTTCCTCCAGAAACATTGTCATAATCTAATGCTAAATCTAATGCTTCCACAGAATCTTTTCCTACTTTTTCCTACTTTTTATGGAATTCATTTTGCTGCCCTCCCAGATCAGGCCAATTCCCAGGGCTCCCTCCCAAAGTGAGGTGCAGCCCATGGCCTCCACTCTCCAGCTGGAACAGAAGGAAGCACAGAGTTTGCTGTTGTGGGAGAGGAGCTTCTCTTTGCTGCCTGCTTTCCCTTTGGGACAGGTTGGTGTGTGCTCATTTGGTAAAGGCAGGTTTAAACTCTGAAGCAGTTATGTTTCAAACTGCTCCCTTCTCCAGCTCTTTTGTGGGTATCCTTGGACAAAAGGCCTCTTGGTAGGAGCTCCCCATGGCAGGTAAAGGAAGGAGGTTGATATTTTAGGGTTTTGACTGCTGAAAGCAGCTGGTTTCTGGAGGTGTCCAGAGCTGGGAGTGGCTCCTTTTCTCACCTGCCTGCAGAAAAGGAGGTTGCAAAGTGGGAATTTCATTTGTGGAGATGGCCACCAGGGGTGTTTGCCAAGAGATGGGCTGGCAGAGAGGCAGGTCTCGTGCTAAACTGGCTGTGTGTTTGTTTTGGTGGGGGAGAGGGTCAGAGATGTAGACACAGACACCAGCTGAAGGAACAGTGTAACTTACTGTAATGCCAAAGTTTAAAAAAGAGTCAGGAAAGGATAAGCTCAGCAATGCACCTCAGCATTATTGCAAAAGGGTGCCTCTGGTGGTTAAGGAAGATCCATCACCAGGTAGCCCAATGCTTTCCCCTTCATCCAGAGCTGCACATCAGCTGGGGGAAGCTGTCCCAGCCCAGCCCTGCAGAGCCACGGCCGGGAACTGGGAAATGCTGCGGTGCCTCCACCTTTGGCGGCCACGAGGCTCCCGAGTGCGCTGTGAGAGTAGCCCGGCTCTGACAGTGCTAGACGAGAAATGTGCCAGAGTTTCTGCTGGGGGACACAGCTGGTGTCATTCTCCTCTCGGTTTTCTCCCCCAGCCTGGCCAGGGCTCAAGGAGGAACCAAGGCCAGGTGTGGCCTTGTCCATTTTCCTCATGCAGAAAGGTGAAGACGTGTTTCACCAGTGAATAGATGCAACAATCCTTTTGATAATAACACTTGGTTAAGGAGCAGGTACATAGAACATTGGGTTGGGAAGGTGATCTAGAGGGCAGCTTTGGCTCAGGTCCTGTTGTTGAGGCTTCAGTCAGGGTCTGTTGTTCAGGCCTTAGTCCTTCAGTATTTTGTGGTGCAAATCACACCTGTGCACAGCTGGAAACAAACAAGTCTGTCCTTAGCACATTTGAGACAGGGAACAGCATTATCCCTGCAAGGCCAGGCTAGGGCCAAGAGCAGAGGGTCAGCACCCTGCTTTTGCCCACAGGCAGCCCTGCAGAGAAAGCAGCCCCTCCTGCCCAGGGGCTGAGGTGCCTGAAGCTGCCTCCCCGCTGTGCAGCTCTGCAGAGCCCGCGGGGCGCAGGGTCCTGGGCAGCCAGGGCAGCCCGGCTGCCTTGGGGCACAAGGAGTGGCCCAGAGAGAAGCTGCTGCCCTTAGCTTTGGAACTGTTCCTCAGAGTCTTGTCAATAATCCACAGTGTCTGATGTGTTTTCCTTTCCTCTCCCAAATTTAACTCAGCTGTTTTAAAAAATTGACTGACGTAGCTGCTGGTGGTGGTGGTGCTTTTGTCTGCAGGTGAGGGCGGGTGATTTAAGCCAAGGATAGAGTCCATTGTTAACACCCCAGATTTGCCGAGTCAAGAAAACCATTCACAATTGGGCTACCACTACTGAGCAGTTTTCCTAGGTTTTGGAAAGCTACCACCTTAAGAAACCCAACAGATTTTCCTCCAGGAGGATACCAGCAGTAGCATGATGCCAATGTTTCCACCCCTTTTCTGTGTCGTTTAAGAGTTCCTCAGTGCCCAGCAGGAATGAAATGACCTGTGATAATGTGATTTGAGAGCTCTGTGTTGTTCGTTGCCACATGAGTGTCCATGACAAGCTGGACACCCCACTCGTGGCTCTGTTGAGTTAAATTCATCCCAATTCTGTGCAAACAGCAGACCCCAGATGCTGAGAAGAGCAAGCACAGTGGGTGGGTGTGCATGCACGCACCCGGGGGCTGACTGGGGTGTGAGCTGAAGGTTTTGCACTGCTGTACATCTTCACTCTCCCACGTTGGAGCAATTTATCAAATCTATATGAAATGAAAAGATATAAATCAATATGAAATCAAAATATTTCAAAACGTATGAAATAGTTCATAATAATTTATCGTAGATTCAATTTAACACGATTATACTATTGCCAGCCGGGAGTCTGTGTACAAATCACGAACGGGCCGGGACTGCTGAGGAACGCGCCTCGAGCTGTTTGTTTGCCAGCATCAGTCTCATTACATGGTTATGACAATGGGAAGATGCCATCCCCTCACATCCCTGGCAGTAGACAAAGAACTTAATGTTATAACTTACTTTAAGTAAGTTTTTTGACCAATCACACAAAGCAGAAGCATATTGACAGTATGTCGCTGAAGGACACAAAAGAACACAAGCACACCACCGCTCTCAAGGTGAAGGAAAAAAGGGAAGTTTTATTCTCTGACTCCAATATTTATAGTTTTACAAAAGTGACAGCGGATTGGAAGGTGACAGTGACACCTCTGCAATGACACTGGTCAAACCAACAGTCCATCAACTCCCTCCTCCTCCATAAAGGAATGAAAAACAATGAGTTATTTACAGAAAGTGTGTGAGAAAGTTCACTACAAGAATGTCAACATCAGAAGGCTCAGAAAATCTTAAAAAACCAGGGTGACAACAGTAGTTCTACCCAACCACTATAAGCACACGTACCTTTGGTTAAAACAATGCTTGCTCATTTCAAATACAATATCTGCTTGTAAGCCTTAAAGCACAATGCACAGAGCTCCATTATTAAGCTTAGAAGTTCTAATATCTTGCTAGAGATACTTTTTTGAAGCTTAGGGGGTTATTCTAGCCAAGCATTAATACACAGACCCTTGTTCTATTTGTCCTTGATTTTCTACTTCTTATATAAGTTTTCTGCTGACAAACCTTATGGCTGCTGCTTAGTTCTAATTGCAGTTCTGCTGTCTCTGAGGCCTTCCTTTTGCCACTTTCCCAAAACCCTCTAATTTTGTGAATTCCTACAATTCCCCCTCTCGGTACAAGTAAAAAGAAACCTTTGGATCCGTGTTGTTTATTAACTACCTTGCATTTCATAGCTTTACTATAGCATACCTGCTTATTACTTGCTTAAAGCATCCTTTTTGCTCACATTAAGCCTTGCTATATTCCAACACAGCAATTTTAATGTTGTGAAAGTCCAGTCAGTTCAAAGGGCACAAGTCACGTCTGATAGCAATTACAAGTCGTTGTCCAAAAAAAGTCTCGCCTGTTCCAAGGTCTTAATTCGAAACCTTCCTCCATGTCTATACCTTCATCCACCATCTGCGTGAGATTTCAAGAACAGTCTGTGAATCCATTTCCTACCTCTCTCTCTTTTGTGATTAAAACTTCTTTGATAGTTTTGTCCATCATTTGTCGCGCACAACGACGTATGCAAGGTATTACTATTACCATCACTACCAAAACACCCAATACATATAGAGACCTATTCTACAAAGTTCTCTTAGCCAAGGTGCAAAGCTCCATCCTTGGAACAGATAATCTAACCATGACCCACCATCTTCTTTATTTGGAACTGTCAAATCTTTCAGCTTTTGTATGATTTTGTGGATGGATTCAGAGTGATCAGACAGGTTCATGCAACACAGTCCTTCAAATTCCTCACAGCAATGCCCATGTGCCTGTAAAAGAAAATGAATTGCTGCTCAGTTCTGTAAGGTTGCATGTCTGACAGCACTAACATCAGTCATCATGTCACTAATTGCAATGGAAGTAGCACTGTCTTCTTTCTTCAGCCAACACTCCAATCGGTATAATGGTTTCAATGCCTTGCCCAAGGCAAGTTGATGTAGAAATAAAGTTGATGTAACTCATTTTGCAGGGCCCTAGGGTCTGAAATTGCTATTACAGTTTTCTTTATAATGATGGGCAAATCTTTTTTCTCTGTTTTCTCTTGATGGCTTTTTTGACAATAGGTGCTATCACAGTGAGTTGTCTGATGCTACATGGGCCACCTTTAATTTCTGAGGGAATGCCCTGCCAGGCTCTATCTCCACAAATGAGCCAATATTCTGTTGCTCATTGTCGTGGGGACTCACCTAGGTCATCTACTTGTCAGCAGTTTCACCCTTAGGGGGTACTGGGCTAGTACAATTGTACCACAAACTTGAGTATCTGTCCTCAGGATGATGGGGAGTAACATTTAACTGTGGATCTCCCTGGTACTGAAACTCAGCACAAAATTCCATCACCAATGAACCAAGAATTCCAACTCTTGAGGTTCAGAAGGTGCTTTAAGAAGATCAGGGGCCCAATGATGTCAGCTGGTTATGGGATTGGTCTCGTTGGCAGCCTCACACCAATTTTTTGTAACGATTGGGTATTGGCTACTCCTTGGCTAACACAGGCACACCGACCAAACAGGTTGCAAAGGGTTTGTCTGGGCTCAAATTGGTCAAACATATGGTATCTGAGCCTGCTGACTTGGCTAAAGCAAGGCAAACATTCATTTTTGGTTGATCTACATGCATATACGCATGCAAAAGCAAGCAAGCAAAACCAGCAAGTGCCAGTATATAATTTGATCGAGCTCCATGTTCCTGTTCAGCTGTTTTTTGGCAAAAGCTTCCCCATCTATTTCATCTATTTCAGTTGTCAAGCAAATCTTTTAGCACTTGTTCAGGGACTGGACAACTATAGGGCACTAAACTGTCCCTCTAACCTTCAATTTTTACAAATTGGGATATCTTAGAATTCTTTTGAACACAATGGACACCACGCTTTTGCTGAAAGAGCTCTATGATACAAACCATTTTCACAGTCCAAAAATCAACATCAAACTCAAGATTTGTTGCTTTCACAGGATGAACAGGGAACATCTGGCATGCACCGTAGCTTCTCCGTGCAGCTCACGTCTGCATGCTCATTTCCCTGCTGGTGGAATTGTCGGTGCGCTCTTGTGTATGAGACGGTTCCATGTCCTTCGCAGGGACCCACTTAGGTCCGGCACCTGTGCAAATGCAAGCATACCCTTTGCCCCAAGTGGAAATTGGTGGAAATGGTCCTTCAATTTGTCCTAACTCAAGGTTTCTGATCAAAACTGAAGGATTTTCTTTCAATTTTGCCTGTGTGCTGTTTGAAAAGTGCCTAAAAATTGGAGGATTAGGTCCTGCAAATGAGCTATTCAAAACGTAAAGACATATAAAGCTTTGCTCAACATCATCTGGGGTGTTGCTTGGGCCACTCCCCCTTTTGTGGATCTAGAATGGCTTTTAGAGTGTGGTGCGTCCTTTCAACAATTGCCTGACCTGGGTGGGAATAGGGAATTCCAAAAGTGTGGTGAACACTCCAGTCCATCAGAAATGTGGCCAATTTTTGAGCTGTGTATGTGGGGCCATTTGTCAGTTTTCACCTCGTGAGGGATCAGTTTGGCGAGCTCCAGACCCAGTGACACTGACAAGGACAAAAGCAAAAGATGAGAGGCGCTCTTTCTTCCCAGGACCAAAGTCCCACAGCTTTAATGGAGAACAACTCCAGGAGAGAAAGGGAGTGTCCAGGGGAGGAAAGAGGATGTCCAGGGGAGGAAAGAGAGTGTCCACCTCATGGCAGGAGATTTTAAACCCTGGGAGAAGGGGGCAGTAGAAAGGAATGACCAACATATAACATATGTTCAACATAATAAATCACCACACTGTAGTTTTCTGCATAAATTGCTGCACCTGTTGCAAACAAAATCCTAAAATCTCCCCAAACACAACCGTGCAGTCCCAAATGACCACAATGTGGGAGAAAAACCACTCAACCCCCCTGTATACCCTAGCACCAGGTGTCACAGGGAGCACCAACCTCTGCAATTAGAAACTCCACACACACAGGCTCACCAGGAAAGGAGTATATCTCTTTATGAGGGGACAGAGTGCTCACTTTTCTCAACACAACACATACCATCCACCACATCAGCATCCACCCACATCATCTTCCTCCAACATTCACACACTGAAAACACAACCACAATTACAACACACAGGAAAAATAGCAGCAATAAAACAGGATTTGCTCATTTCACCCCCAGAATTGCTAGCAGGTCCTTCTTGACACAGCAAATCCTTTCTGCCGGCGGCCAGACCCAAACCCAAACTGTACAGGCATACGTTGTGCACAGGACATCTCTGTGTGACTTGTGAACAGCCCTTCCCCTGCGTACGCCTTACGGGTTACTTTATACAGAGTTAAACATTCCCTTTCTCCACAGTCCCAGCAGTCTTGTCTGTCCCCTACCAGGAACAGCCGAGAGCAGAGGCGCCTCCAGGAAAGGAATGTCCTGGCAGCGCTCAGAGATGTCCAGAGCCAGGTTGTTCTCGCTGGAGCAGAGAAGCGTTCCTGCCGCGGTCACCAAATGAGGTGTGGAATAGAACTCACCACAGTTAAAGTTAGAAGGTGGTGTGTTTATTACAGAGCCAGGCACATGAGGAGTTGTCTCCTGAAGGCATGTGTGAAGAATCACTGGCTCTCTACTTATCTAAAATGTCTTACATATTCATATAATTCCCAAAAAACCTAATACATATTCATAAGGTAACACCAACTATCTCCCTTTGTATTAAAATATATTATAATTGAGTCCAATCTTCCTTCATGTTTCTGCATTCTTTCACTTCACATGGGTTAGTGGGTTTTAAAGTGGGGAATGGTCTCCTTCAGATGAAGGCCAAGACATCTTCCTCAATTTGACTTCTTTCCTTATGACCTGTTGGCAGGCTTTCACACCCCTTGGCTATAGCTGAAGTTTCGGGGCCCAAGTGCAGGCTATGGTCCTCTTCTTTGTCACAAAGAAATCCGCATCCCATCCCGCTTCTTTAAACATAGTAAAGACAGGCAAGTGATATATTACCCTAGCCTTAACTACCTTATCTGCTAAAAATTAACCATCCCTTATTATTTTTACTCTTCTTGCTATACTCTTTCCCCTTCACTAAATCTTGCTAAAATTTTAACTCTTCCAGTTATTTTAAATCCTTGATTCATTGGCCTCATCTCACACGCCAGCCATGTGTGAGGCGGTGCTGTTACTGGGAAATTCCATTCCTGAGCAGGAGATACAAGGCCTGGTTCTGAGCTGGAAGGGTGAGAAGGATGAGATGCACAGCGTTTTGATCCAGGGGATGTCCTGAAAGTGCACTGCCTACCTTCCCCTGCTGCCGAGCACCACGCTCCATCTCCTTCTCCTGCTCAGTTGATTTTTAGGAATCCAGGGCTTGGTATGTATTATTTGCTACTGCAACAAATAGAATTAATTTCCTTTGCAAGCCCAGTTTTGTCCTGGGTTATTTTGTGCATGGGTCTCCTCCTGAACCTGTGACAATGACAAGCAGGGACTTAAAGGACACTCCTATTCTCATGTCAGTAAGTTTGGAGAAGTGATTTAAGTATCAATAAGTCAATAAGTATAAATCAGTAAATTATATAATTTGGGGGAATATTTAGCCTGTGAGTTTCAGAAAAGTATTGAATGGATACAAACTAGTAAGTGAGATTGCTAGGTGTGCATGTATTAGGGAAGTGATTCCCCACACACCCAGTGCTGAGATCAAGGATTGCCTCTTTTCCAACCCTGAGCTGGCAGCAGGGATCGGGCCCTGCTTGGTAACTTTTATTTTGAAGACTTCTGTTGAGCAGGTAAGAATGGTCAAAATGAAATCTTTTCCAGCTGTTTCCCTTTGGTTTACCTGTTTGCGGGTTAAAATTCTGTGCTGCAGGTGTGCTGGGTGTGTGCAGAGCAGTGCAGCCCCAGAAACGCCTTGGCTTGCCCACAAGTTGTCATGCCTTGTTGCCAGGTGTGCCCAGCTGTGGCAGGAGAAGGAGCCCACAGCGCAGTGGGCACCGTGCCCTGCCCAGCCGGGGCTCTCTGGCACACAGCAGCAGCAGCGCCAGCACCGTTCAACCCGCTCCTGCCTTGACTTCCCCTGGCACACAGAAGCCTCTGGAAATCAGCAGCGCCAGTGGCGTTCCCAGCTTGGAGCAGCTGCTGCTGGCAGGCAGATGCTGCCAGTTCGACTGCTGCCAAAGGGGAAGAAAGGCAGAGATGTACACACACTGGAGCCCTGGGCATGTCCAATAAAGGTGCAAATATGTGGGGAGATTTGTTGGGAAGCATTTCAGCTGTGATGCAAACAGTGGCTTCTCTCCTGGCTCTGTGTGTTCTAGACGAGTAATGCAATGGTTGGCTCTGACAATTAAGAAGTAGATGTTATGGGGATGTTCAAATGTGTAGTGATGGTATTGTAATATATCCTCCCATAGTCCTCTTTCCCGTCTCCCTTGTAACAGCCTTGGTAGTCAGGGCATTTGGGGAGGTCTGGCTTGTGACCAGCAGGCAGGGTGTAACAACACCTGACCTCCAGTCAAGATGCAAGAAAGTAATCTCCACCAATGGACAGCAGAGAAAGAGTTGACTGACAAAACTTTTAGAGGGGCTAAGGGTATAAAAGGCAGAGCATCCTTTTTGTATGTGAGCACATGTCTGCTAGTCACAGAGACTCCCAATGCTGCAATTTTTCCCTTTTCAGTCCTTTGTTAAGGTTTAATAAACCTTTAAAATTTTAAAAGTGAGATTCATTTCTCACATATGCAATGCTGTGTGCCATTTTCTTGGTCTGGTTTCCTTTGCTTGTGTCCCATCTGAGTGCTCAGCTGGGGTACAGGCTGTAGGTGCTTGGGGCACTCTTGGAGTTCCTCTTGGATCCCCTGAACAGCAGGGTTTGGCCCATGAGGGGATTTTGTGCTGCTTTGTGACAGAGAAGAACTTCCCAGGCTCTTTTGTGTTTGCTGTAGGGAAGGTTGGTTATTGCTGTGCATAAATTCACAGACCAACGTGGAGCGTTTGCTTTGTGATGTCAGGGCATGGTTGCCACATTGTCGTGGTGACATCAGAAGGTTGCCTTGGTGCATGGAAGGCCTGAGTGTCAGAGGAGACCTAGTGCTTGCTCCCATCAGGAGAACCCTCCTGGTTGGGGAATTTGTCAGTGGGTAGCTTCCCACTGACAAGAGCCTTGTTTTTTCTATATTTACCTAACTTTCAAAAAGGACAATGTTTCACCATCTGGCCAAGGCAGCTTTTGCTGTGTATGGCATTTCTTTCTCCATGTATTACGTGACACACTTCACCCGTAAGTAGAGGTTTCCCTTCTACTTAGGTTAGGGTGTAACCTAACCTGACTCTTGCATGTCTTCCTGCTCTTTCTTGGTGGCTGAGTTTCTGATTTTGAAAGAGAAAGAGCTTTAGGATGCCACTGGTTTGGTAAAGCTCCTGTCAAGAGGTTCAGCTAAAAGGGGGTGTCTGTAGCCACAGGGGCAGCATTTGCAGGAGAACCTGCAGGGCATCCATTCCCTCCACGGGAGAGTCTGTGGCAGCAGAGTCTGTCATTTCCTCAGGTTGCTGGGACAAGCAGGACAACTTCCAAAATGCAGACTGGGAGGCCTTCTCAGAAGGCCTTCTGAAGACTTTGTAGTTCTCCCCAGAACTCAGGGAAAGCTTCTTTTATTCTAAATTTTGTAATGAAAGGATTTGACTGTCCGTTTTTACCCTTGACTGAGTGCTAAAAGAGTGATTCCCTTTGCAGTGAAGTGCAACCGCCAAAGCAGTGAGTGTCTGCTCCTGAGCCTGGAGCTGCTGCTGTGCTGTTTCACAATAGAACTGCCACAGCTCAGGGGGATTTGGGGCAAGCTTTTCTGGGTGACTGTTTTCAGCAACTTAATGGGAATTAGTGCGTGCAACTTCTTTTTTGAAAAAAGTACCTGAAAGACAAGAGAACAAAAGCTGCTTTATCTGTTGGACAGAACAGAAGCATTGAGTGTTGAAGAAGAATTTGCATTTTCTTGATCATGTTTGTATTCATTTACTGACTAGACAGGCCAAAGTGTAGGCACAACCAAGATTATTGTCCTGATCTCTTGCTGGCTGTGTGAAAGAACTATGTCATGTGGAGGGATGTTGATAAAGAAAAATACTCTCTGTTTGGGTTGAGTTCTCTTCTGTGGGATTCAGCAGCCCAGGCAGTTTTCTCACAGCACTTGTTCATTTTCCCTTGCCCACTCCAGGTCACCTGAAGCGTGTATTCAGAGGTGCTGATCCTGAGGTGAGTGAGAAAGGAACATTTCATGTTCCTGGTGCTTAGGAATTGTAGAGCAAGCTGTGAGCTTGGCCTGTGGCAGTAGATTGTAGAGGGCCAGCTGGGTAGGCTGAAAGAAAATCCATTTCCATGTCTGCAACAGCAATAACAAAGGCATCGCTGGCTATTTCCTCATTTTCCATTTCAGAACTTTCAAGGAATGAAAAGCTCATTTTGCAGGGAGAATGTTGCTTCTTGATAGTAGCCGGGGCGTAATGTCTAATTCAGAACTATTAGCAATTCTGTTGAATTAGCCCATTTAAATTTAGTCGCAGTGACTTAGAATCCCGTTGTTACCAAAGTTTCTGATTTGTCCTTAGCAGAGCTGGTTGTAGAAATAGAGTTGAAAGGAATAAAGTACTGAATAGAAATAAGGTTATCAATTATAGGTAACTTTCTGTCCCTCACACTGCTGTCTGTCCACAGATCCCAGAACCAACAGCAGTCTCTCCTCTGGCTCCCTCTGCTCATGGAGAGGAGGCCGAAGAGGAGGCAAATGAGGTGGATGAGCGCCAGCCTCCAGCTGTGCTCACAGCACAGCCTGAACATTCTGAGCCAGTAAGTGCCAGCTGTGTGTGCTGCTGTCTTTAGTGCAGGGCAGAGCTGCAAGTTTCTGACCAGCCAGCACTTGCTGCTGCTGGCTGAGGATGCTGAGTGCTGGAGTCCTGCCAGGGCCTGGTGATTGCCCCCAGCCTGTGACAACTGGACAATGGGCTTTGGTCTGTCACATTTAGGCACCAGCTTCTGTCGGATTTTGGGGCTGTTTAGATGGTCTGGAAAAAGCCCAAAGATGGCCTTGGACCGCCCGGGTTCGAAAGGACGAGAAGAAACTTCAGATCTGTTCTCGGTCTCGGTGTTTATTAATTGCTTATCTAAAAGATTTTCTCTTGGCCTGACAGAGTTCTGCTCAGCAGTCAGCCATGGGCACACACTGAGAGCCCCTGGGGCAGTCACCTATCTTTATACTTGGAGTTACGTATACAATATTTATCATTTTTCTCCAATACCCTCTACCCTTATTAACCAGTGTTCCCCTAGTAAGGTCCAATCCCGGAGTGCCAACATCACCACAGAAGATGGAGGCCTAGAGGAAGAAGAAGAAGGAGAAGGGCACGCCCCAATTCCTCCATCTTACTTCTCTAGACCCCCCTGTACAGAAATCTTAAACCCTTTGTCTCACACTCCAATTAACTTATCCCTTCACCGTTCACCCCGGTGAAATCCTCCTATCCTCATACTGATGTCATCTCCCATGTGGGATCAAAGTCCAGCCACCAGACATCTCTGGCAACATTCCAGGACTCCCGAGCCCCCCAGGGGTGGTCTTGTTCACCCTGCACCCCAATTCTGAGAGGCTGAGATCCCACAAGCTTCCTGGCATTTTGATAGGGGCCAGCCTGAAGCACGAAGGCTCCCTGTTCCCAGAGCAGGGAGCATGTCGAAGACACTGTGCTCAGCCTTGTTGGATACACAGGGGACACTGTGGTGTGGAGAAACCTGTCCCCCTGCACAGACTGGCCAAGTTGCTGCAGGCACTAAAAAATGTTGATCTGACCACAAAAGCTCTTGGTGGTGCTTTGTCCCCACAAACTTCTTGGATGTGCTTACTTGGGAGTATTTCAGAGACACACTGGGGATGTAGAGTTGCTGCTTGAAGTCAAGGATTTTGGTACCTTTGTTGCCAGGTTGCTCTTTTGGCCCTTCAGGCAGAGCAGCTGGTAGCAGAGCAGATAGGTGCTCTGAGTCTGTTTCTTGGTCTTTGATAAGCTGCAAGGAGATGACTGTGTTGTCCATGAAGCTGTGGGGGACCATTCTTGCCTAGCGTGGCAAAAAAAATAAAGGGAGTAGTTCTGAAACTTTCTTCTGAGGCAAAAACCAGACACTGCATGTGTCTTTTGATACCTTCTGTGGTGTAGTTTGCTTTGAAAACTGCATTGGAGCCTAGAATGGGAGCAAAGCTGCAAGTCCTTGACTGCTGTCCTGTAATGCTAAAACCAGGGTGTACACCTTGCAATGGTGCCTGCTGTATCTGAAGTGCAATGGGCACCTTTGTGGCTGGGGAGCTGCGTGGGCCAAAAGGACGCAGGGCTGGTGGCCGTGAGCAGCTGAAGATGAGGTAGCGTGGGGCCGGGGGGCCAAGAAGGCCAAGGGCACGGTGGCTGTGCCAGCAGCAGTGGGGCAGCAGGAGCAGGGCAGTGAGCGTGGCCTGTGCTGGGCAGCGCTGCGGCCACAGCTGGAGTGCTGTGTGCAGCTGTGGGCCCTGGGAAGCAGAAAGTCGTGGAGGGGCTGCAGCGTGGGCACAGAAGGACAGGGGAGCTGGGCAAGGGGGGGCAGCACAAGGCCAGGGAGGAGGGGCTGAGGGAGCTTTACCCTGGACAATGGGGGCTCATGAGGGACCTTCAGGAAGACTTCCATAGATCCCTGCCTTAGACCCATACAGCCAATGCTCAGCACAAGGGCTGTTTCCCTGCCAAACATCCCTTCACTGCATCCAAGTGCTTTAGACACTGGAGTGGGTAACACTTTCATATTTTGTTTGTTTATTTGTTTGTTTGTTTGCTAGAAGGAGAAGCCTTGTGTAATTTCTCCTTCTCCAGGGAGCAAGGGAGCTTTTTCTCAATCTTTCCTGCCCTTTTCCAGCACTGGCAGAAACACATCACTTTCAGGTTAACGGCTCCTGTGTCTTTTGGCAGCCCAGGGAATCAGTGTGTGTTGTGTTTGGGAACTGAGCAGGAAATCAGTGCCCTTGCATTCCAGCTGGTGCTCAGAGATTAGAGCAGCTGGAGGGGCTGGGCTGCATTTCTGACTCCAGCCACTTTAGCCCCATCAGTGTGGTCGAGTCCAAGAGAAGAACTTGCCCGAGCACAGATGCACAAAGAGAGCAGCTCCCAGTGCAATGCTCTGGGTCTGACTGCATTCCATAGGGATCCACACGCTCCAGATTCCCCAAGAGAGTGGGTTACTGAAGCAACAGGAGAGCAAGTTCAGGACGGCTGCTGATAGGGGCACTGCTACTGAGTGCTGATGTGTGTAGCGACAGAAACAGTATTGATTCAGGGTGAACCCCCCGTGGGGAATAATATGCTTTGGCTCTATGATTTAGAAGGTTAAACAAATGCTTTCTTAAGCTGTGGTATATTACACTAGCAGTATATTAAAACTATACTAAAGAGATACTATACTAAAAAGCTACTAAAGGAAATTTTGTGACAGTCTCCAGACAGTCAGAACACAGCTTTTATGTAATTAGCTAATCAAGCTAAACAACTATCACTAAAATCCAATTAACAAATTTCTTTCAGTAAACAATCACTAGAACACATTCTACATGTACTAAACAACAAGAACAGCAAGTAGAGATAATAATTGTTTTCTCTTCTTCTCTAAGTTTCTCATAACCTTCCCTTAAAAAAACCTAGGAGAGAGAATTATATCTCTCTGTGTTCAAAGAATGTAAATACCACAGCACAGTAAAGAGAGATTATAAAAGTGAGATCTGTCTATCTGTCTATTTGAATCTTCCTGGCTCTGCTCCAAAGCAGTGGAAGATGCAAAGCTCACCTAAAGGCATCCCTTCAGGAGAGGAGTAGAGACAACTTCCACTGACTGATCGTGAGCAGGCAGAGATGTTTCCCCCTCCAGAGATGGTTGTTTTTTCCCCTCATGTTTTCCTGCTCCAGCCTTTTCTGACCTGAAGCCTTCATTTGTCCTTTAAATTTTTGCATGTCCTAAGGGAGTGGAACTATCCCATGCTGTAGCTGGGGTCTGGTGACTTTGCTCATACATGCATTACATGACACATGGTTTCCTTCACTGGCATCCCCAGGGCTGTGTGAGTGCATTCGTTAATGGGGCCTTATGAGAAACTCTGTTACTGCTGGTCAGAATTCTCCGTTGACAAAAGAGGCAGAAGAAACACCTTGGTCCTCCTGCATATACTGAGATGGCCATAGAGGTTCTCTGACTTCCATCAGAGATTTTTGCATGCATCCTCATCTCCTGGATGACCCGGTTTTCTAACAAGAGTGTGGATGTCAGGAAGGAGGAATGCTGGTGCAGGCCTGAAGAGAAGGTGAACTCCAGAAGTGTCTCTGACAAGGAGTGAGCTCACCCAGGAAGCCCCTGCAGAGCCAGGATGGAGCTGTGGGACAGGGCAGGGTGTCAGTCACTACTGAAAGACGAACAGGCCATGGCAGAAGCAGAGGGATGCCCTCACCAGACCCTTGAGAAATGCCACCCCTTCCCTGTCAGCTGCCTGAGAGGCTGTTGGAGCTTCAGTCTCAGTGGCCCCTGATTGTAGGGCCAGGGTCACTTTGGAATCTGTGCCTCCCCTTGGGCAGAGAATGACCCAGGAGAGCAGCAGCACAGTGCTTTGGGAACGTGTGAGCCCAGCAGTCTTTGAGTCTTGGCCCACAAAGGGCGTATGGGAAGTTGAAACCCATCTTCTCTTGCTTTCTGTGCAGGTGCTTCTAGAGAAAGAGCAGGAGCACACTGCCTCATCTGAGATGCCATGCCAGACTCAGGGAGAGCTGTTCCCTGCCCGAGAGCAGGAAGAGCAGCTCAGGCAGCAGGTGGAAGAGCCACAGGAGAATGGCCAGGTGAGCCTGACTGGCCAAGTGACAGAGGGAAGGGCAGGAAGAGGGGCATAAACCAGAGCTCCTGGGACTGAGGAGGCCAGGAGTCCCACAGGCAATGGAAGCACAGAGCCTTGCAATCTACAGAGATCAGCCCTAGGACAGGATGGTTACAGTGGAAGCAGAGCTGGGTAGGGAAGCAGAAAGAAGGGGCTGAATAAATTTGATTTTGAGGCTAAAAGAGGGAAAAGCTGAGCCTGATGGCAGCTCTCAGTCACTTGCTCTGCTTTTGTGTGCACAGAACATCAAGGCAGAGCTACAAGCAGAGCTGCCTGAAGCTCAGAGTGCCATCATGGCAGTGAAGAGGAGGAATGAAGACATCCAAGAGGAGAAGAATCTCCCTATGCAGAGGGGCAATCAACAAAAACAGGTGAATGAAGGAATGGCAGGCACTCCACTCATGAAAGAGAGTCCTTTCCATTGTTGTTTACAGAAAATTGACAAACAGCTGGAGGCACAGCTGCAGGAAGCTGAGGCTAGGATCAAGGTAAGGAAGAAGAGGCTAGACGAAAAAATTAAAATCATCAAAGAGAAAATGAATTGCCTCCTTCAGGAGCAAAAGGCTCTAGAAAAGCAAGCGAGTGAAATAGCAATAGGCACTGCAGTCACCCAAGGGGTGGTTTCTGCCTTCCTTGCCTTTCCAGTGCAGAGCAGCAGGGGTGCGTGATGCCTCTGAGTGCCATCCTGATGAGGCCTCTGTCAGAACTGCTCTCAAGGACACTTCCTGCTCTGCTGGATCTCAGCTGATGCTCTAGACAGTTGCATTACTCCTCTGGCCATTTAGCCAGCAGTCATCTGAATGAACTCCTGCTGACTTCTTCCAGGTGGCCTTGTTTCTTGAGGTGTTTTTGCAGGTGAACATGGTCACTCACATAGTTTTGGAATTCAAGCTACAAGCTGTCTGTATCCCTCGTGAATGCTCCTGTCCTTTTCTTTACTTTCTTCCCAGTCGATGACTCCTGGCTGACGGGGACAAGCTGTAGTCTCTGACTGCTTTGTTCTGTTTGACTTGAGGTGGAAGTGTCGCCATCCTACCTGGCAGCCTGCAGAGAGTTCCAGCAAATGACTGGCAACCAAGAGCCCCAAGGCTGGCATGAGGCCCAGGATCTGAACCATCCAGAGATTCTGCAGGATAAGCTCATCCCGAGGAAGGTGCAGAAAAAGAGAATTTCATGGCAGGAGGTAGAACATTAGAATGAGGAGCTGCAAATGTATCTGCAGACCTAGGAGGGGGAAAGGAGTCTTTGGTAGGAAGTGGAGCAGTCATTGCTGCAGTCGTCCTTTAGAACAAGAAACTGGCTATGAACTGGAGTAAAAGCAGCCTTTGGTTTTGACCATTTGGTTTCACAAGTGGACATCCAAAGCAATCCAGTTGTGGAGCTCTGCATGTGGCTGACAGCAGATTCCTAAGGGCTTGCATTTCAAATGGCAATCTCTCTGGCATTTCAGGGCAATCTCTGCAACATCTTCCTGACATCAACTCATTTCTTGTCTCAGATCTACACCAACTCTGACACTGAAGCTGCTGCAGAAGCAGCAGTGCTGTTCCAAGGAGCCTTTGCTCTCCAGCTGAAGAAGTGGAGCCTGAGCCCTTGGTTCACCTCCCGTGCTGACCCAGCTGCTGCTCAGGAACAGGAGATGGCGGGTGACTCCCTGGAGCAGCAGAGTACGTCTGGTATCTTTCTTATCTGAGGGACAGTGTGTTGTGTGCACATGTCAGCATAGTTGTACCAAAGGGTTATGCTCAGTTTAGTGTCACAGAAGTGCTGGCAGTGCTCCGAGGCAGCAAGAGAGAGCTCTGGGTGTTCCTGCTGCCTCTGAGGGCGGCTCAGACAGGCTGGAGTTTTCCTGGGCTTCCCTCTCTGCCGAAGGCAGAAGCAGGGATTGTTCCTGGATCAGCAGAAGGCTGTGACTGCTTGAGTCCTAGCCACTGGCAGAAGCCCTGCTGAGATCAGTCTCTAGGAGAACAAATCAAGCCCCTTGTGATTCTGCAGCACAACCCAATGAATCTGCTTCTTGCCCGTAACAGCTTCCAGTGCTGTGCTCTCAGATAAGATCTGGTAGGGTTGAGAAGAGAGCCCACTGGATTCTGCGTCTACCATCACCTGTTGGGACAAAAAGGGCACTGATCTGCGCCTCAGTGTGGCTGATCTCAAAGCCCATCCTGTTGTGTCCTGAATGGGGGCAACAGCTTGTCCGGGGCTCAGGCTGACTCTGGGTTCTTCCCCTCAGTGCCTGTCAGTGCTCATGCTTGGGCTTTGCCAGCCTTGTTGTGGTTGCTGCCCTGCCCCTGAGGGCTGTGGGAATGCAGATGCTGGAGCCTTCCTTAGCTGGGAGGGTCCCGCTGCTTCCCGGCTGCTGCAGCGCGGAGCTGCCTGAGGCCACAGCCCCTTCTCTGGGCCGGCTTCTGCCTCGCACAGGCCTGGACTCACAGGAGGGTCAGCATCTCCTCTGGGCAGCTCTCTGTGTCACAGGGGCGCCTGAGGAGCACTGCTGTCCTCTATGCCCGTGCCCGCCGTGCCGAGTTGGGAAGATGGGGACGTGTGCGGTGCCCAGAGGGCGAGTGCACTGGGAGTGACTGATCCGCGCTGTCAGGGTGAAGAGAAGCGGCGCGGTTCTTCACGCGAGGCACGGGCTATGGCGTCTTTGGGCTCAGCCTGCTCATAAAGGGTGAGGGTCCTGATGCCGAAAGCCCCGTGGGGATTGGTTCTAGCATGAGCTGCTCTGGTTTACAAATGCAGAGGCATTCTTCTGGCAAACTGCTGCAAGGTGGAAAAGATGGGAACACTTGGCAATATTCCTCCTGTTCTGAACTTGGCTTCTGTTCAGAGGAATTGATTCTAGATGTCCAGGTGAATTTAATCTTAGCAAGTAGGAAACCTTTTCTAAATCTCACAGTGTTTATTCCCAAGAAAACAAAGGCACTGTTAGTTCCAGCTCTCCTTAATGTTTCTAGATGACAAACTTACTTGCCTTTGTAGGTATTCTCTTCTGCTCTCAGTCTCCTCTGAATGTATCTCCCTGTGCTTCCCTGTGTGTCTGCTGTCAAGAGGTCTCTCAATTCAAAGGATGCTAGAAATCAGTCTCTGTGCCAGCCACTTGTGCTGTGGGCATGCTGTTCTTTTCTTGTTGTTCCAGTTGCTGTTCCTGTTGTTGTTAGCCAGCTGTCCACCAAGAGAGGGCTCAGAGCCCCAGACAGTGGGGCTGCCTTTTGTATCTCCTAGAAGGTGGGATCTCTGCTTTAAAGTGAACATCTTGCATTTTGTTTCCCTCAGGGAGAATGGTGAAGATGGAAAATCCTATTCTAAAATACATTGAACTGGAAAATATTGGCAGTGGGTGAGTCCAAGCAATGTTAATTGTACAAAACTATGCATCAGGTGTTTTGCTGGTGGAATAGGTATCAAGTGTGAAGTCAGACAAGCTGCAACTGTGTTCAGGCACTGGGCTTAGATTGTCAGTGCTGATCAGAATTTCTAAGTGTGCTCAGAAGGCATTGTCAAAGACACCTCCATGCTTCCAGTGTCCTGCAGGTCTTAGGCATTGACAGCACAGATCTCCTGTGTGGGTTGGCTTTCACTGCAAGATCGAAATGGCTTCTCCTTTCTCTGCTTCTGTTTTGTTTCTAGGACTTTTGGAGATGTTTATAGAGCAGTCAACGCTGCCACTGGAGGAGAGGTAAATGTGAACAGCCCCTACAGACTCTGCTGCACTCGAGGGCTTTCCCCTCTGGTGTGAGCTGTGGCTGGAGCTTTGGGCAGAGCTGTGCTGAAAAGGCACAAGAAGCACAGACTGGTGCCAGCCCACAAAACACATTTGGGACTTTGTCCTCCTCAGCTGCCGGAAGGAAGGCACGGAGGGCAGCGGTTCCTTTCAGAGAAAGATGCACTCACTCGCTCTCCATTGCTAAAACAAAGGTGGTGCCTGTGAGCACCTCACTGCTCTTTGGTGCTACAGCTTCAGAGTCCTGAGTTCACATTTCTGGCTGCCAGCAAATCCATCTCCAAGTTACTGGTAGTTCCTTACCCACCTGCAGTTCTGCTCTTGGGAACTGCACATAGGGAGAGATCAGCAAGGCACCCATGAAAGCCCTAAGCCCTGCCCATAGCCCAGGATGTATCCACAGAGTATTAAGCAAAGGATTACTTCTTCTGAATCCCAAACGATGCAGCAGAGAGTGTGGTCAGAGGTTTGTGGGTGATAACTGAGACAGCGCTGTTACCAAGTGGTCAAGGCAAAATGTCAGTGGCCCCACGTGTCCTGTAACTGGCTCCCAAGGGAGCAGAGAAATGGGCTTTTGGAATGTCAGTTCCTAATTACTGCAGTGCCTAATCACAAGGCAGTTTGGCACAGCTCAGCTGTGTCATTGCAAAATCACTCGCTCCACATGCCTTGTGGTTTCGTGCCGCCAACCTCTCAAGTTACTGATTATCAATGTCATTTTAGGTGGCCATCAAGAAAATACGTCTTCAAGGACTGAGGAAGAAGGAACTAAAAGTCAATGAACTCATGGTCATGAAGGTGAACAGGAATCCCAACCTGGTCAACTGTTTAGACAGGTGGGTTGTGCTTTTGTCCTATGAATGTTTGTTCACATATTGCAAACATGCAAGGTAAAATCCCACTTTGGTCACTGGCAGAAAATAGAGCTGTAATTATTGGCTAATTATTATTGCTCTTTTCATCTCCAGTGGATGGGAAGAGATTGCATTTTGTCTGCACGAGTCTTCACTGGCACATGGTATTTGAAAATTGTTCAAAAACCCGGATGAGTGGTGTCTTACTAAATCAATGATGTCTATATTCACAGCCACCACTTTGTTTTGGAGCTTGATTTTTTTCAAGTGTCTTCTTACATCCAGGTAAACTAACAAGGATTTCCCTTGGATTGTTGCCACTGTTTTCCACTGCTATGCATGCCAGGAAGAGTAGGTGCTTTTTTCCAAAAACACCATGCATGACAGGCTTTTTATCTGGGCTGTTACTAAACTGCACATTTTGCTTGCTGCCCATCTAAGACCTCTCCTTTTTCGCAGCTGTGCCTTTCTCCTGGACACTGCATGGATGGCAAACAATGCAAAGCCAAGAGGGAATGTATATTCCTTTATTTTGTGTTTGTCTCAAAGGGATCTGAAAAGAAGAGTCAACCCGTCTTTTCCAAACAGCAACCTAGCCATGTACATTCATCTCCATGCCCTTGTTTCCTTCTTTCAGCTACCTTGTGGGTGAGGAACTGTCCCTGGTTATGGAGTACATGGATGGAGGCACTCTGAGCAATGTCATCAGCCAGACCTACCTGTCGGAAGATGAGATGGCAACCATCAGTCGGGAGGTCAGCAATCCCATCTGTGTTTCCAGGGGCTTGGGCAACATTGTCTGGGAAACAGGGCCTCAGAGCTGGAGTGATTTCCTGTGTCAAGCTTTGTTTCTGTGTTGCTGCTATTCTATGGGCAAGTAAAAGCATCTCAAGTCAAAGGCCTGCCAGTGCCCCTGCACTCCCTGTACTCAGTGCCAGTACTCTTATCTCCTGCTGTTGTCTTCTCGCTCTGTCTCTTGTATTTGTATTTGCTGTTCTCCACCTTGCCTCTCTAAATGTTTGCCTGGAGTCTGTCTTCACTGCATTCCTTGCCTGTGAAAGCAAAGGTGCTGGTGGCAGGATTTGAAATGATCAGCAAAGAAAAAAGACTCATTTCTCACAGTCCTCAGCTGAAAAGGATAGTAGTGCAGCCAAAATGCTCTTTGCTTCTGGAAAGTGACTGGTGTGATACATCCAAGCCTGTGCTGAGGCCAGCAAGAAAATTTTGTCATGCAGCCCCCCCCCCCCTAAAAGTGATCTGCTTCACACCAAAGGGAGGGACGTTTCCTTTCCAAACCCCTCCTTTGTCCTCTGCATGGAAAAAGCACGTCCACTGCAGCAGGAGTCATCCTGGTTGGTTGGCAGGGGACAGCCTACAACAGCAGGTGCTGCTGCTCTTCCAAAAGCTGACGTGCCTTTCCTCAGAAAGGTCCTGCTCTGCAGGTGTTGGAGCAGCAAGTTCTTCCTCTCAGTGGCCATTACTGTTCTGCCATTACTCCCCATTCCCCTGGAGAGGGAATCTTTTAGGTTCTTTTTGTTCTTTCTTATGGGATGAAATCACATCACTCATGTCTGACCTCCTGTTTCTGTTTTCTCTCTCAGTGCCTGCAAGGACTGCAATTTCTTCATTCAAACCACGTCATCCACCAAGATTTGAAGAGCAGAAACATCCTTCTCAGAACTGATGGTTCTGTCAAGCTGGGTCAGTATATTCTTGGTCAGGTGCAGCGTTCCAGGGATGTGGGTGTGGGGCTGCTTGGAATGACTGCCAGCTCCCCAAAAATGGTGCTGGTGGCAGTGCAGGGACCCCTGCTGCGAGCTGAGGGCACAGTTGCAACGTGCACAGAGGTATAAGGAACCACAAGCAGTCAAGAGTGGCCTTGCTCTGTGTGTGTCCCTTCCAGACAGAGGGAGCTGCAATCTCAAGCTTCAGGGGACTAAAGTCCACTGCTGTGAGCAGCGTTAAGAAACCTGGGTTTTTTTGGAAGTGGCACATTCCATACTGCCTTGGCTAAAGCCCCAAGGAAATCAAGCGTGGACAGTTCTCCAGGAGATTCAACAGCACATTCTTAGCCCGAGAGTGGGGAATTCTTTTGCTTGGTTTCCTAATTGGAGCTGGCTTTCATGGTTTGTTGTTTTCTCCACAGCTGACCTTGGCCTCTTTGCTCAGCTCAGCCCTGAGCAGGGCAGACGGAGCTCCGTGGCTGGTGCTGCTGGGTGGCTGGCGCCTGAAGTGGTGACAGGTCAACCATGTGGCCCCAAAGTGGACATATGGTCTTTGGGAATTGTGGGCATTGAAATGGTGGAACGAGAAGTTCCTTCCTGGAATGCAACTGCTGTCTTGGTAAGGTGCAAATACTCACTGATCCCACTGTCTTTCTCACCTGTCCCATGCTCTGTGGGCCATTGGACAAAATCCCATTGCCATCTGCTGGCACCACTTCCACCAAGGTCTCCTTCTAAAAATGCCCCTGCAACACATCAGCATCTGCTGTAGCTTTGGTTGTATCAGAAAGGGAAGTGGCAGTTCAGAAACCTAACCAGTTCAGAAACCTGCCATTTTGGCCTGCAGCCATGCCTGACATTTCTCACTTGTTTTTTGAACAATGTTGGAACTCTGTTTCTGAAGGACAAGAATTTTTCAGTGGAGAGGGTAGACATGTGATAAACATCCTGAGCAATGGAGGTTAGACCTTCCCAGTTTCAATTTTATAGAAAACATAAGAAAAAAAGGAAAAAGAAAAGTAAACAAAAAAGAAAAAGAGAAAAAAACCTACTATGAAACCAATATCCAAGCATTTCTGCTTGCTTTTTCATTTTTTAAACACAGCTCTTCACTTCCATTCTGTAGCATCTTTTCCAAGTCCTTTTCGAAACTTTCAGGCTTTCAAGTCATCTGTACATTGTTCAGTCACGTATGTGGGTGGCCTGGATAAGTTTCGGATGTGTTTTTCTTCGACTGCAGTTAGAATTGTTTGCCAAACCCTTGGCTGTTTCTTGCTACTTTAACAAGTTGATGAGCTTGCAGGCAGGTGCCTGGGCTGGGATCCAGCATGGGCAGTTGACACCGGTGCTGTGTTTCTTTACCACAGGAGCAGGGCCATCCCTGGCCTGCACAGTTCTAATGACAGGGAGGGCTCCAGCTCTCCACCATGGCCAGTGGCTGAGCTCAGCTGAGAGTCAGGATAAAACCCTCTTTGTCACCTCTGGTGATGTGGGAAAAGGACAGAAAGCCGCATCAATTATTTGTACACAAGGGGAGTGCATTGCCATTTCCGGCTTTGAAATTCTCCTTTGGCTTAAAGAGGATAATAGCAAAGTCTCTTTGGTCACCATCTACTTCAGTGCCACGAGCACAGAGTTATCATGACAGTGGTGGGCATTTTTATGGAGACTCCAAGGCCTCTTGCCATTGTTATTTTTGTCTATTTGAGATGGATTCTGCAAGTTGAGGTTTGAATAGTTCCAAGTCAGTGTCTTATGTTTCTAAATACCATCTTGCAAAAGCAGAATGAGCTCTCTCCCTCTGACTTGTCAGCGTGTTAGAGCTTGGTTCCACATGAACCACACTGGATAATGATCAGCCGATGTCTTGCCAATCTACACTGTAATTCCTTGGCCTGAGGAGTATCAGAAAGACCTGCTGAGCTCCATGGACACTGTCAGCTGCATGGAAGTGAGCATCCTTGGCCTTGCTGAAGAAACTGGAGCTCAGCTTAGGTTAGATGCTCTTGAGCCGGAGAAAGGCTGGAATCCCCAGGGGTTTCCAGAGGCCTGCGTGCCCAGAGGGACTGAGTTCTGGGGAGCAGCTGGATGTTTCTGCACATCATGGAAGGGGATTGCCAGACAGCTCAGGCCTCACCACAGGCAAACACTCCCCAGCTCTTCTCAGGCAACATTTGCTTTGGCTTTCAAGTTTTTCCCACTTGTCTGTCTGTGAAGATGCGCCTAAAACCACAAGGCAAGCCTCTCAGAACTGGTGTTACATTTCCAGAAATTAAGAAAGGAAGCCCAAACACAAGAAAATTGCTAAGGCACTGATTTTTAGAGAGAAACTTAACCCCCTGTGCAGTTTCTTCTCACTGGGAAACATGCCTGAAACCTGGGCATGAGGGTCTAAAGGCCACAGAGTCTCTTCTACTTCTTTTGCAGTGCTGCTGAAACACTCAGTGACCGTGTTTCTCTCCTAGCCCAAAGCAACATTCTGCCCGTCACCAAGCCAGAGCCTGGTGATGTGGAGAGCCTACCAAAACTTCCCATTTGTTTCCTGGCACTTTCTGGGATGGGCCTACCATTCATGCATTGACTTGTGTAGCCAAATGAGTAGAGGGTGACCGTAGGGATGGAACCTCTCCTTCTGATTTGACCATGAAAAGCTTTTCTTTTCCATGTAAGGAAAGCAGAATTTTTCAGACTGCTGAGAGACAGAGCTGCAGGTGGCTCCTGTGTGTCCCAGCAGGCGTTTTCATCCCAGTACCTTTGTGCATGCATCTTAATGTGTCTGTGTTGAAGATGAGATTCCAAATGTTTGTTTCCTTACCTGAGGAATACCTGGTATATTTCCTTTCTTTCCTTGCAATTCCCATTGTTTTCAAGAACAAAGCAAAAAGCTTGATTTGTTTTGTTTTATGGCAGCTGTGCTTAAGAGACGAGAAGCACTGCAGAGATACTTTTCATATGCTAACCCTTGGATACAGTAGAGTTAGTATAGCAAAGTCCTTCTTCCAAAACGCTTCTCAAGCTGATATGAATCCTCAGGGAAGGAAATGTGCTTGTGCTGATGTAGTTCCCACTAACTAGGTCAGGCAATGAAATCAGCTGCCAAGGCAAGATCTGCAGGACAGTGGGAAAGCTGTGGCTGCATCGGAGTTTGGGTTTTTGGTTGGCAAAGGAAAGTCGTCTCTGGGTCTCTGCCAGGGCAGAAACTGCCACTGCAGAGTGGAGCTTATTTAATGGGATCTGGGAGAGCAGTGACAGATGGGAAAGAAGCAGGTGGAGCCTGGTGTCTCCTTTTTTCCCAGCCTCAACTCCTGATAGCCACAGGAGGAAGACAAAAGCTGCAGCAGCCCAACCTATTTTCATCTTGCCTGCGTGACTTCCTGAGCTGCTGCCTGCAGAGAGACGAGGCGCGGCGCTGGTCTGCCAAGGAGCTCCTGCAGGTAAAATGTGAAGGGGCTGCAGGTGAAACAGTCTCTGAGGGATGGGCTCCTCCTCCACTCAAGCCCAAGGCAGCAGATGAGCCCCCTTCCTCCTCACCTCTATTCTTGGTGCTCTTCAAATGAAAACAGTGAGGAATCCTAGACTGGGCTGGGTGGCAGGGCCCTGTAAAGGTCCTGTGGTGCAAGTGTCCTGCAATGAGCAGGGACATCCTCAAAGAGATCAGGTTGCTCAGAGCCCTTTGCCACCGGAGCCAGAATGGTTGGAGGGATGGGGCACCTACAAACTCTTGGGGCAAGCTGTGCCAGGGTTGCACCATGCTCCAAGAAAACAAGTTCTTCCTTAGACCTACTCTGATTAGATGCCCTGTGTGTTTAAAAATATTTGTCCATATCCTATTGTAACTGACCCTGTTAAAAAAGATGTCCCCCACTTTCTTCAAAGCCACTCTGAAATCTTGGAAAGTGGCAATAAAGTCTCCCTGGGGCCTGTTCTTCACAAAACTGAATAACTCCAGCTCCCTCTGCATTTCCTGAGAGGAGAGGCGCTCTGTCCTCTGACTGTTTCTGTCACCCTCCTTTGTAATTCGGTGGACTGTTCAGTTTTATCTAATGGCAAAAGAATTGAAGTAGAGCAATGCAGGGTACAGAGACATGAAATGGTGGTGGAGGAACCCAAGGAAGCCAGTCCCAGCTGAGCAGTCAGAGATTTGGCTGTGGGCAGGGGGGGCTGTGGGGGGCTCACTCTGAGGGGCCCTGGTTTGTGCCCCCCAGCCCACCCTTAGAGGTTTCTGTCACACAAACAGGGACAGCTGGGAGGGACTTGTCCCAGCCCCATCTGCTGCCTGGCACGCTCAAGCAGACGGGAACTGTGCCAGGGTTACTGCCAGGCTGTGTGGCAGAGAGGGAACTGCAGGGCCCAGCGCCACTGGGCTGGCCCTGCTGGGAAGGAAGGAGCCATCCAGCACACGAGGGCCAGGCCATGGAAAGGTAGACACTGCTCTCTGTCCCTGTGGGAATCAGCACAGTGCCTGTCTTTCAAAGGCAGGGACCCATGTGAGCCATTGGAGTTTCCTGAAAGGAAGAAACCCCTGGGACAGAAAGCACCATTTCTAGAACACTGGCAGGACAAAAATCCGAACAAGATAAAGAAACCTGAATAAATGGATGAGTGGGATTCTTGGCCAGGTTTGCCTGTGATGGCAGGGTCCTGCACATGACTGCTGGGTAGCAGATGATCCCACTGCTCCTCTTTCTGGGTCTTTTTAGGACCCAGAGCAATCCCAACTGAGCCTGTGAAGCACTGAGCTTGGAAAGTAATGGTTCACTGTTCACTGTTCTTTGTCTTTTTGTTGTTTGGTTTGTTGTTTGTTTTTGGTTTATTTGTTTTGTTTTGGTTTTGGGTTTTTTGTTTGTGTTTTCTTTTCTTTTTTGTTTTTGTTTCTGTATTTCTTTTTTGGTTTTTCGGATTCTTTTTGTGAACAGCATCCATTTGTAACATCAGCCGAGGCTGCATCCACCCTGGCACCACTCATCATCTCAGTGAAGAGGAGGATGGAGAAGCAAACAGTGCTATAGTCATATCAAGACCATTTTCTCCATAGCCATCTTAGGGAGTAGGATTGTAGAGTAGGACTGTAGAGTAGGATTTAGGGTAGGATTTAGAGTAGGACTATGTGTAGAAAAGAAAAAAGACTTTCCACAATTTAGTGTGAATCAAGGAGAAGCCATTTATTGTGCTTCTAAACATAGTTTATAATTAGTTCCTATCCTATAGCTTTCTGTAGTCATGCATTGTTTGGTTGCATCTTTTCCTTAATCTAATTGGTAGATGCTGTAAGGGTCATTTTATTTGGGTTGCTACCCCTTTGTCTGTCAGCAACTCTTCTGCTCCTTCTTTCTGCTCGCAACATCAACTTTTTAACCACAAAGTTGAATGCAGCTTTATAAAACCCTGACCTTGTCCTAGAGGGTTAGTTAGTTTTGTTCGCTCCAGAAGGTTAGGCTGGTTCATTTAGTGGCTGTCCATTTTTCTGTAAATACCACCATACAGGAGTATAGAGTAGGATTGTAAATAAATAAAGTTTCTGAAACTTTAACTCATCTGGAAGAATCCTTTCTTTCTCACCCTGTGAACAAGCTGAGCATTTCCTTCTGAGTTGTCAGCTGTCTCCTAAAAGTGCAATGGCTTCTTTGGTGTTGTGAAAAGTACATATTACAGGACAGGCTCTTCACAGATATTAAAATTTATATATATATAAAAATTAATATACTGTATGTGTTATGTTGTCTTAGTTAGTAGTACTGTATTTTTTTAAGTAGTGTGGTATGCTGCGGTGTGATGTCATGGTTTGCCTCAGATACCCCAGGTTCCTCCCTGATAATTCCCTGCCAGGTGTGTCAATCATCCCTCCTTTCCACACCCTGAGCCCTGCTGAGCGCTGTCTGTCAATCCTGGCATTCCAGAAGGGCGTCGAGTGATTGGCAGAATTCAAAAGATGCCTTCCCCTCCTGGAAGGACATTGGGCCATCCAGGTGTCCTCTGTCCCTTGACACTTCCCCGCCCCGTACCTGGTTGGTGGTCCCCGTGTTCCTTCCCTGCCCCTCTGCCCCGGGTAAAAGGGCGAGCAAACCATGCGGTTGGGAGTTCTCCTGGAGCCATTGCTGGATTCAGAGGCCTGTGGGCCAGGAATAAAGCTCTGCATAGAAACCCTCCATCAGAACCGACTCCTTTCCTTCACCTTGCCTTAAAGCTTCTCAGGTAAACCTGAGCTCCTGCATGCCTGGACTTGCCTCCAAGCACCCAGCTGCAGCATCCAGCTAGCCAAAAGTGTCTCTGGGGTAAAATTCCACAGTTGCCGCTATTTGGTCAGACAGCAAAGGCCAGACAAGCTCATGTACATCCCATCCAGCTATATTGATAATTATTTCAGTGGTAAATATAGTTTTAGGTTATAACATTATGTAAAACAGGAGCTATGCGATGTAAGATACTTTTTTAACTACCTCAAGAAAGGGATGGGGTAATCAAGAAATTCTTTGCCCAGAGATGACAGCAACAGGACACCAAAAGCCCCAAGGGAAGAATTATTGCATCCTTATTGGAAAAGACCAACTTTCTTCCACCTCCTTCCCGACTTTGAGGAGCCAACAAGATTAAGGGGGAGAACTTGACAATAAGCAGAGAACACCCTTTGTTTGAAAAGAATTTATGCATCATGTATGAGATAAATCAATATGCAACAGGCTATTGCTTTTAAGGGCTAATCCTTTGTTAGCATGTGTGCTTTCAGGGCATAATTGCCCAGGAGGCACCAGGACTGTCTGTATGTCTTTGTTTTGATTGTCCTTTACTGTTCTAACTCTGATTGTCCAAATTCTTATTATTCTAACCTATATTACTATCTTAATAACCATTTTATTGCTACTAAACGATTCAAAGTTAAAAAGAAGGGATTGTTGTTTTTTGCAATGTGCTTTCAAAGCTGGGAAGACTCTTCATTCATCATCTCCAGAGCACACTGCCTTTGGCCAGCATACTGCCCCGTTTTGGTACATCTGTGACACTTCTAGTTCAGGCAGAAAGGGCAATGGCATTTGAAGGCAAAACCAAAGGAAGAATGAGGCAGCCCAAACATCTTGCACAGATGCAGGCCTTCAGCTGTGACTGGAGAGCATTGGGGTTGCTGCCACTTGGATTTGTATCCCTAGGTGCAATGTCTTTGGCTGGAGGAGAGCCTTGCTCAAGTGAGAAGGCAGAAAGATCAGAGAGGGTGCTCGGGAGGTTCTCCTGTGGTGCAGAGCTCTCAGCGCCTGTGAGGTGAGAGCGGGCCGAGCCTTGCCTAAGCTGGAGCCCCAGCAGAGCCCCGGCAGAGGCCGGAGCAGCCTGAGCCCGGCAGAGGCAGGCTGGAAGGAGGCCCTTGGAGCTGCAAGAGGCAGCAGCCGGGCCCTGGGTGCCTCTTGCTGGGAGCGGGCGAATCCTCCGCTCTCAGAGCCCAGGTGGCAGCTGGCTGCTGCCGAGGGGAAGCGCATCCGTGCTGGGCACAGCCCGGCCTGGAGGCATTGGCCGTCTGGAGTGTGCCCAGGATCAGAGAAAGGCCAAGGGCAGCCGCAGGCCGCTGGGCTGGCTGAGGATTCCTCCTCTTCTGCCGGCTGCCCTGCAACTCCTGGCAAAGGCCAGCAGTGTGTGCAGCACTCTGGGCACCGGGGCAGGGAGCCGGGCTGCTCGGCAGGCTGGAGCACAGGGCAGCTCTTTCAGGCCGGCACTTGTGCCAGGGGAAGCGAGGCCAGCGTGAAGCAGGGACAGCTTGGCAGGGCACATCTGCAGCAGCCAGCGCCTCACGCAGCTCTGGGAGGAAGCGCCTGCAATCCTGCAGTTCTGCACTGAGCCAGAGCAAAGGTGTGAGATGCAGAGTGTTTGGCAGAAATATTCAGGCCCACCAGGCCAGCCTGCTTTGTGCTCTGTGGCGCACAGCAAGCGCTGTGCAATGCAGCTGTGAGCTGCTGGGAGAGACGCAGTCGGGGATGTGCCTGAGGTGAGTCAAGGGGTTAGCTGAAAATGTAATTAGGATAATTGAAAAGTGCAGATGAAAAGCTTTCCTTGTGTATTTGATTTACGTCTGCAAATCTTGATACATAACTTTAGGTACCTGAATTTAGCCCATTTCTCCTCTTGCTTTAATTTCAGAAAATATCAGAATTACAGATGTATGCACTAAGGTATCCAAAATTTCTGTGCAACAGAAAGATGACTAAACAGTAGTACAGCCCAATCTACATTACCTTTAGCAGTTACCAAAGCCAGTAGGCATTTAGAAAAGTGTGCCTTCTTTTGGCAATGTTAAAAATAGGTTGGTATATACAAATTATAATATTATAATACTGGCTTTACAGAAATATTAAAATGTATTCTTTATGTGTGATGTTAAAGTTGTGATCTGTATGACTTTGTTATCAAGATATAGTTTTTATTTCTGTTGTTAATTAATCTTAGAGAGCTCCCAAGGCCTTGAACATACTTGAGACTGATTTTGTAATAAACTATCTTTTAAAAGTGTTTGGAAAGCAGAAGGTAGGAAAATCAGTCATCTTTTGTGTTTGACTTTATTGTTATTTGAGATTGTAGTAAATACTGAGCATGAGCTGGGATGCAGATTGTAATTGCTCATCTTTCCAAAGATGGATATGGATAGTATTAACATGTGCCCTGTTTATTGTTCCTAACTGACTAATTTACTGCAGTAGTTGTATAGTGCATTTTTATTGTTGTAATGTCTAAATGTAGTGGGAGAACATATATTTGACTTGGGGTAGTTTGGCTTTTGTTTTCGAATAATAAAACCACTCTCTTCAGCCTAGTGAAGAAGAAATCTGCTTATGTCCTTGTGTACAGCTATGGGTTTGTTTACATATGTTATGTTTGCCCAATTATCCCATCAAAAAAAACCAAACAATGTTAAGGTAGCAGCAATTTTAATCAAATAGTTTAGAAAATATATAAATAAGAGATAATTTGATTCAAATAATAGTGCATAAGCAAGAGATAATGCGGGGTACGGAGGGCAGGGTTCAATGACCCTTGCCACTTCACGTACATGCTTGCCAAGTGAAGATCACCCCTTATATGCCTTGTGTCAATACCATCTCCTCCCATTTTCAGTTTGTCATATCTCTATCTCCACCCTCATTACCACCCCTGTCACGCATGCGCCACCACTCGGTTTGGTGGTCGCATAAGTCTTTGGGGGTTGTCACTGATGAAGGCCCTGTAGTCTTCTTCATTGTCCTTTAATTCACCTTTGGGTTACACATGCGCACCAAGCCAGTACAATGTAAGCCAAGACTAACGTATCACTGCATCTACATATCAAGGTAATAAATCGCTTATATTTAGCATTTTCTGGGACCGAAGCAGGTTCTTGGTCCTTTTTAGCAACTATATCTTCAGCTCATTTCCTGTGGTCCTTGAAAAAAACATCTGCTGGGAAAGTGGGAAAGGGGGGGGGGTGTCCTGGTTAAGGGCAAATTTGTTAAAGAATCTGCAAAAGAGGGCCCCTCCAGAAAGCAAACCCACACGGCCCCTCCCCCCCAACTGGTTCGGGAAGAATTCCTCAGAGAGAAGTAAAAAGAACCTGTTTATTTGACTGGCAAAGCACCCCCCAGCACACAAAATGAACAATGCCAGATCATACCGCTCTGAGAAAGATGGCAAAATCAGAAAGTTTCTTTCGGGGGTGGTTGCTCTGTTCTCAGTCCCTCCGGTGCTGGGGCAGCTGCTGCAGGCCAAAACGGTGCAAACCCTCGGTGTTCCCAGGTCCCAGTCCGGAGCAGGTTCGAGATGGTCACAGAAACAGGAGAGGAGAAAAAGTCCAGGAAAGAATTTGGACTGTTTAGTTAGAACTAGCTAATAAGCAGAGGCCAAAGCAGAGCAGAAGCAAGAGCAGAAAAGAGAGCAAGCAAAGCAGCAAGCCGAAAGCAAGAAGCGAAACCAGCCCTATGTACCGCCCGTCTCTGTGTCCCTGATAAGAGAAACCCAAACAAAACTTCCACTCTTCAGAGCCAGTCTTAAAGGCACAGAACAGATGAATGGGGATAGAAGCATCATAACGTCACCCCAGGATATTCCACCCCTCATCCCCATATCATCAACATACTACAACACATCATGCATTATTCATACAAAATTTCCATCTGTCCCCCCAAAATTTACAAGCAATACCCATCATGCTGTCATCACATCCCCACACTGGACCACTGAATCCAGGCCCTATATTACAGAGGTGCAGGATTCCCCCTTTTCACTTTAGTCACTTAAAGCTCCATCTATCACTTTCTCAGACCTTCGACACTTACACATTTCCTTCTCCATCTTCCACTTGCCCAGACCTTCAACACTTACACATTTCCTTCTATCTCACGTCTGTATGGTTTAATGTACAGACAATGGCAGTAACATCCAATGAACAGTGATACTGCATATCATTCTTACCCCACAATCAGATCTCCCTGAGGTACACATTGTGTTGTTCCATCTCTTTGCATTACCCACCACGTGCAACCTGGTCCCTGAGCAAAGACAACCCCATGAATGGGTTTGTCTGTACTCGAGGCAGAATTGATCCACACAGTCTTCCCTAACAAACCTCTGATATGTACCACTGGGACTTTGTCTCCTTCTATTACATTCAGGGACTCAGACTGGGCAGCGCCTGCTGGGTTGGTGGAACCTCGGGTGTTAACTAAGCAGGTGGCCTTTGCTAAATGTTGCTCCCAATTTTTGAAAGATCCCCCACCCAAAGCTTTCAACTGGGTTTTTAGCAGTCCATTGTACCTCTCCACTTTTCCTGCAGCTGGTGCATGGTAGGGGATATGATACACCCACTCAATGCCATGTTCCCTAGCCCAGGTGTTGATAAGGATGTTCTTGAAATGAGTCCCGTTGTCTGACTTGATCCTCTCAGGGGTACCATGTCTCCACAGAACTTGCTTTTCCAGGCCCAGGATGGTGTTCCGGGCTGTAGCATGAGACACAGGATAGGTTTCCAGCCATCCAGTGGTGCTTCCACCATGGTCAGCACGTAGTGCTTGCCCTGGCGTGTCTGGGGCAGTGTGATGAAGTCAATCTGCCAGGCCTCCCCATACTTGTACTTGGACCACCGCCCACCCTACCAGAGGGGCTTCACTCGCTTGGCCTGCTTGATGGCAGCACACGTCTCACAGTCATGGATAACCTGAGAAATACTGTCCATGGTTAGATCCACCCCTCGGTCTCGTGCCCACTTATAGGTGGCATCTCTGCCCTGGTGGCCTGAGGCATCATGGGCCCATCGAGCTAGGAATAACTCTCCCTTATGTTCCAAATCTAGGTCTATTTTGGACACCCCTATCTTTGCAGCTTGGTCTACCTGCTCATTGTTTTGGTGCTCCTCTTTGGCCCTATTCTTGGGTACATGGGCATCTACATGGGGGACTTTCACAGGTAGCCTCTCTACCCTGGTAGCAATGTCTTTCCACTCATCAGCAGCCCAAATTGGTTTCCCTCTACGTTGCCAGTTAGCCTTTTTCCACCTCTCCAGCCATCCCCACAGAGCATTGGCTACCATCCATGAATCAGTGTAGAGGTAGAGCTTTGGCCACTTCTCTCTCTCAGCAATGTCTAGGGCCAGTTGAACAGCTTTGAGTTCAGCAAGTTGGCTTGATCCACCTTCTCCTTCGGTAGCTTGTGCAACCTGTCATGTGGGGCTCCATACAGCTGTTTTCCACTTCCGGTTCATCCCAAGGATGCAACAGGAACCGTCAGTGAAAAGAGCGTAGCGTGTTTCCTCTGGGGGCAGGTGGTTATAGGGAGGAGCCTCTTCAGCATGTGTCACTGGTTCTTGTTCCTCTTCATCTGTGACACCAAAATTCTCACCTTCGGGCCAGTTTGTAATTACGTCCAAAATCCCAGGGCAATTCAGTTTACCTATACGGGCGCACTGAGTGACAAGAGCAATCCACTTGCTCCATGTAGCACTGGTGGCATGGTGAGTGGAAGGAACCTTGCCTTTGAACATCTACCCCAGCACCGGTAGTCGGGGTGCCAGGAGGAGTTGTGCTTCAGTGCCTATTACCTCCGAGGCAGCCTGGACTCCTTCATAGGCAGCCAAGATTTCTTTCTCTGTTGGAGTGTAGTTGGCTTCAGACCCTCTGTAGCTTCGACTCCAAAATCCCAGTGGTCGACCCTGAGTCTCCCCAGGCACCTTCTGCCAAAGGCTCCAGGACAAGCCATGGTTCCCAGCTGCAGAGTAGAGCATGTTCTTTACCTCTGGTCCTGTCCTGACTGGGCCAAGGGCTACTGCATGGGCAATCTCCTGCTTGATCTGGACAAAGGCTTGTTGCTGCTCAGGGCCCCACTGGAAATTGTTCTTCTTGCGGATGACCAGGTAAAGAGGGCTCACAATCTGACTGTACTCAGGAATATGCATCCTCCAAAAACCTATTGCACCCAAGAAAGCTTGTGTCTCTTTCTTATTGGTGAGTGGAGACATTGCTGTGATCTTGTTGATGACATCTGTAGGAATCTGACACCGTCCATCTTGCCACTTTACTCCCAGGAACTGAATCTCATGACCTGGTCCCTTTACTTTGCTCTTTTTAATGGTGAAACCAGCTCCCAGGAGGATCTGGATGATTTCCTTCCCTTTCTCAAACACTTCCGCAGCTGTGTTCCCCCACACAATGATGTCATCAATATACTGCAGATGTTCTGGAGCCTCACCCCTTTCTAGTGCAGTTTGGATCAGTCCATGGCAGATGGTGGGACTGTGCTTCCACCCCTGGGGCAGTCGGTTCCAGGTGTACTGCACTCCCCTCCATGTGAAGGCAAACTGAGGCCTGCATTCTGCTGCCAGAGGAATGGAGAAAAATGCATTGGCAATGTCTATAGTGGCATACCACTTTGCTGCCTTGGACTCTAGCTCATATTGGAGCTCTAATATGTCTGGCACGGCAGCACTCAGTGGTGGAGTCACTTCATTCAGTGCACGGTAGTCCACAGTCAATCTCCATTCTCCTTCAGATTTTCGCACAGGCCAAATGGGGCTGTTGAAGGGTGAGTGGGTCTTGCTGACCACCCCTTGGCTCTCCAGCTCAGGGATCATCTTATGGATGGGGATCACAGCATCTCAAGTGGTCCTATACTGTCGTCGATGCACTATGGAAGTGGCAATTGGCACTCGTTGCTCTTCTCCCGTCAGGCATCCTACTGCAGATGGATTCTCAGACAACTCAGACAAGGTGTTCAATTGCTGGATGCCCTCTGTCTCTACAGCAGCTATTCCAAATGCCCATCTGAGTCCTTTTGGGTCTTTGAAGTACCCACTTCGAAGGTAGTCGATGCCCAAAATACACGGGGCCTCTGGGCCAGTCACAATAGGATGCTTCTTCCACTCATTTCCCGTTAGGCTCACATCAGCTTCCACCAAAGTGAAATCCTGGGATCCCTCTGTCACACCCGCAATAGAAACAGACTCTGTCCCCACATGTCTTGATGGGATTAATGTGCATTGCACACCAGTATCGACCAAAGCTTTGTACTCTTGTGGTTCCGATGTGCCAGGCCAACGAATCCACACAGACCAGAAAACACAATCTTCCCTGGCCTCTACCTGGCTAGAGGCAGGGCCCCTCTAAGCCTGGTTATCCTTCTTTCCCTGGGCATATGTTTTGGATGTTCCTTCGAGGGGATCAGACATGTCATCATCATCATACCTGGCCATTCGGCTACAGGCAACTGGAGCTGCTTTCCTTCTGTTGGCTTCCTTCAGTTCACGCACCCATCGTGCCAGAAAAGCAGTAGGTTTCCTATCCCACCTTCTCATGTTTTCCCCACAATCACGCAGGTAAAACCACAGCTCAGCATGTGGGGTGTACCTTCTCTCACCATCTGGGAAACGTCTGCCTTGGATACCGGAACCTCGGATCTGTGCTGCTGAAATTTCGAGAAGGTCTTCTTTAATCTCCTCTCTAAGCTTCTTATGGCTCTCCTCTATCTTATCCTCTACGTTCTGCAGACGTGTTTCTACCACTGTGACTCTAGCATGTGTCGGGCCATGTACAGCATCTGCATATGCTTGGAGCTTCCTTGCCATGTCAAGCACAGTCTCACCCCTCTCATCCCTCTTCATGATGGCTAAGGCAGAAGCATATTCATGTGGCCCAAGTCGTACGAGTTTTCGCCACATCACAGACGTGCATGGTACTAAGTCTGGGTTCCTAGTTGTTACATCATCTGAGAAGATAATCTCTGCCACTTTCTCTCAGGCATTGGATCCCGTGCTCTATTGTCTTCCACTGAGTTTGTTGCATATAGAGATCGTCTGCACACAGGTATCTTTCTGCTACACTTCTTAGGACCCGTTCCCAGAGGCTGTGAGAGTTAGCCCCCCTCATCATTCCTTGGTCGATGACAGGATCCTGTGACAGGGATCCCAAATGCCTGGCTTCAGTGCCATCCAGAATTGTAGCCTCGCCTGCAGCATCCCAGAGACGAACCAGCCAACTAATTATGGATTCATCAGACCTTCGAGTGTAGTCCTTCCGTAGGCCACGAAGGTCCTTCAGGGAAAAGGACTCAATACTCGCATCTGATCTTGCACCTGCTGCTTTGACTCCTGATTTTATGTCAGGAGGCATTGAGGTTCCTTCTCCTTCATCATCATCATCATCATCATCGTCCACTGGTTGATTGGTTGGTTGATTGGTCTTGTCCATGCATTTCCCACTCCTAGTGCTGGTAGCAACAGCCATGGGTTTAGATGCTGGCTTTGAGCCTGGAGTGTTAGCTGCAGCCTGAGTCACCGGGACAGTTGCTGATTGATCTCCCTGCCCCCCTGCCTCTGTCTGCTGCCCGACAGTATCTAGTAGCGTGCGATAAGCATACTCCAGGGCCCAGCTCACTGCAATGACCTTCCTCTCCTTAGGCTCATCCTGGTACTTCTCTTTCAGATATTTCCCCACCTCAGCTGGGTTCTGAATTTGTTCATGGGGAAAATCCCAGACTATAGGCTCAGAGAATTCCTTCAGGATTTGGCCCATATCCTCCCATTTCCCACACCACTGAGGATTTTCCACACCAGGGTTTACTCCTGAGTCAGGGGTCTCATCAGCCCGTCTAGAAATCTCAGCCCTCATTCTAGAGAAGCAGCAGGCTGTATAGAGGAAGGTTACCAGATTGAATACCAGGAAGATGGTTTCTTTAACATTGAGGGGAAACTGAACATCCTTCACTAGTGATGCAACTGATTCATAGGAGAAGGAGGAAAGCAGAGGCTGAAAAACCTCATTCCTTCCTGCTCCTCCTGCAACAAAGTGGATGCATAACCATAGCCATGAACCATTCATACCTGGAGCAGACCCTAGCATGTTTATAAACTTCTTGCACATTATTACCACCAAGCCCAGCAGGATACCTACTCTGGTCACTGCCCCTCTGATGTAAAAACTACGTATTAGGGGAAATACTAAAGCTATTTCTGGATAAGTAAATAAATCTAGGGACCAGAGAGGTATTAAAATCTCAAAAAACCCTAGGGACCAGAAATGCATGCAAACCTTCACCCCAATAGACATTATGAATTCAAAAAGCATGGCTATTAGCTGATTTAAACAAACACAGAGCAATAGCAACTAAAATGCAGTCAAAACAGAGTTTTTCCACTCTCTCTCTCGCCACGTTTGGGCGCCAATATTTTGTACTGGTTTAGGGCAAATTTGTTAAAGAATCTGCAAAGGAGGGCCCCTCCAGAAAGCAAAACCCACATGGCGCCTCCCCCCAACCGGTTCGGGAAAAAATTCCTTGGAGAGAGGTGGAAAAAACCTGTTTATTTCAGGCACAGCACCCCCCAGCACAAAAAAGAACAATACCCGATGACACTGCTCTGAGAAAGATGACAAGATCAGAAAGTCTCTTTCGGGGGTGGTTGCTCTGTTCTCAGTCCCTCCAGCGCTGGGGCAGCTGCTGCAGGCGAACAGTGTTCCCAGGTCCCAGTTTGGAGCAGATTCGAAATGGTCACAAAACCAGAAACAGGAGAGGAGAAACAGTCCAGGAAGGAATGTGGACTGTTTAGTTAGAACTAGCTAATAAGCAGAGGCCAAAGCAGAGCAGAAGCAAGAGCAGAAAAGGGAGCAAGTAAAGCAGCAAGCTGAAAGCAAGACGTGAAAAACAGTCCTATGTACTGCTCGTCTCTGTGTCCCTGATAAGAGAAATGTTGCCTTCTGATGCAAGGCAAGGCGACCTGGTTCTGAGGAAACGGCACGGCGACCCAAACTCTCCAGGGTCGCTCGGGCCAAGAACACACGCAGACACCAACGTGGTGGACGGTCCAAAGGCCATTATTGTCCCATCTCGTCGGGTTTTATACTCGGGGAGGTTTTTTCTCTACGTCAGGGTGTCTTACCTTACTATAATTGGTTAATAAGGAGTAGAAAGTTACTAGTGTTAGGGGGGTCTACATTCCTGGGTGATCCCCTATTACTAGGCGTTAGGGGGAGAGGAATCCTGCCGCTTTCCGTGACATCGCGAGATTTTCCGAACACTTGTCCCTATCTAACACAAGAAACCAAAACAAAACTGCCAATCTTCAGAGAAGGTCCCAAAGGCACAGAACAGATGAATGGGGATACAAGCATCATAACGTCACCCCAGGACACATGGAACGAGTGTCCAAGGGCCCTTTGTGACACGGGGTGACATAGGAGCTGGAGGTGACAAGGGCACGCCACAGTGCTCAGAGCACGCAACGGGACAGGACGGGACAGAGCGGTGCCGTGAGGAGCCCCCGCACAGCGCGCTCGTTCGCGTCCCGCCCGGAGCTTTTCTGAAGCCTTGTTCCTGCAGCTGAGCTCGAGGCCAGACCACAGGACTTGCTGACCCTTGGTCTCCCTGAGGCTTCTCTTCTGCAGGTGCCCTTGAGGCCATATCATAGTCCTTGTCAGGAGTCCCCTGTCCTTGTGGCAGGAGCCCTTGAGACCGAGTGTAGGACTTGCTGACCTGTAGCCTTCCTGAGGCTTCTTACTTGAAGGTGCCTTGCAGGCACCACTGCAGGACTTGGTGACTTGGAGCTTTTCCAAGGCAACTCTCCTGCAAATAGCCACAAATCCAGGCAGAGACATGGAGCAGAGACACCCGGCAGTGCCTGAGCTGGCCTGGGTGGAGGAGGAGGAAGGTGGCCCTGGAGCTGCCCCGGCACAGCAGACTGAAGAGGTGGTGCCGTTCCAGCCACCGCAGGAGGGTGAGTGGCAGAGCTGGGCCACAGGACTGGTGCCTGCTGCCAGCTTGGACCCCACGCCGTGCCGTGCCGTGCCATGCTATGCCCTGGGGAGATGCCCACAGAGAGGACGGAAGAGGGCCCGGGCAGACACCCCGCAGTGGCCGTGCTCCATCCCCTGGGGCATCCCGGGGCTCTCTCTGCCTGGGGATCGCAGGGCTGGGCCGTGTTGTCCGGCCTCTCCCGCAGCCCTTCATCTCTGGCTGCGCTCGCTCTTTGACAGATGCAGCCCCGGAGCGCACACAAGAGCAGGAGTCCAGCCGTGGCCGCTTCCGCAGAACAGCGCAGGTACCTGCAGCCACCCCCACCTGGGCTGGGCCTGCTGTCCCTGCTCAGCCCAGCACCGTGTGTGCAGCACTTCATGCAACATCCTCGGCTTCTTGCCCTTCTCCTACAGTTTGTTTGCAACTTCCTCAAGAGAATTAAAGAGGAAGAGACCATCGCCACGGGCATAGGCCGCAGACCATACTCGCCCATCTTCCTCAGCAAGACCGGTGCTGCCCTGCTGCATATGCTTGTAGAGGAAGATTTTTACACTCCAAAGCAAGTAAGCAGCCTGGGCCAGGCTTTGATCCTCCCAGCAATTGCTTGGCCTCCCACTCCACGCATGCTGCTTGCTGTGAGCCTTTCAGGCCACATGGCAGTGGGGTGGGAAGGGAAGCACTCCTCTGGGGAAGCTGGGAACATTGCTCCCTCTGGCAGCTTTCCAAGTCTCCCCGTGCCTTCTCCAGGTGCCTGCCATGGTCAGCTACATCCACCAGTGGCTCATGGCCAATGATTCTGCTGAGCACAGGCTGGACAAGACCCTGCTGGATCTCACCCAAGCACAGCCAAATGACGCAGTGGTGACGCTCCTGCGTGTGGCCCCGTCCTGTGACAGGTATGGGGCCCACCTGCCCACAGGGCTCAGGCCTCCCCAGCCCATCACCCTGCACAGCCTGCCCCAGGTGTTGGAGCAACAGAGACTTCCAGGGCCCTCTGGATGCTCCCTTTCCCAGCCCTGCCAGGCCAGCCCCTGAGCCTGCTGCCGTGCTCCCTTGCCGCCTCTCAGGGCTCTGTCCCCACAGGGCTGGGCTGTCTGCCTCCTGCTGGCAGGGGGGCAGTGGGCAGAGGCAGAAATGGCAGCCGGATCAGCTGCCCCTGGTGCTTCCTCTGAGACCCTCCTGAGACACAGCTCTAACCCCACAGAGCTGCCATGGCCATGTGGAAGACCATCATGGGCTCAGCCAGGACTGCGGAGCTGGCGCACCTGATCCTCCTGGATGTGCTGGGCAGCTGGCCAGAGTACAGCACCTGCACCTCCAATGGGGACAAAACGGCTGTCTTTGCCCTGACGGTGAGTTTCTGCAACTGGCCTTTGCAGGCCCCAAGGCTGTCTCTCCAGCAGCTCTCCATCCTCCTTCCCCCACTGCATCTCTCTGCCTCAGGCGCTGGCCTGAAACCTGGCCCAGGGGCAGCTTCAGGCCCACCAGGCCCCGTGCTCCCCCTGCCATGCTCTCTCCTGGCCTCTCCCTGCCACGCTCGGGCCCTGCCACACACACACCTCGACACTGAGCGCTGTCTCGGGGGGCTTTGTCCTTTGCAGGCAACTGTGGTGACGTGGAAGATCCTCCAGGTGCCCTGTCTCCCACGGATCTTGAAGGTGTATTTCCCCCACCTATTTGTGCATCTGCTATTCCAAGTCTTCTTCAGCACTCTGGATATGCCAGAGGAGGTCGACACCTTCTGGAAGGGATGCCAGGAAGAGCACGGCCTTGCCACCAGCCCCAACAGGTGCTCCATGCCACTCCTCCTGTCCCTGCCACGTGGCCTGCCAAGGAGCCAGTGCTGCCAGTGTGACCTGGGCTTTGCTGTGCACACAGGTTTGCTGTGCGCACCCTGAAGTTCCTGCTCTGCCTTCTCCGCTGTGAGGATGTGGTGGTGGCAATGGAGCGCAGGTGTGCCTGGGACACGCTGCTCTCTCTTGACACTCACCACTTTGCCGTGGCTCTGCTTGCCAGGTGAGACCCCCTTCTCCCCACTGCCTCTGACATTGCTGCCCTGTGCCCAGTTGCCCCACAAAGTGTCCGTGGTGGCCATGGGGCAGAGGGCCTTGGCACTGAGGGACGGCCAAGCAGGCTGGAAAAGGCTGGCAGAGGAGGCTGCCCATCAGCAACCAACTCCCAAACGGCCCACGTCCCCTTGCTGGATAGGTGCTGGGGAAAGATGAGAACTGGGTGAGTCACGCCTGGGAGAGGTTTGCCCCACTGCATCAGGCTCTTGTTTCCTTTTTCCCCTCTTCAGAGAAATTCGCCACTTAGCCATCCGCTTTTGTTCCGCGGTGGCATTCTACCTGCTCGCCCTGCTCGGCAAAGAGATGCCATACTGGGATTTCCCTGCCCTGGCATTCCTTGTGGAGGTGAGCCTCAAGGCCAGCGCTGCCTGGCTGAGCGGCCTCCCAGCCCTCTGGCCTCTGGCAGCCACAGCTGCCAGGACAGTGCCCGTGCCCTGTGCTGCTGCCTGGGCCCGGCCCTGTGCGCTTCTGGGCTCCTGCCGGCCGGCTCCCCTGTCACTGCCCTGTGCCTTTCAGGTCCTCGAGTGCCTGGACTTGAGGGAATGCAGTGACAGTGTCCTGGAGATCCTGGCACAGAACCTGCAGAGCGAGCACATGGCCAGGCGTTACTTGGCACTCCGAGGCCTCGTAGTGCTGGGCAAGAATCCCTTGATGGTGAGAAGAGGGCAGTGGCCAAAGCCGTGCAGGCAGCGTGGGGCTGGGCAACGCAGTCGCTTGGCCTTGCCTGGGCTTCGGCCGCTGGGGCAGCTCTTCCCATCTCTCCTGCTTCCCTCCCCCAGTGCTTCGGGATAGGCCTTTGGCCTCTGGGCCCTGCGGCAGCAGGGCGGCCTTTCACAAAGTCGTCTTCCGCACAGGCTGAAAAAATGCAGAGCCTGACTGAAAGTCTTGTGGAGCTCCTGGAGGAAAATGACAGCCACATGATCAGGATGAGCATTCTTCTACTCAGATATTTGCTCCTGGATAATGGTGCTCCAATAGCCACCCCCATCGCCCTGCAGCTTGCTGAGGCGCTCCTGCCACTCTTTGACAGCGTAAGCCTCTGTGCCCACAGCCACAGCCACTGGCTGCTGCCCGGACCCTTGTTGCCCTGTGCAGATGCACGCCTGTGCCCTGGGGGGCCTGAAGCAGCTGATGCGCAGGTCTTTTGCCCTTTCCTTTCATCCAGGATGACATCCAGGTGCAGCTGAGCTCCATGGCTCTCTTTCAAGAGATGCTGGACTTATTAACAGAAGAGGGAAGAAAGGCCCTCAAGTCCCACGTGCGCCAGAGCCTGCTCCCTCTCTACTTCCACTGCCATGATGAGAATCAGATGGTTGCTGAGGTGAGCACTTGTGCACAGCTGCTGTTCCCCTGGCAGGGGCTTGGGCTGCCTCCTGCCCAGGCACCTTGTGGGCTGCAGCCTCCTCCAGCCTGTGCCACTGGCATGCTCCTGTGCCCTGGACTGTAGGGCCATCTGTTCATCTCTGTCCCTCTCCAGGCCTCCCGGGAAACACTGCATTCCTCAGCCAGATTCCTGAAGAGGAGGGATATAGAACAAATGCTACACGTGGATCACAGCCTTGGGGAGTGCCTGGTAAGAACAGCAGAGACCCCCCAGCCTCAGCGTGGCCAAGGTCCCTGAGGGCGGTGCTCAGTGTGCAGGGCTAACAGCTGTGCCCGCTGCTGCAGCCAGAGGCTGCGCGGGCTCTTCTCCAGGCTCCCGTGAGCCTGAGTCGGGTGCCCATGGAGCCCCGGCCCAGCGGGGCTGCGGGGCGGCACCACGGCTCCCCGGGCAGCAGCCGGCCCTCTGCCCCTCCCCTCGGGAGCCCTTGGCCAGCGGCTGCTGGCTGCGCCTCAGGGCTGTGCGGGCAGGCGAGGCCGGCGATGGGCGCCGGCAGCGCCCAGCCCAGGAGCTGAGCCCACGCCAACCCTTCCCTCCTGCCGCTCTCTGTAGCTGGCAGAGGACAGGAGCTGAGCGGCCGAGCACGTGCGCAGGGCACTGCACTACCTGCAGAGCCCACAGGAGTCCCTGCAAGAGGAGGCCGTTAGGTTCATGGGTGAGTCCCGAACCCGGGCTCTTCCCCGGCCCGCCGCAGCTCGGCCCCGGCCCCGCCTGCTGCCCCGGCAGCGCCAGCCCGGTCCAGCGCCGTGGAGCCCCGCCTGGCCTGGGCGTTGCTGCCGCCCTCTGGCAGCCGTGCCCTGGGGCGGCAGCGTGCGGCAAGGGCCCGGGCTGAGCTCTGCCTGGCCAGCAGCCCGTGTGGCCACAGCACCGGCAGCGCTGCTGGCAAGGAGCTGTGCCGCTGGGGCCGTGACAGGCTCTGTGTTCACAGGCATGGCCGGGCGGCACCTGAGGGGGCAGCAGCAAGAGCTGCAGCTGATCTGCACTGGTGAGTGAGTGAGGGCAGTGGGCTGACAGCGGGGGCTGCCGGGGGAGCTGCAAGCCCTGCCCCGGCTGTGGAGGGCTCTGCTCCTTGTGCGGACATGGGGCGGCGTGGGCAGAGCACACAGAGATTTCAGGGCCACCTTGGGGATTCGTGGCCAGCTGCTTCCAGCCAGTGCCCTTGGTCCCTGCTTCCTCCTGGCCATGACTAGAGCCGGCTGGGATAGCCCTGGTAGGGGGCTCTCCTCGGCTCCCCGCAGATCCGGGATCTGACCATGGCTCTGTCCCTCTCTCTTGCAGCCCTTGAACCGCTGACAGAGGACATCAGTAGTGCCGTGTCGGACGTGGCACTAGAAACACTGTATGTCCTCCAGGCACTGCAGAGTGAGCGATATTCCCTCTTCCAGAGGCTGCAAGATCAGCTCTGCAGAGCATGGAGGACACAGCCTCGTCTGTCGGGGCTTGGCTGGCTGCCCTGCTGCAGCTCTGCAGAGACCTGATGCCAGAGGCTCTGTCTGCTGGGGCCACCTGAGCCAGCTGGAATTTTCCATTTCTTTAAGATTGTTCTTTTCTTCTTTTTGTTTTTTTTCTTTAGTATATGAATATAGAGTGTGTTATAATACACAGACTCCCAGGAGCTTTCTTTTGCTACCCAGGGTCTGCAGGGCATAGGGGAAGAGGGGGAGAAGGGTACCCTGGCTCAGCCAGCTGCCCAGGCGTGCAGTGGGCAAGGGAAAATGGCCAGAAGCCCCCTGTCCTGGCTCTGCTGAAGCCTTTGTGCTGGTAACAGAGTGGCTGGGCAGGGGCCGGGGCTGCAGGGATCCCTGCCAGAGCAGTGCCTGGAGATGGCCACAAGCCCTGTGCCAGAAAGGAACCACCCTCTGTATCCTCCTGCCCGTGTACTGCTGGCTGGATTGCTGAGGGCTCCCAGGTGCCTCTGGATGGGGCTGCTCTGCCGCTGCTGTGGGGCTGCGGCGCTGCTGCCGGGCAGCTTGGCCGGGCTGGGGCAGCCCCTGAGGGGCTGGGGCGCTGGCAAGCCCTGAGCAATGGGCTGTCAGAGGCCACAAGCAGCCCCCCGGCAGCTGCCCGCCTTGTTCCTGCCAGAGTTGACTTGCAAGAGGGATCCCGGGCACTCTGGAACTAACAGCATCAGTGTTGTTGGAAACCCAAATGCAGGGAAATCTCAGATCTTTGGTCTTGTCAGCAAAGCTTAGAATTAAACACAGGATTTGATCGGAGACCTTGGAAAGGGCTTCCAAACTTAGGTGCTAGAAGCGAGAATGTGGATTTCTAGTTTATTATAGCAGAGAGACGGGGAGGAAGGTTGAAGTGGAGGAAAGTTTAGAGTTTTAGGGCTGAAGATCTAGAAAAAATAAAAGTAGTTACAATGTTGAACAAGAAGCTTAGGATGCAGTGCTGTAGGTTTGTGTGTCATAACATGATTGGCTAAGGAAGCTTATACTGTAGCAAGAGCCCCTAAGACGAAATATTGAAGGATTGGCTGCAAAACATAAATATCCTTGTTGGCAGTGTCTTCTTGGCCAAGAAATCCTTCAAAGCTCTTGTAACTACAAGTGTTTTGGCCTTGTGAGCCATGCGGTGGAGATGTGAGCCAAACTCACCCTTCTTGTCTATGTAGCAGAGAAGAAAAAGCAATGGCATCATCTAAAACACTCAGAGGTCTGCTCTCTAGCTTGTTCCAAACTCCCTCAAATCCCCCAAAGTGGGATTTAGCTACAAAGAGATGACAAGGGCTCTCAGTGCTGGCTCTTTGACTCCAGAGCAGCTGTTTTAGAATCTTTCCCATAACCCTGTGTAGTCATGTGCCAGAAATGGATCATTTGAAGAAGCTTTCCCAGCTGACTTGCATGGAGGTTTGTCTGAAGGGTATTTGAGGAGAAAGGCTCCCAGCAGAGGTCTGGGCTTTGGCCGAGCTGTGTCCCCTGCTGATTGTGAAGTGTGCCATCAGCTGCAGGGCTTCCTGGGCCGAAAAATATCATCGAGTCACTTGGACTTGCTCTTTTAGGCCTCTAAGAGCCGGACCAAATTTCGGGGCACATTTGGAGACCTCATCAATGAGCGCGTGGACGACCTCGGATTTTCCCAATTGCTGGGAATGGTTCCCCAGGTCCTTGGTGTAAAATCAGGCTCCCCAGCAAGTGCACATCTGCAAGATGAGAAACAATTTAGGCAATTGCTGATGCATCTTTCTAAATCGCTCTCCTTTCTCTCCTTTTTTCAAATACAAAGCTGTATTTTGTGTCAGGTACATACAGGGAACGTGTGTATTTGTGATTTTGATATGTGTGGAAACCAACCATGGGACACTTATAAAGACGAATTCTAATATAACTGAGGAAAGCAAAGCATGGAAGAAGGCCTTTGAACCTATCCTTTGTTCCTAATTAGCTTTTATAAGTCTTAAGTTGATTTAGAAGCATTTGAATTAAAGCTTTGAGGATGTTGCTTTTTGACAGGAACTTTCTGCTTGTAGCTAAGCCTTCAAGAGTTTTGCAATAATAACCTTTTGAAGTATAATTTCAGAATATTGCTTGTAGTAAGGATCTCTGAAACTATAGCTTCAGAATATGTAAAAAGGAAATATGCCTATCTCATGCCTTGACAAAACAGTGAAAAGCAGCTTGAGAAATGAACATGAATATCAACGCAAGGACTAACAATTTTGACCAAGGGAAGCTGGACATCACTGTTGTGAGATTTATAGTCCTTGCAATCAGAAGGTGAAGCCATGTCTGGAATCTGGACCCCACCAGCTGGGAGACTTCTTTCTTCGTTCAGAAGTTGGACCCCCCACCACCTGGGATATTCCTTTTCTGGGATACATCCTGAGAAAAAATAATCACAATACTGTATAGAATTGTGATGTAAAAATTGGGAAAAGAAACTACTGATGAGTAAAAATTTGGACTAGAAACTTCTGAGAAAACTTAGGAGTGCCCCTATAAATACTGGTAAGCCTCAACTATCTGTGTGCAGTTGGAGGGAAAATTTCCCCCACTGTACTCAGAGCTGTATTGCTCATACTTTACTAAAATAATTAATAAATTGATTGCTGCTTGAATAATGACCTAGTCAAGCTTCTCATTTCTAACATTATAGTACTGTTTACTGTATAGTACTCTGCCCAGGGGCAGAGCCTGCGCCGAGCCTTCCCTGCCGGCACTCCCCGCAGCTGCTGCAGGACGAGAGCTGAGCGGCCGAGCACCTGCGCTGGGCCCTGCCGCACCTGCAGAGCCCACAGAGGCCCCTACGAGAGGCTGCCGTCAGGCTCATGGGTGAGCCGGCAGCCCCGCACCCCTCCCTGCCCCCGGCCCGGCTGCTGCCCCGGCTACAGCGGGAGCCGCGCCCCGGCCGCTGCAGCCCCGCCCGCCCTGGGCATTGCTGCCGCCGCCCTCCCGCAGCCGTGCCCTGGGGCGGCAGCGGGCGGCAGGGCCCGGCAGCAGCCCTGCCCGCCAGGAGAGCGTGCGGCCGCAGGGCTGGCAGAGCCCGTGTCGGGCAGCTGTGCCGCCTGGCGCCGCCACATGCTCTGTCTTGCCAGGGCTGGCCGGAGTGCTCGTGATGGGGCAGCAGGAGGAGCTCCAGGTCCTCACTGAGGGTGAGTCAGGGCAGCCGCGTGGCAGCGAGCACTGCCGGGGGTGTGGGGGCAGCTGCAAATCCCGGCTCCGCAGCTACAATCCGTGCCCGGGCTGCGGAGGGCTCTGCTGCCTGTGCAGACCAGGGGTGGTGGGGGCACAGCTCGGAGAGCTTTCAGGGACACGTGGGGGATCCGTGGCCCGCACCTTCCGGCCGAAGCCCTTGTCTCCCGCTCCCTCCTGGCCATGGCAAGAGCTGGCTGGGATGGCCCTGGCAGGAGGCTTTCCTTGGATTCCCTCAATCTGGCCTCTGACCTTGGCTCTGTTCCACTCTTCCAGCTCCTCAAGCGCTGAAGGAAGATAAGAATCCATCATGCATGAGCAAAGTGCTTTAGATGACCTTTGAAAGAAGATGTGCACGACTTTGTTCATCTGCTGGATGAGATGTACCAGCGTCCATCGGCGATTTCCAGTGCCCATTGAAGATGGGAGCACCTGCAGAGCAGAAGTGACCAGCTGGAGCTCCACGCACGGCTCTGGCTGCTCACAGCTGAGCCTGTGCGAAGCTCCAGCAGCTCCTGCCATCTCTCTCCCTGTTGGCACCTCCCTCCCTGCAGCCCTCAGGCCCTGCCCATCCCCTTTTCTGCCTCCCAGCTCACCCCTTACCTTCGCTTTCCCTTAATAAACTGTTTGTGTTTTTCACTTGACCCGCGTCTCCGTGGAGCTGAAGCGGTGCAAAACCTGAGCCCGGGGACACGCAGGGCCCTGCTGCCCTTCTCCTCCGCGCTGTGTTCCGGGCACGGACAGAGAGGAACAAGGGCAGCTCAGGCTGCAAAGGTGCCTGTCCCGCTGCTCCAGGGGCCGTTTCCAGCCAATCAGAGCGTTTGTCGCTGATGACTCATCAGTTGCCAGGAGCGGAATTTGGGGCGGGGGGAGGTGACCCCGGGGATGGGGATGGGGCGTGCGGGGGTAGCCGGGGCCGCACTGGTGGCACTGGGGGTACTCGGAGCCCCCCCGGCTGCGGGGGGAGGGGAGGGCGCGGTGAGAAGGGGGCAGGGCCCCAAATTAACCCAAAGTGGGGTCGGGACCCCCAAAGGGAGCAGGAGGCGCCTGGAACCCGCAAAACCAAGCACGGGGGAGGGGATTGGGGACTGGGAGAACGATGGGGAAGGGGCGGGAGAGCGGAGGGAAGAGGGGGATGGGACCCCCAAACAGGATATGGCCAACTTGATGTGGCTGCCTTCAGATGTGCATGGCAGCCAAAGGTAGCCTATGGTAGCCAAAGCTTTTTCCCAGTCCGTGTGATTCCAGTCTGTGCAATCCCAGTCCATATGGCCCAGTCCGTATAATCTCAACCCAGTTTATCCCAGTCTGTCTCATCCTGATCTCTATGGTCCCATTCCATATGGTCCCAGCCCATATTTGATCCCAGTCCAGTTTATCCCAAGCTGTGTGGTCCTGATCCCTATGGTCCCATTCTGTGCCGTCCTGACCCATAGGATCCCAGTCCATATTTGATCCCAGTCCATATTTGATCCCAGTCCATATTTGATTGCAGTGTATGTGGTCCGGCACACACTCCCAGGGTCTGGAATTCCAGTTCCCAGCCAGGAAAAAATGTTCCTGCCCTTGAACTTCCTTCCTATTCTCTCAGCAAATTATAATAAATTAAACATCAAGAAATTATAATTAAAATGAAACACATTGGAATAAAAATGAAATATAGAAATGAAATATAATTTCAACTCTTCCTTACAATACTCCAATAATGACTCAAGCCAAAACAACAGTAAACTATTAATATAACATTACCAAAGAAAAAAAAAATTACATACAAAGAAATACCTTTTGTAAATTTCAATACTCCAATAATGACTCAAGCCAAAACAACAGTAAACTATTAATATAACATTACCAAAGAAAAAAAAATTACATACAAAGAAATACCTTTTGTAAGTTTTAACTCAGTAACCAATACACTTTAGATAAAAAATATCTCAAAAACTAACATAGAATCTAACACACCTTAGTAAAAAATTCCTGTTACAAATATACTAAACACAAAACCAAACACCACTGTAATTTCTCACACATTTGAACCAAACAATTAAACTTTATTAACATCCTTAAGTACTCTAAAAAAATTTATTTTTTTTTAAATTCTAATTTCAGGTGCGTGGTTTTATTTGGATATTGGTTTTTGAATTGTTTGGGTTAGATGATTTAAAAAATGAGATTTTTATAGGAATTGAAACAGCTGAGAAGGCAGTACTCTGCACACAGAACTGACTGAAAATGAATGGGACAGAAATCAGTAACTCTGAAAATTTTATTTGCTGTCAAATACATCCCACCCAGCCACCCCACACAATCCCCATCCCACTGCTCCAAATTGGGATCCCACTTCTACCAATCACCTCCCAACCCCAACTCACCCTGGTGGCTGTGGAATGGAGCGAGTCTGGCACAGGACTGAGCTTTTGTGAGGCAGGAACAAGCAATTTGAGGTGAGATTGAGCCCTGATGGGTTAAAATGCAGTTGTTTTCATTGGGATTTGAGTGCTGTTGAGGTGACAGATTGATCCCTCTTGGCTTTTGGAGTGCAAAGACATGGAGAAGAGAAAAAAATTTAAGCCAAACCAAAAGGAGAAGCAGCCAGGTGTGTTCCCAACATGGATCACAGGGAATGTGAGTGACCAGGGCTGTGCCCAAAGTGCCTCCTCCAGTGGGGGATGGAGCTGGAGCAGCGCACGAAGCTCTTCCCACACTCGGGGCACTCACAGGGCTTCCCTTACCGGTGCCTCCGTTTGTGTTGGGTCAAGTTAGAGCTGCTGGAGAAGCTCTTCCCACACTGGGGACACTCGTAGGGCCTCTCCCCAGTGTGGATGCGCCGGTGCTTGATGAGGGTGTAGTTGTGTAGTTGTGCTGGAATCCCTTCCCACAATCGGGGCATTGGAAAGGCCTCTGCTCTGTGTGAATCCAATTGTGCCGGAGGAGATCTGACTTGATCCAAAACCCCTTCCCACACTCCCCACACTCATAGGGCCTCTCCCCCGTGTGGATCTTTTGGTGGCGGATCAGCTGGGAGCTCTGGCTGAAGCTCTTCCCACATTCCTCACACTCGTGGGGCCTCTCCCCAGTGTGGGTTTGTCGGTGCACAACAAGACAGGAGCTGTACCTGAAGCCCTGCCCGCAGTCGGGGCAGCGGAAGGGCCTCTCCTTTGTGTGCGTGTGCTGGTGATCGAGGAGATTGGAGCTGGTCTTAAACCTCTTCCAACATTGATCACACTCATAGGGCCGTTCCCCAGTGTGGGTCCTCTGGTGCCTGATCAGGTTGCAGTTCCTCCTGAAGCTCTTCCCACACTCCAAGCAGTTGTGGGGCTTCTCCCCATCATGGAGCTGCTCGTGGAGCACCAGCTCCGAGCTCTGGCTCCATCTCCAGCCGCTTTCCCGGCCCAGGCTGGCTCTTTCCCCCTCAGATCCCCGCCAGCTGCGTTTGCAGCCCCTCCTCGTGCGGCATCTCTGGGCCTTTTCCTCCCCGTTGGCTTCCTGCACCGTGGAGCCGGCAGCCGCCACCGGCACCCCCAGATGTCCCCCCAAGGGGCCTTTTCCGCTCAGCCTTGGACTGCTTCATTCTCCAAACATGCCCCCAGAAAGCCAACTGGGAGATACTGGGAGTGATTGGGAACATGCTGGAGGGAACTGGCATACACTGGGAGATACTGGGAGGGACAGGAACAAAAGTGAAGGTGAAAGAGAGCAACTGGAACCATGTGGAGCACAACTGGTTCATAGTGGCAGGGACTGGGAGCACACTGGGCTCACCTTTGGATCATACTGGGAGGGACTGGACTAATACTGGGAGTATCTGAGAGCGACTGGGAACACACCCTGCACATCATCCCCCATACTGGGCAGACCGGGAGCAACTGGGAGCAAATGGCATCATACTGGGACTGACTGGGCTGATCTAGGAAGCAACTGGAACCATGCTGGAGGCAGCTGGGACCATACTGGCAAAGATTGGAAGCAACTGGGATTATACTGGAACCACACTGGGAGGGCTGGCATGTGACTGGGATCAAACTGGAGCATACTGGGATCATACTGGGGCTGAAAGGGAGCGACTGGGATCACACTTTGGGCTACTGGGAGCAGCTGAGAGAAACTAGGATGATGCTGCAAGCAAACTGGAGGAACTGGGAAGGACTGGATGCATGCTGGAAGCAACTGGGATATACTGGGCATGACTGGGGGATCATACTGGGAGAACTGACACCTTACTGGGGCCACTGGCAGTGCCTGGAAATGACTATAGACATGCTGGGGGCAACTGGGATATACTGGGAGTGTCTGGAACCATACTGGAATGACTGGAACCACACTGGGAACAACTGGGACCATGCTGGGGAGAACTGGGACCACACTGGGGGCAACTGGGAGTGAGTGGGACCATACTGGGGGGACTGGGATCATCTGGGGAGTGACTGGGACTAGAGCAGGGGCAACTGGGTCCAACTGGAACCATACTGGGAGTGTCTGTAACCATAGGGGAGTGATGGCACCACACTGGGAACAGCTGGGCCCATGCTGGGAGCAACTGGGATCACACTGGGGGCACTGGCATCAGACTGGGAGTGACTGGGAGACACTGGGATTAGACTGCAGGTGACTGGGATCATACTGGAGTGGCTACACTCATACTGGGATTATACTGGGTGTGAATGAAACCTGACTGGGGCTTGCTGGGAGCTACTGGGCCATGTTGGGAGGAAAATGTGACACACTGGGAGCAACTGGGAACAGCTGGAAGGAACTGGAACCGTGCTGAGAGGACTGAAACTATAACTGGGGCAACTGGGATCATACTGGGAGCAACTGGGGCCACCCTTTGAGCAACAGATGGAAACTGGGATTATGCTAGAGGAAACTGGGAGTAACTGGGCAAGACTGGGATCATTCTGAGGTAACTAAAACAAACTGGGAGTGTCTCTAACCATACTGGGGGCACTGGAACCACGCTGGGAACAGCTGGGATCATGCTGGGAGCAACTGGGACGATGCTGGGGGAAACTGAATCTACCCTGGAGGCAACTGGGCACAACTGGGACCCTGCTGGGAGGGACTGGGAGTATTCTTTGGGAAACTGGGATCATAATGGGAGGAACTGGGAACAACTGGAATTATTCTGGGAGCAACTGGGATCACACTGGGATCACAGTGAGAGCAGCTGAGTCCATACTGGGTTACACTGGGATCACATTGAGAGCGACTGGAATCATACTGGGATGGACTGGGAGTGGCTGGTTTTGCGGATTTTGGGGGGTTTAGATTTTGGGGGATTCTATTGGCAGTTTGAGGGGGAGTTTTTCTGGGGGTGTTTGGGGGTTTATTGAATTTTTTGTGGCTTTTTTTGAATTTTGGGGGTTTTACTGAAATTTTGTTGGGATTTTTGGCATTCTCAGAAATTCTGGGGGTTTTATAGGGAGTTTTAGGAGATTTTGTGGGGATTTTATTGGAATTGCGGTGGCATTTAGCGGGATTCCTTGGGGATTTGAGAGTTTTTAGATTTTTGGTGGGTTTTGTGGGATGTTTTGGGTGTTGCCAGGATTTCTTTGGATTTGGGGCAGATTTTCTGGGACTTTTTATGGTTTTGAGATTTTTGGGGGATTTGTGGAGTTTAATTAGGATTTTTTTGGGTTATTGGGATTTCAAAGGATTTTGTGGGCTGTTATTGGGATTCTAGGGTGTTTTAATGAGATTTTGAGAGATTTAATTGGGATTTAATGGGTTTTATTGGGACTTTCAGGGGTTTCAAGGAGATTTTGGTGCCTCTCAGCCCTTCCCCACACCCAGGGAATGCCACAAAGCCCCCCTAAAATTCCACTAATACCTCACAAATTCCCCAAAAGTTACAAGAAAACCCTCAAAACCCCCAGAGAATCTCCGAAAATCCCAATGGAACTCAGCAAAATTATAAAAAACTCCCAAAAATTTCAATAAATCCCCTCCCCATCCAAAAAACCCCCACAACCTCAACAAAACACCCAAAATCCAAAATCCCCCAAAATCCTCTAGTCATCCCAAAACCCAATAATTCTCCTCAAAAACCCAATAATTTTCCCCAAACTCCCCAAAAAATCCCACCAAGCCCAAAAAAGCAACTCTGAAATCCCTAAAAACCCACTCAAAACCCAAAAATCCCCCAGAAGCCCCCCAGACTCAGTGGGGCCGTCCTGGATCAGGGGGCACCGGCCGGTGGAACAGGAGCCACTTCAGGGGGCCCTCGGAGCTTTTTGGGGAGGGGGCACCATGGGAGACCCCCCAAAAACTGGGGAGGGGGGGGGGAACCCCTGCTGTGCCCCCTCCCCTCGAAACCCCCAGACCCCAGTTCAGGGTGGGCCTGGGACCCCCCAGAACCCCTAAATCTTCCCCCGGGACCCCTCCAGGAACCCCAAACACCCCAGAGCTCCCCCAGTGCTGGCCCAGAACCACCCTAGACCCCAAAAACCTCCCCAGGACTCTCAGACCCCCCCATTTCCCCCCAAAATTCACCCCAGACCCACCTGAGACCCCCCCCCCAAATCCATCAGGATGCCCCACATCCCCCTCAGACCACTCAATCCCCCCCAAACCCTATGAAATCCCCTGCAGACTCCCCAAAATTACCCCTAGAGCCACCTCAGACCCCCCCAGATGCCCTCACAACACCCCAGTTCCTTTCACAATCCCCCCAAATCCCCTCAGACCCGCCCAATTCTCCTGAGATCCCCCTAAACCCACCTGAGAATGCTTCAAACCCCCTCAAGCTCCCCCCCAAGCTCCCTAAAGCTCCCTCTGACCAACCAAAGCCCCCTCAGACTCCCTCATTTACTCCAAACCCATCGCCCACCCCTGTGTTTCCCGTCGATGCCCCCCAAAATTCCCAATTTCCCCTCAGATCCGCCCCAAACCACCCCAGTTTCCCCCCATCCGCACCTCAGCTCCACTCTCCCCTCACAATCTCCCGCCTCTGCCCTGCACGCGGACTCTCAAGAATGGCGGCGCGCCCCGCCCCGAACCAACCAATCACAGTTCTGCACGTCCCTAAAACAACCAATCACAGCACGGCTCCCCTCAGCAATGCCCGCCTCCCCTGTGCCGCCCTAGCCAATCAGAGGAGAGCTGGAAGCGGCGCCCCCTTCCCCGCCGCCGCCGGGACCCGCCGGGCTCGGGACAGGAACGGGAGGGGCCTGCGAGGGGATCGGGGGGGGGGGGCGGGGGAGGGTCTGGGGGGGGTCTGGGGAGGGGTCCGGGGGTTTGGGGGGGTCTGGGGAGGGGTCCTGGGGCATTGTGGGGGGACCTGGGGGGTGCAGATGGCTCATAAGCGGGGTCTCGCGGGGGGGCGGAGGGGTCGTGGGAGGGTCTGGGGGGGGTTTGGGGAGGGGTCGTGGAAAGGTCTTGGGAGGGTCTGAGGGTGTTGGGATGGTCCTGGGGGGAGTTTGGGGAGGGCTCTGGGCGGTGCTGAGGGTGTCCTGGGAGGGTTTTGGAGGTTTTGGGCAGGGGCTCTGGAAGGGTTTGGGGAGAGGGTCTGGGGGGGGTCTCAGGGGACATCCAGGGCTGGGCCCGATTGGGGTCCGGGGACAGGTTCCTTCCAGCCACAAGCATTCCAGCATTCTGTCAGGGACTCCCTGCCCTTCTTCCCTCTGCTCCCAGCTGCAGAATGTGCAGCAAAGCCGCCTTTGCTGTCTGCTCAGGGAGCCCAGCCAGCTGCTGCAGCCTGACCCTGCCCTGCACAGCTCCCCTGGCAGGCACGGCAGGAGCAGCGCCCCGGCAGCCTCAGCAATCGCCCTCTGACATCTCTGGCACACACTGCCATGGGCTGCAATTCCAGCTGCCAGCAAGGAAAAGACGGTCCTGCCCTTCAAGGCCAAATTCTGAAGGGGCCAAGACACAAGTGCAGCAAGATCTTCCACAGACATTTCACTGCCAGCCTCCAAAACTTCATCCAGGGCTGTTTGAGCACCTGGATGGGGAAGAAAAAAAAAATACAATCAGGGGAGGGTCTTTGGCTGGGAGCTGCCACAGGTAAAGAGAGACCCTGTGGAAGGGAAAAGGAGCAGACCAAGGAAGGCAGGAGAGAAAGCAGGACACAAACGGCAACCAGCTGAGAAGGTGGCACTCTGAAAAGCAAACCTGAACTTATGGAACAGGAATGGGACAGAAAGGAAGAATTCTGAAACTTTATTTACTCGGCTTCTCTGAGCAATCTGTGAAGCCAAGACTTCACCATCCTGACAGGGAAGAAGCATTTTCTAGATCAAACCTGAATTTGATCCCTTTTACTCTGAGCCCAGTAAATCCCAAGGAACTCATTTGTGGTCATTTTCATCAAGGGCCCAAGCTCTTTGTGCCAGCACATCCAGCAAGCACCAGGCAGGACAGCACGGCAACCAACTCACAGCTGAGGGACTCAGAACATCTAAACACCAGCAGGGCACATTGCTCATTTTTGCTCCAATAGACAGCACTGAAAAGGATAGGTAATGACAGCCTCTTCATCACCCCAATCCCTTCTCCCTTTTAAACTTTCTCTGAAATAACCAAAACCAGCTCTTAAAATTCCTTTATCTTTGTCAATCCCCGATCTTTTGGGAGCAGACTTAGGAAGAGAGCAAAACATTAATCTGTTGTTATTCAGACATGGCTTGTTGTTCATCTTTCCCTACTCAATGGCAGCAGTAGATCTTGAGAATTACCAGGTATCCTGAGGAATTTTTCCTGCAGCAAGTTATTTTCCTATCATGGTCCATCTGTAATTTTATTGCTTATTAGAAGACCACTATAAATACAGTACAGCACCTTGCAATTACTCCCCCTTCTATTTGTAAACCTCAAAGTCTTCCAGGTCTGAACAACAGGAAAAAACCCTGCATCACCCTTTGGGGATATGAACATCTTTAGGGTTTGGACATATGCCAGGATAGCCACTGTAAGAGCTGGATGGACTGGAAAACCAACTGATGTAACAGTATTTTATGGTGAGAGGCAAATCCTGCTGCTGCTGCCCAGGAATTTCTTTTCATTTGAGAAGCATCAAGAAAGGCCAAGAGCGTTGCAACACACAGAGCCTGGGGGAGGCATCCGGGTATTTCTTGTAGCAGCTTCTCCCTGTCAAGAACCCCCTGCCAGGCTCAACTTGAGAGAAATTCTCCAATAATATCCAACCATCAGCTTCTTTTGGGTGGGATGAGGAACAGCCGTCAGCCCACTCCAGCACTGGAAATGTTTCCATGCACCGGAGCAGCAGTGCCTGCAGGGGAGAGACTCTTTGGCTCTGGGCTCTCTGGGCACTTTGTGCTGCAAGGCCATTCCCCTCTGGAGCCCTGCCCAGCAGCCACACACTGCCCACAGGGGCTGGGGGCACAGGCACAGCCTGGGGCTGCTCCCCTCTGGCCAGCCCTGCTGGAATGGGCATGGGCAGGGCCAAGAGCCAGCCAGGTGCTGCTTCTGGAGGTGCTGGGAGCAGCCAGGGAGGCAGCACCAAAGGGACCCATCTGAAGGTCTCCTCTGGTCCCGCAATCCCCACCCTCAACCTATGTTCCCATCCAAATCCCCTTTTCCCACTGAAATCTCCTTTTTCCACCCCAAATCCTTCTTTGTACATCCCAAATCCTTCTTCTTTCACCCCAAACCCTCTTTTCCCACTCCAGATCCCTTTTCCCACCCCAAATCCTCCTTCTTTCACACCAAAAATCTCCTTTTTTCATCCTTGATCCTTCTTTTTCCACCCCAAATTTCCTCACTCCAAATCCTTCTTCTTTCACCCCAAATCCCCTTCTGCCACCCCAGATCCCCACTGCAAATCCCCTTTCCCAGCCCCCAGGGATTTTGGGGTTCCTGAGGAGTTTTTGGGGTTTTTCCCAACATTTTACCCAGGGTCTACCTGCAGATATCGCACCTGGAGCTGCTCCAAACAAACCCCACTGTGCCCCCCAGGGTTGCAATGGGTTTGGGGGGATATGGAGACTGGGGGGGGTCATGACCCCAAATTTTGGGGGTTGGGGTTTTGATCCTAAAATTTGGGGGTTGAGGGGGTTTGACACCTTGGGGTTTAGGATTTGGAGGTTTTTGACCCCAGACTTGGGGTTTGGGGATGTTTGGCCCCAGAATTTGGGATGTGGGGGTTTTTGACCCTAGGATTTGTCAGTCAGGGGGTTTGACCTCCAAATTTTGGGATAAGGGCAGTTGGACACCCCAGATGTTTCAAACCCCAGGATATGGGGTCAGGGGGTTTTCATACCAAAGTTTGGTAATTGGGGGGATTCACCCCAGTTTTTGGGGGGATTTAACCCCAAAGTTGGGGGATCAGGGGGATTTGACACCCCAGAGTTTGGGATCGAGGGCCTTTGACCCCAAAGTTTTGGGATTGCGGGGTTTGACTCCAGACTTTGGGGGTGAGGAGGGTTGGACACCCCAGATATTTCAAACCCCAGGACTTGGGGATTGGGGGTTTTAACCCTAAACTTTGGGGGTTGGGGGTGTTTGACACTTCAAGATTTGGGATTTAGGGGATGTTTGACCCCAGACTTTGGGAATGGGGGGGTGTTGGACAGCCCAAATGTTTCAAACCCCCAGGAGCTGGCTTCGGGGGGATTTAACCCCAACGTTTGGGAATTCGGGAGTGTTTGACACCCCAGGATCTGAGATTTGGGGGATTTGATCCTAAAATTTGGGGTTCGGGCTGGGGGACGAGTGTTGAAATCCCAGAGTCTGGGTTTGGAGGTGTTTGATTCCCCCAGTGTTTCAACCCCCAGGATTTGGGGTCGCAGGGAGTTGACCCCAGGATTTGGGGTGCTTGATCCCAATGTTTGATTCCCTGGGTTTGGCGTCAGGGTTGAGATCAGAACCATTCCCTGGAAACAGTGGCGGGATCGGGATTGGTAACGGGATCGGGAAGGAGATTGGGATCAGCATCGGGATCGGGATTGGGAACGGGATCGGGAATGAGATTGGGATTAGGATTGGGATCAGCATCGGGATTGGGATTGGTAACAAGATCGGGAATGAGATTGGGATTAGGATTGGGATCAGCATCGGGATCGGGATTGGGAACGGGATTGGGAATGAGATTGGGATTAGGATTGGGATCAGCATTGGGATTGGGATTGGGAACGGGATCGGGGGAAGACCCCTGACACAATCCCGGACCCCAATCCCAGGTAGAGGCCCCGCCCCAGTCCCGGAATGGACCCATCCCCACAATCCCGGACCCCTCTCCAGTGCCAGCCCCTCCCCAGCCGCTGAACGGACCCTCCCTCAATCCCAGCCCACCCCGATCCGGACCAGAGCCATCCCCAGAGCCTCCCCCATTCCCGGCCCAGACCCTTCAACCCCTTTTTGGGGTGGCTCCTACTGCTCCCCGTCCATTTCTGGGGGTTCCAAGGCGCCCCGCGGACCCTCCCCATTTTGGGGGTGTTGGGGCGGCCCCAGGGCTGCCCCAAGGGCCGAGGGGGGATCGAAAGCCCCAAACCTGAGGGGCTCCTGGGGGTGCCCAGTTCGTCCCATCCCCACCCCAAAACAGATCCTGGCCAATCAGAGCGTGGGGGCCCCAAATTAAACCCAAGGGGGTTGGGACCCCCAAAGGGAGCAGGAGAGGCCTGGAACCCCCAAAACCAAGCACGGCGGAGGGGATAGGGGGCTGGGGGAACGATGGGGAAGGGGCAGGAGAGCGGAGGGAAGAGGGAGATGGGACTCCCAAACAGGATCAAGCCAACTTAATGTGGCTGCCTTCAGACGTGCATGGCAGCCAAAGGCAGCCAAAGCTTTTTCCCAGTGCGTGTGACCCCAGTCTGTGCAATCCCAGTCCATAAAATCTCAACCCAGTTTATCCCAGTCCTGATCTGCATGGTCCCATTCCATATGGTCTCAGCCCATATTTGATCCCAGACCACTTATCAGTTTGTGTGGTCCCAGTCCACTGGATCTCAGTCCATACAGTCCCAGTCCATACCTGATCCCACTCCAGCCTATCCCAGTCTGGAGGTTTCTGATCCACAGGATCCCAGTGCACGTGATCCTCGGCCATGTGATCCCAGTCCATTTGATCCCAGTCTGTGTGGTCCTGATCCATATGGTCCCACTCTGTGCAGTCCAAACCCATAGGATCCCAGTCCATATTTGATCCCAGTCCATATTTGATCCCAGCCCATACTTGATCCCAGTCTGTGGTCCTGCACACACTCCCAGGGTCTGGAATTCCAGTTCCAAGCCAGGAAAAAATGTTCCTGCCCTTGAACTTCCTTCCTATCCTCTCAACAAATTATAATAAATTAAAAATCAATAAATTAAAATTAAAATGAAATACACTAGAATAAAAATGAAATACAAAAATGAAATATAATTTCAACTCTTCCTTACAATACTCCAATAATGATTCAAGCCAAAACAACAGTAAACTATTAATATAACATTACCAAAGAAAAAAAACAAATTACATACAAAGAAATACCTTTTGTAAGTTTTAACTCAGTAACCAATATACTTTAGATAAAAAATATCTAAAAAACTAACATAGAATCTAACACACCTAAGTAAAAAAAATTCCTATTACAAATATACTAAACACAAAACCAAACACCACTGTGATTTCTCAGAAATTTTAACCAACAATTAAACTTTAATAATTCCCTTAAGTACTCTAAAACAAATAAAATTACTTTTAAAAAATTTAATTGTGGGTGAGTGGCTTTATCTGGGTATTGTTTTTTGGATTGTTTGGGTTAGACTTTAAAAAAAGGATTTTAATAGTAATTAAATCATCTGAGAAGGCGGCACTCTGCAAACAGAACTTACAGAAAATAGGACAGAATCAGTAACTCTGAAAGTTTTATTTGCAGTCAAACACATCCCACACACCCAGCCCCACACAATCCCCCTCCCACTGCTCCAAACTGGGGCCAAACCAAAAGGAGAAGCAGCCAGGTGTGTTCCCAACATGGATCACAGGGAATGTGAGTGACCAGGGCTGTGCCCAAAGTGCCTCCTCCAGTGGGGGATGGAGCTGGAGCAGCGCACGAAGCTCTTCCCGCACTCGGGGCACTCACAGGGCTTCCCTTACCGGTGCCTCCGTTGGTGTTTGGCCAAGGTAGAGCTTCTGGAGAAGCTCTTCCCACACTGGGGACACTCGTAGGGCCTCTCCCCAGTGTGGATGCACCGGTGGGTGACGAGGTCTGAGTTGCGCTTGAATCCCTTCCCGCAGTCGAGGCAGCGGAAGGGCCTCTCATCCGTGTGAATCCAATAGTGCTTGAGGAGATCAGAGCTGGTCAGAAACTTCTTCCTGCATTTATCACACTTGTAGAGCCTCTCTCCTGTGTGGATGCGCCGGTGGGTGAAGAGGGTGGAGTTGTCCTTGAATCCCTTCCCACAGTCAGGGCATTGGAAGGGCCTCTCCTCTCTGTGACTCTGATAGTGCTGGAGGAGACGGGAGCTGGTTGGAAACCCCTTCCCACACTTGGAACACTCATAGGGCCTCTCCCCAGTGTGGGTCCTCTGGTGCTTGATCAGGTTGGAGCTCCACCTGATGCTCTTCCCACACTCCCCACACGTGTGGGGCTTCTCCCCATCATGGAGCTGCTCATAGAGCACCAGCTCCAAGCTCTGGCCCGATCTCCGGCCGCCTTCCCGGCCCAGGCTGGCTCTTTCCCCCTCAGATCCCTGCCAGCTGCGTTTGCAGCCCCTCCTCGTGCGGCATCTCCGGGGCTTTTCCTCCCCATTGGCTTCCTGCACCGTGGAGCTGCTCAAAACGGCCTCTTCCACCAGGTCCTACCGTGGGCATTTTTCGTCCCTGCTCTCCATGCTCAGCTCCTGCTCTGGGGGAGGAAGGACAAGGACAGGATGGGATTTGCTTCCGTGTCACAGGCAAGGGCAAGGAGATCCCCCAGGGCTGTGCTGCAGCCAGGGCCGTGCTGGGCTGGGAGATGGAGCAGCACAGAGGGGAAAGGGGCACTGACTTCCTCCTCACCTGCATCAGTGTCCTGGGGCATCTTCCTCTTCCTCGCAGCCTTCCTCACAATGGGAAATCCTGGTTTGGGGAAAACAAGGGATGAGCACGTTTGTAAGAGTGTCGGGGGTAGGATGGTGGCGACTGACAGAGACGAGAGATATCTAAAGCCAGGTCGTGGAAGTTGCGGTTTATTGCAAACGGCCTGGGTGCAGGGCCCTGCTTGGAGCTGCCAGCCACAGCTCAGAGCCGGCCCCAGAGAAGAGAGGGGCAGAGAGGATGAGAGGGTGAGAGAGTAAGAGGGTAAGAGCCTAAGAGAGTAAGGTTCCTGTTACAATACAATAAATCTTCGTCTGTGTTGAATATTCTATTTCTCACTAACCAATCTAGTACAAGATACAAATCCTACAGCATTTACATGCAGCCTGAAAGAATCATTACATCACCATATAGTGTTACATTTTAAACCCTGAATACTACTCTTTGGATCCCTTCTGCTGAGCTAGTAGGGTCTGCTCTGATCCTGGGACCTGTCTGCAAGCAGAGGGAATTGTTTCATCAAAAGGAGATTACCTTCAGTCAGGTCACACCATTGTTTTCCAGTTGTTCAGTAACTAAGGTATCTCAAAGCTTGCTTTCATTTTATCTTGCTTTTAATTTTCTATATTCTCAAAATCATTTGCCAGACAATCATATTTATAAGGCTTTCCTGTTTCTTCTTCCCCAACACACGTTGAGTTTCAAGGTCCCTCTGCCCGAATCCATCTCTACAAGGCACCGGAGAGGTGAGCTGCATAAAACCTCCCAAACACCAAGATTAAGCACTGAAAAAGCCTCCCAGGAGTTCCCCATCCCTGGTCCCTCCCCTCGGGTGTTCGGGGGTTCCCCCCGTCCCAGCTGCTGGGGTCACGCTTGGAGTCGGGGTCCCCCTTCTCCTCGGTGCCCGCCCCGCCCAGGCTGCTGGCAGTCCCAGCAATGCCAAAAGCTCCCCCCGATTCGCTCTCCCTATTTCGGGATGCCGGGCCTGTTTGGACCCCCGGGCTCCCTTCTCCCCTCATTCTCTGCTCTGGGCTGCAGCGGCTCCAAGGAGTCCCCCCTGCCCCTCTCCAGGCTCTTGAGGCTCCCGCCCATGGCAGCGCTCCCCCTCTCTGGGCTCCCCACTTTGGGCTCCTGGGGGACACAGGGCTCTGCTCCTCCAGGCTGCCTCTGCCGGCAGCCGCCACCGGCACCTCCCGATGTCCCCCCGAGGGGCCTTTTCCGCTCAGCCTTGGACTGCTTCATTCTCCAAACATCCCCCCAAAAACCCAACCCAGGGGCCCCCCGGGATATCTGGGCTGAACTCCCCCTGCCCCCGCTCACCTGCGCGATGGGGGGGCGATGATCCCACAGGTGGGGGCTGCGAATTCAGGCCCAGCTCGGAGTGACCGCGTGCTTCCCTCAGCTCAGCCTTGATCCGCCTTTGCCCCTCCTCTTCCTCCCGCTCCTCCTCTTCCATCCCCCCTCCCCCTCCTCTCTGTTATCTCCACCTCCTTCTCCTCTTCCGTCCTGCCCCTTCCATCCCCTTTCCCCGTCATCCTCCTCCCTTACCCCGCCTCCTCCTCCCCCTCCATCCCTGCCCTTCCCTCCCTCCTCCTCCTCCCCCAGCAGCAGCCACACCCTCGCTGCCCCGTTCCCGCAGCCCTCGAAGCCCGTTGCAGGAGCGGGGATGGAGCCGGGACAGGTCGGGATGGGCAGCACGGGGCTCTCGGCTGCTCCCAGCCGCTGCGGGCGGGGGGAGCCCGGCCCGGGCCAAAGGAGAGGCAAACTGGGCAAACTGGGGGCTGCACATCCCAACTGGGCCTTGCTGGGGACCCTGCCTGGCCACTGCCAGCCCTTGGGGCGCCTCTCGGCACATCCGCCGGGGGGGAACGCACACAGGGCAGGGAGATCCCAGCTGCATACTGGCAGCACTGCCAGGGACTGGGCTGCACTGGGATCGTAATGGGAGTGACTGGGGCTGTACTGGCTTTGTACTGACATCATACTGGGATCGTACTGGGAGTGACTGGGATGGTACTGGGTTTGTATGGACATCATACTGGGATCATACTGCCATACCAGGGCAGATTGTGATCACACTGGTGGAGGCTGGGATCATGCTGGGATCATACTGGGAGTGAGTAGGAGCCGGCGGTGAGCAATTGAGACCATGTTAGGGGCAAATGGGATATACTGGGAGTGACTGGGATTATGCTGAGGGTGACTGGGAGCAGCTGTGAGCAACTGGGAACACGCTAGGAGCAACTGGGAGGAACTGGGAGTGCCTGGGTGCATGCTGGGGGGATTGGAAACTGCTGGGCTTATACTGGGATGAACTGGGATCATACTGGCAATTAGTGCCACTACACTGAGGTTGACTGGGAGTGCTTGGGAGCAAATGGGATCATACTGGAAGGAACTGGAAAGATGCTGGAGGGAACTGAGGTACACTGGGACATGCTGGGAGTGACTGGAATGAAAGTGAGGGGGAGAGCAACGTGAACCATGTAGAACAAAACTGGTTTATTCTGGCAGGGACTGGGAGAACACTGGGGCCATATTTGCATCATACTGGGAGGGCCTGGACTAATACTGGGAGTATCTGAGAGTGACTGGGAACACACCCTGCACATCATCCCCCATACTGGGCAGACCGGGAGCACGCTGGGAGCAAATGGCATCATACTGGGACTGACTGGGTTGATCTAGGAAGCAACTGGAACCATGCTGGAGGCAGCTGGGACCATACTGTGAGAGACTGGAAGCGACTGGGATTATACTGGCACAACACTGGGAGGGCTGGCATGTGACTGGGATCAAACTGGAGCATACTGGGATCCTATTGGGGTTGAAAGGGAAAGACTGGGATCACACTTTGGGCTACTGGGAGCAGCTGAGAGAAACTGGGACGATGCTGCAAGCAAACTGGAGGAACTGGGAAGGACTGGATGCATGCTGGAAGCAACTGGGATATACTGGGCATGACTGGGGGATCATACTGGGAGAACTGACACCTTACTGGGGCCACTGGCAGTGCCTGGAAATGACTATAGACATGCTGGGGGCAACTGGGATATACTGGGAGTGTCTGGAACCATACTGGAATGACTGGAACCACACTGGGAACAACTGGGACCATGCTGGGGAGAACTGGGACCACACTGGGGGCAATTGGGAGTGAGTGAGACCATGCTGGGTGGGACTGGGATCACATGGGGAGTGACTGGGACTATATGAGGGACAACTGGGTACTACTGGCATCACAGTGGGAGGAACAGGGAGCAACTGGAACCATGCTGGGGGCAATTGGGATCCTACTGGGATCACAGTGGAAGCAGCTGGGCCCACGCTGGGGGAGAATGGGATCATACTGGATCACATTTTCAGCAACTGGGACTGCACTGAGGGTGACTGGGAGTGGCTGTGAGCAACTGGGATCAGGCTGGAAGCCACTCCAGCCAACTGGGAGTGACTGGGAACATACTGGGGCAGCTGGGTTTTACTGGGATAGACTGAAACCGTAGTGGGGATAAATGGGAGCAACTGGAACCGTGCTGAGAGATAATGGGAGCAGCTGTGTCCATGCTGGGGTCATACTGGGATCACAATGGCACTGACTGGGATCACACAGGGTGTGTCTGGAAGAGTACTGGGAGTACCTGAGAGTGACTGGGATCCTACTGGAACCAGACTGGGAGTGACTGGAAAGGTGCTGGCCATGACTGAAACCATACTGGAGGTGAATGGGAGCAACTGGGCCCACACTGGGAGTGACAGGGAGTCACTCTGGCCATGACTGGAATAACACTGGGAGGAGCTGGGAGTGACTGGGGTCATACTGGGGGTGACTGGGAGCAACTGGGATCATAGTGAAACTGACTGGGATTGTAGCAGGAGTTACTGGGATCATTCTTGGAGCCACTGGGATTGCAATGGGTGTGAATGGATCCTGACTGGGGGTTACTGGGACCTACTGGGCCCATGTGGGAGGAAAATGTGGAAACGTTGGGAACAACTGGGATCAGCTGGAAGGAACTGGAACCATGCAGAGGAGACTGAGACTACAACTGGGATCATACTGGGAGCAACTGGGACTACACTTTGGGCAACTGACAGAAACTGGGATCATGCTGGAGGCAACTGGGAGTAATTGGGAAAGACCGGGATCATTCTCAGGTAACTAAAGCCTTACTGGGGCAACTGGAATAAACTGGGAGTGTTTGTAACCACAGTGGGGGGACTGGAACCACACTGGGAACAGCTGAGACCATGCTGGGGACAACTGGGAGTGACTGGGACCATGCTGGGAGGGACTGGGACTATTCTAGGGACAACTGGGATCATGCTGGGATCATGTTGGGATCACAGCGAGAGCAGGTGGGTCCATGCTGGGTTAGACTGGGATCACACTGAGGGTGATTGGAATCATGCTGGGATTGACTGGGAGTGGCTGTGAGCAACTGGAATTGTGCTGAAAGCAACTGGGAGAAAGTGGGAGTGACTGGGAGCATGCAGGGGGGGGGTGACTGGGATATACTGGGAGAGACAGGGAGTCACTGGGATCACACTGGAGGCTACTGGGATCAGGCTGGCATTTACAGGGAGCAACTGGGATCACACTGGGGCACTGGTATCAGACTGGGAATGACGGGATCATACTGGGAGTGGCTACAATCATACTGGGAGCAGAGTGGGTGTGATTGGACCCTGACTGGGGGTTCCTGGGAGCTACCAGGCCCATGCTGGGAGCCAACTGGGGACATAATCAGAGGAACTGGGAGCAACTGCGATAAAACAGGGGGCAAGTGAACCACACTGAGGTAACTGGGAGTGACTGGCAATGACTACGAGAATGTTCAGGGCAACTGGGATATACTGGGAGTGTCTGAGACCATACAGGTGGTGTGAAATACAAAGTTGAGTTTCGTGACAGGTACAAACAGGTGATGTGTGTAGTTGGGAATGTGAAATGTGTGGACCCCAACAATGGGAGAGCTGTGAATTCTAATAACAACTGAGGAGAATAAAGCATGGAAAAATGCCTTTAAACCTATCTTTTGTTTGCAATTAACCCTGGTTGATTTAGGAGCATTGGAATTAAGGTGTTAAAGATGTTGCTCTTTGCTTGCATTTAATCCATAACAAGCTCTGCAATAATAACCTTTTGAAGTATAATTTTAGAATATTACTTGTATCCTTGAAATTATAGCTTTGGAATATATATAAAGGAAATATGCTTATCTCATGCCTTATTAAAGCAGAGGAAAACAGCTTGAGAAAGGAGGATGAACATCACCTCAAGGGTTTATGGTTTTGACCAAAGGGAAGCTAGATATCACTGTTATGAAATTTATAGTCTTTGCAATTAAAAGGTGGACACACATCTGGGGAGCCGGACCCCACCAGATGGGATTCGTCTTTCTTCTTTCGGAAACTGGACTGTCACCATCTGGGGATACTCCTTTGAGATACATCCTGAGAAATTAAAATCACAATAGTGTATAGAGTTGTGATGTAATAATTTGGAATAAAAATTGCTGATGAGTAAAAGATTGGAAATAGAAACTGCTGAAAAAAAAGCTGATGAGTACCCCTATAAATACCTGTAACCATCAATTATCGGTGTGCAGTTGGAGGGAAAACTTCCCCCACTGTACCCAGCGCTGTATAGCTCATACTTTACCATATTAATCAATAAATTGATTGCTGCTTGAATATTGGCCTAGTCAAGCTTCTCATTCATAACACCAGTCGTCCCCAGTGTTTCCAAGGACAGTTTAATTTCTCAGGGTGGCCGTGGCGGCCAAACCCAGCAGTGGGGTCAGTGCAGTGCCCATGGCCACAGCCCCTTGCGGTGCCCCAGTGCAGCTTGGGCTGATGATCCACCCTCACAGCTGGCCCAGGGCAGCTCTGCAGTGGCTTTGGTGGCACCTGGGGCTGGCACACACCTTAGCAGTGTGTCTGTTTGCAGTGGGGAAACTCAGGAGTTTCAGATTGCTTCAAAAAACCCCAAAAAGGGAAAACCCCTCTTAGGCTGGGTGCAGCCAGCTCTCCAAGCAGAGCAGGTCCCAGGGGAGTGAGGACAGACAGGATGGGGCTGGGCAATGCGGAGCAAGGTTGTCCACACTGGGTCAGAGCAGCAGGCACAGCTTCTGTGAGCAGGCCAGAGCTGCTGAGGAGAGACCCTGGGTCAATATCAATCACAGAATGCAGCAATCAACTCTGCTCTAAAGAGAAATAAAATAAAATACATCCTTTAAAACAGGAATGTGTATTTTTTTTCAAGGTGTTTGAAATCTTTCTCCATAACAGGACTTGGAAAATTTTCATGAACCTCTCAGGGCTTTGGTGTTGTTTACATCAGACTCAGTCCTTGAAAGTGTCTTCACAAAACTTCTCAAGCACTCAAAGTTCAATTTAGACTCCAAAGTTTCTTGAAGTTGTTATGGGTCCCACTGAGGGACATGGCTGGGAAAGTGTCCCCAGGTTCCAGTTAGAGCAGAACACTGGAGGCAGTGATGACAGCTGGGGACAAGCAAGAGAAAGCTGTCTCTGGTGCTGAGCAAAGCTGGATGTGTTTCAGCAATGCCAAGGGCCAAAGCCTGAGCCCCAGCCCCTGGCCAGGCAGATCCTGTCCCTCCCTCCTTGCTCAGGCTCTTCCCGGGATGGGCACTGGCATGTGGGGATGTGCAATGGCAAGGGCAGGAGCATGGGGCGGCCCCTGCCAGGCTGCTGAGCAGGGACAAGGAGGCAATGAGGCCCCAGCCCTGCAAGGCCCAGCAGCCATGGCCAAAGTGCTGCCCAAGGTGGCTCTGGCAGGGCTGTCTTGCAGCTGCTGCCCATCCCTGTGCCCTGTGCAGCCCAGGCTGTCCCACGGTGTCCCTGCCCTGCGCCTCTGTCCCTGCAGGCTGTCGGCATCCCCCGGCTGCCCCACCTGGCTGGGCCCTTCCTTTGCTGACAGCTCTGCTTCCTGCCTGCCTCTGCCTGCCCACACAAAGCCTGGGGCTGATACCAAATGGGTTCATTCCATTTTTACCCTGCCTGTGAACTTTCAGCACAGGAACAAGGCATGCAGGGGCTGCTTTCCCAGCAAGGATGAGTGGAAGAGAAGAAGAAGACATCTGGTTCAAGGGTGCAGGGATAGAGAAATCAAGGAGTGAATCCGGGAACTTGGGGTGGGTTTTATGGAAATGGGTAAATTGTAATTCACATTTAGTGACTGTGTATAAGCAACACACTCGTAGAATTACATGTCCATGTAGGGTTGGGAGTTATCCCTCACCAGACCTCAGGCCTGAATAAATGACACTCTCTGAAATAGCAAATTAGTGTTATGGAGTCTTGTTCTGGTATTTCAGAGATTTGCTGACCGTGGTTCCTCACAGACCCAAGGAGTCAGCTGTGACACTGTGGAACCCCATGGAACAAAAGGTCCATTGTGACACAGCAGAGCCCCATGGAACCAAAATCCATTTTGGCACATTGGGGCCACATTGAACCAATGGTCCATTGTGATACTGCGGATCCAAGGAGACCATTGGGACCCTGAGGAATCTCTTGGAACCAAGGGGTCATTGTGACACAGCAAGGCCTGGTGGAACCATGGGTCCATGTCACATGGTGACACTGCAGAACCTCACGGAACCAAGGTGGCCATGTTCTACTGCAGAGCCTCGTGGAACTAAGGGTCCATTGTGACACTGCAGAACCAAGGAGACTGCTGCTGGCAGAGAGCTCATGGAGTGAGAGCTCATGGAACCAGAGATCCATTGTGACACAGCAAGGCCTGATGGAACCAAGGGTCTCTTGTAAAACTGTGTGGCCTCATGGAACCATGAGCCATTGTGACACAGCAGGGCCTCATGGAACCATGGAGGCCATTTTTACACTTGGAGGCCTTGTGGAACCAAAGGGCCATTGTGGCACTTCAGAGCCTTGTGGAGCCAAGGGGACCACGGTGACACAGTGGGGCTGCATAAAGCCAATGGTCTGTTGTGGCATGGCAAGGCCTTACGGGAGCATGGAGACCATTCTGACACTACAGACCTCATGCAAGCAAGGAACCATTGTGACACTGTGGGTTCTTGGCAGGCCAAGGAGCAGTTGGCACACTGTGTGGCACCATGGAACCAAGGAGGCCATTGTGACACTGTGGCACCGAGGAGACCTCTGTGACACTGCAAGGCCTCATGGAAGCAAGGGACCATTGTGACACTCGGGAGCCCCATGGAAACAAAAGGCCAGTGTGACGCATCTGGGCCTCATGGAACCAAGGATCCAATATGACGCCTCACTTTGACACTGCAGGGCCCCATGGAAACAAGGGGGCAGGGAACTGGTCTGGTTGGCTTGGCCTGACTGGTCCAACTGCCCTTGGCATGTCGGGGGTCTCTTCTCACGTACCCCTGAAACCCTGGGGCTCTGGGCTTTCCTTCAATTGGAAAAGAACTGCTCTTCTCATTCAAGCATCCATGACCAAAAGGGGATTTCCCCTCCAAATTTCCCAATATCCAGGGATTGTTCCCAGACAAAAGCTGCCATTACCAACAAGTCTGGCTGACCTAGTCTTCCTGAGAGCTGGGTCTCACCTGCCCTCAAACACTGAGGCTCTGTGCTTTCCTTCCTATGGAAAAGAGCTGTCCCTCCTGCACAGGCACCCATGGCCAAAGCTGGTACTTGTCCTCCAAAATTCCTTCATTCAAGGGTTTTTTCTCCCAGACAAGATCTCCCAGTACAGACAGGTCTGGCTGGCCTTGGCTTCTGGTGGTTGCCTGAATTCTGCCCTGAAACACTGGGGCTCTGCCCTTTCCATCCTAAGGGAAAAGAACCATCCTTCTTCTCCAGGTGCCCATGGCTGAAATTGGGATTCCACCACCAAAAGTCCTATATCCAATATTGCTCCTACACAAAAGCTTCCATTACAGACAGGTCTGGCTGGCCTTGGTCTCTGGTGCCTGCAGTTCATCAGCCCCTGAAGCACTGGGGTTCTGTGCTTTCCTTCCTATGGAAAAGAATCTTCTTATTCCTCCACGGCCAAAATTGCTTCTCCTCCTAAAATATTCACTACATGAAGGGTTTCTCCCAGACAAAACCTGCCAGCTCTGGCTGGCACTGTGGGCTCTGATGGCCACCTGTCATCTGCCCCTGAAACACTGGGGCTCTCTGCCTTCCTTCCCATGGAAATAGAACAGTCTCCTCGTCCAGGGGCCATGGCCAAATTTGAGATTTGGCCCCTAAATTTCATGTATCCAAAGATAGCTCCCAATCAAAAGCCTTCAGGAGAGACAAGTTTGGCTGGATTGGCCTCCCAGGGGCTGCTTCTCTTCTGCCATCAAACCCTGGGGCTCTCTGCTCTCCTTCAGATGAAAAAGAAATGGCCTTTTCATCAAGGGACCAGTGGCCAAAACTTGTATTTCACCTCCCAAATTCTGTGTATCCAAGGATTTCTCTCAGGCACAAGCTGCAATTCCAGAAAGGTCTGGCTCGCCTTGGTCCTTGGTGGCCTCTGCTCATCTGCCCCTGAAACACTGGCCCTCTGTTTTCCTTCCAATGGAAGAGAATTGTTGTTCACATCAAAGTGCCCATGGGCAAAACTGAAATTTGGTCTAAAAAATTCTATCTATCCAAGGATTGCTCCAAGGCAAAAGTAGCCAGGACACACAGGTCTGACTGGTCTTGTCCTGAGGTGATTTTCTTAGACTATGAGCAGAAGGTTTTCATTTGCCAATACCTTGGAGAGGGCTGAGAGATCTCCCAAGATGGGGTTTGGAGGCCTCAAGCACATGAGCACTGTACAGGGACAGTGGAGCTCTGTGCTCAGTGGGGTGGAGAAGGAGGACAGCAGAGGAGAGCCCTGGGAGGGACTGAACGGTGGTTTCAGAGGTGGTGGATCCTTTTGACAAGGTAGAGAACAGACAGAGAAAGCAAGAATTAATGCAAAGGACAGATAGGGAGGGCCAGACAGGACCCAAAGAGAAAGGAATTTCCCTCCCAGGGCAGGGCTGTGGTGCTGCACATCCCCCAGAAGGAGCCTGGGTCAGCCCCAGGGTTTGTGAGGGCAGGCAGAGGCAGGCAGGAGGCAGAGCTGTCAGCAAAGGAAGGGCCCAGCCAGGTGGGGCAGCCGGGGGATGCTGACAGCCTGCAGGGACAGAGGCGCAGGGCAGGGACACCGTGGGACAGCCTGGGCTGCACAGGGCACAGGGATGGGCAGCAGCTGCAAGACAGCCCTGCCAGAGCCACCTTGGGCAGAACTTTGTCCATGGCTGCTGGCCCTGGGCCTGAGGCAGGAGCAGGAGACAAGTGACCCTTGCAGGGCTGGGGCCTCATTGCCTCCTTGTCCCTGCTCAGCAGCCTGGCAGGGGCCGCCCCATGCTCCTGCCCTTGCCATTGCACATCCCCACATGCCAGTGCCCATCCTGGGAAGAGCCCTGAGCAAGGAGGGAGGGACAGGATCTGCCTGGCCAGGGGCTGGGGCTCAGGCTTTGGCCCTTGGCATTCCTGAAACACATCCAGCTTTGCTCAGCACCAGAGACAGCTTTCTCTTGTTTGTCCCCAGCTGTCATCACTGCCTCCAGTGTTCTGCTCTAACTGCAACCTGGGGACACTTTGTGAGTTGTGTTCCTCAGTGGGACCCATAAAAACTTCAAGAAACTTTGGAGTCTAAATTTAAATTTGAGTGCTTGAGAAGTTTTGTGAAGACACTTTCAAGGACTGAGTCTGATGTAAACAACACCAAAGCCCCGAGAGGGCCATTAAAGTCCTTGTGCTGTGTCTGTGCTGCTGAGCTGGGCTCGGCTCCTGGCCCAGAGGCAGCTCCTTGCAAACCAAGAAGAGCTTCAAAAAGACATTTCTCCTGAGGAGCAGCTCCTCTCCCAGCCCAGCAGGGCTGGGGCACTGCCTGCAGCCACCCCGGGCACAGCACAGAGGCACAGAGAGCTTCAATCATTCAGGGCTGGGAAGGTGCTGAGAAGTGCCTAGGGCACAATCACTGCCAGCCCTTGGCACAGGAACCTCTGGCTGCAGGACAATGCAGCTGCAGCTTCTGGAGTGATCTCCTAAAGCTGGAACATCCCAATGCCTGCAGACTCTGTGAGTAAAACTCTGAGTATGTCTGGTGCAGGGGAGTGAAATGCTTATGAAGCTTTGACATGCTGAGGAATGCTTGTCAGTCATAAAATATTTCCAATACAAAAATTTCATTGAAAATTAGGACATTTCCAAGGACTTTGTATTCAGTTTCCTAATATCGGAGAATGGCAGGGAGCGGGGGATTAATATTAAAGATTGATTATGAATTATTAATTATGAAATTTTAAAAGTTCCCAAGACATTGGAACTGTTATTTTTGTGTTCTGTAGATTCTCAGGAGATCCCTAATGTGCTTTCAGCCACTCTGCCCAAGCACAGCACCAGCATCCCCTTTGCTGGAGCCATCAGGCTCAGTCTGAGCTGTCCTTTCTCCCACCTCCAAACAGAACCTGCCCCAGCCAGTGCCCTGCAAACAGGCAGGGTTCTGTAGGGCCAAGGAGAGGGCACAGAGATTTGGGGTCTGTGAGTGCTGGCACAGAGAGATCAGGCACAGGGAAACACCTGCAGGAGGAAAATCTCCAGGAAGCAGAGAGAAGATCAGGGAAGGAGAGAAAACAAAACCCAGCAATGCTGTGGCAGGGAGAGTTTAGAGATGCCCACAGGATCCCCTCCAGTGCAGCCCCTCCCTCTGAACAAGCCCCCTCCCTCCTGTGCCCCAGCCCAGCCTCTGCCCTCAGGGCCGAGGCTCCAAGGCGTGCAGCCCCTCCTGTGCAGGCAGAGCTGCAGCAGAGCCATGGGGCAGCTCTGCAGCCCCGGGCCCAGTTCCCTCTGCAGAGCACAGGGCTGGGAGCAGCTGCCCGGCCCTGGGGGCTCTGGAGGGGGCACCGCTGGCTCAGGGTGATGCTGTCCCCAGTGCCCGGCTCTGGGCAATGCTGTCAGGGCAGCCAGGGAAGGAGCTGCATCTCCCTTCATCCAATGCCAGCATAAGGACACTTGGGAGTTTCTCAGAGATTTCAGCCCGAGCTGGGAGCCTCAATCGAGGGTGCAAACCTATCCTAGAACAACTTTGAGTTATAGGATTGATGGGGAAAGGCAGAGGTGTTGTGACACTGAAAGTGCTGATAGGTTGGTGGAATGAGCAACGTGAGTCCTTGGCTACAAAACTGAAGCTGGGCTGTGGTGGATCCATCTGCTCTCAGCAGTACCTGACAGTTGGTAAGAGAAACTTGGGAGTGTGAACATTCTCCATTTAAGAAATTGAAAGCCCAGAGAAACTCAAAACAGAATGAAGTGACAGATCATCTGCTCCCAGTCTGCACTCACCATATGGCTGCAGGGAACTCACTTTGTTCTACCAGAGGGCAGCAGAAACGCTGAGTGTATCTGATATTGAAGAGCAGGATAGACAGGGGGGAGCTCAAAAAGAAAACCTCACAACTCTTAAACACAAAACAGTGTCTGTGTATGTTACAGTGGAGGGTGTATGGGAAATGGCTTTGATTTTGGTTACAGATATCTCCTCTGACTCGTCACTGTCCCTTTCTCCATGAACAGGTGCCCATGTGCTGCCACAGCAAATGTCCAACAGCAGCTCCATCAGCCACTTCCTCCTGCAGGCATTGGCAGACACGGGACAGCTGCAGCTCCTGCACTTCTTCCTCATGCTGGGCATCTCCCTGGCTGCCCTCCTGGGCAACGGCCTCATCATCAGCGCCGTAGCCTGCGGCCACCACCTGCACACGCCCATGTTCTTCTTCCTGCTCAACCTGGCCCTCAGTGACCTGGGCATGATCCGCACCACTGTCCCCAAAGCCATGCACAATTCCCTCTGGGATGGCAGGAACATCTCCTACTCAGGATGTGCTGCTCAGCTCTTTTTCTTTCTGTTCTTCATTTCAACAGAGTTTTATCTCCTGACCATCATGTGCAACAACCGCTACGTGTCCATCTGCAAGCCCCTCCACTACGGGACCCTCCTGGGCAGCAGAGCTTGTGCCCACATGGCAGCAGCTGCCTGGGCCAGTGCCTTTCTCAATGCTCTGCTGCACACAGCCAATACATATTCCCTGGCCCTGTGCCATGGCAATGCCCTGGGCCAGTTCTTCTGTGAAATCCCACAGATCCTCAAGCTCTCCTGCTCCAAATCCCTCCTCAGGGAAGTTGGACCCATTGCTGTCAGTGCCTGTTTAGCACTTGACTGGTTTGTGTTCATTGTTTTCTCCTATGTGCAGATCTTCAGGGTCGTGCTGAGGATCCCCTCTGAGCAGGGACGGCACAAAGCCTTTTCCACCTGCCTCCCTCACCTGGCTGTGGTCTCCCTGTTCATCAGCACTTGCACATTTGCCTACCTGAAGCCCCCCTCCATGTCCTCCCCATCCCTGGACGTGGCCCTGTCAGTTCTGTACTCAGTGGTGCCTCCAGCCCTGAACCCCCTCATCTACAGCCTGAGGAACCAGGAGCTCAAGGCTGCGGTGTGGAGACTGGTGACTGCATGCTTTCAAAAACATTAAACTGCTGGGCAATATCTGCAAATAACTTGCAATCAAAGTCATCTTTGCTACTTCTTGTTGACTTCATTTTAGAGTTTCTTTACCTTTGTTTTACTTTTTTCTTATTGTCCAAAAAGAAATGTCATTGTTTGTTGCATTGGTCATTTTGTTCCTCTCCACCATCCCTGTGGCCACAGACTGTGGCAATGAGGGGCTGTGCTGTTGGTGCCTTTAAATGAAATGATGATTTCTCCCAACAAGGTTTTCTGCAGAGATGCCCTTTTGTTGCCTTCTCTGGAGCTGCAGCAGCAATGTCTGTGTGCAGAGCTGGGGGCAGATCAGGGCTGGCCCAGCAGCTGTGCCCAGCAGCAGCAGCAGCACTTGGTGTTGCCAGTGCTGCTGCTGTGGCCCTGCCCCGCTGCCCTGCTGGCCCTGGTGTTGCTGCAGGGCCTGAGTGCTCTCAGGGCCGGGCACAGCCCTGGGGGTGGCAGTGCCGGGGCTGCAGCAGGGACAGGCCATGGGCACTGCTGGGGCAGCGCTGACGCCTCAGGCCAGGGCCTGGGGGCTCCAGGCTCCTTGCCCAGGCTCTCTCAAGAACACGCCCAGGCCAATGCCCAGCACAGAAAAGCCCTGTGAGCAGCCCCAGGTTGGCCGTGGGCAGGCTGGGGGCAAACAGCATGGCTGGGGCTCTGCAAGGGCCCTGGGACAGAGGGGAAGGAGCAGCAGAGCAGGGACTGATCCATCCCCAGTGCGCTGCACAGCCCAGGGCAGCGTCCCAGAGCGTCCTCATGGAGCTGCCAACAACATCCTCCCCTCTGCAGCCCTGGCCTCTCCCCCAGCTCACACAGGTGCCCCATCCTTGCAGGCACAGACACGGCAGCACTGGCTCAGCAGCCCCTGTTTGCATTGCACAGAGCAGGCAGGAGGAGCACCCCCATGCTGTTGTTGTGGGGACATGAACCTGAGGGAGCACAAATGCCATCAGCCCCTGGGGCCAGCAAGGGCTGGGGGACAGCAGGGAAACCACTCGGCTTTGTCCTGGCCTCTGCAGTCAGCCAGAAAGTTTGTTCCCATCAGCTGGGAGTTTCCTGTCCCACTGCAGACGCTGTTGCTCAGAGCCAGGACTGCCTGGCAGCCACCCCCAAACTGCCCTGAGCATTTCCTTGGCTTCACCTTTGATTTCTTTACTCTTCACTGGTACAAATTTCTTCCTGTTGCCCACCCCTGTTCCCTGCCCTGCAAACAGTCCAACCCCATTTTGCCCTTCCCTCTCTGGCCCCACTCCCCATTGCAGTTCCTGACTTGGCCCCATGGGAACGTCCCTTGGGCAACAGGATCATCCTACAAGTGCTGCAGGAATTGTCTGCAGGCTCCTGCAGTGCCTGGTGCTGCTCCCTTGCCAGAGGCACCCCAGGCCAGGGGGGCACATCTGGGCTGCTGTGTCTGGCTCTGGGGTTCCCTGTTCTGGGCAGTGAGGAGGAGCTGCAGAGGCTCTGCAGGACTGACAGGATGGGCTTTGGGGCTGGCAGGAGAAGCTGAGGGGCCTGGGCTGCTGGAGCTTCTCAAGAGGAGGCCCAGGGCTCATCCTGCAACTGCTCCAAGGGTGGCTTCAGAGAGTCACAGAATCAGCAAGGGTGGAACAGGCCATGGAGATCATCAAGTCCAACCTGTGCCCTGACACTCCCTTGTCTCCCCTGAGCCTCCTCATCTCCAGGATAAACAACCCCAGCTCTCTCAGCCACTCCTCACAGGACTTGTGCTCCAGACCCCTCCCCAGCCTTGTTGCCCTTCTCTGGACACGCTCCAGCTCCTCCATGTCCTTCCTGGGGGCCCCAGAACTGGACACAGCACTCAAGGTGCTGCCCAAGCAGTGCTGAGCACAGGGAAAGAATCCCTGCCCTGCTCCTGCTGGCCACACCATTCCTGAGCCAGGCCAGGAGCCATTGGCCTTCTTGCCCACCTGGGCACACTGCTGGCTCATGTCCAGCCTGCTGTCCATCAGTGCCCCCGGGTCCCTTTGTGCCTGGCTGCTGTCCAGCCCCTCTGTCCCCAGCCTGTAGCCCTGCAGGGGTTGTTGTGGCCAAAGTGCAGGACCCGGCACTTGGACTTGTTAAACCACACCTTGCTGGATTTGTTCTCAGGATCCACTCTGTCCAGGGCCCTGTGCAGAGCCCTCCTACCCTCCAGCAGATCCACACTCACACTCAGCTTGGTGTCATCTGCAAATTTGCTGATGCTGTACTCAATCCCCTTGTGCTGATCATCAGTGCAGATATTGAAATCCACGCTGGTTGGCTCTGACCCCTCAGCCATCCTGTGGGTGCCCTGTGATGGCACTCAAGGTGATCTGTTCCATAACCTTGCCGGGCACCCAGGTCAGGCTGACAGGCCTGGAGGTCCCCAGATCCTCCTTCCAGCCCTTCTTGGGGATGGGCTCACACTGGCACCTCCAGTCCTCTGGGAGCTCCCTGCTGAGCCAGCACTGATGGTGAATGATGGAGAGCAGCCTGGGGAGCTCATCCACAGCTCCCTCATTGCCCTAGGATGGATCCTGTCTGATCCCATTCACCTGTGAGCATCTGAGTGGCTCAGCAGGTCACCCACTGCTTCCTCCTGGATTACAGGGGCTGTTCTGCTCCCTGTGCCCATCTACCAGCTCAGGACAACACTTGTCCTGAGGATATCCTCTCCTAATATTGAAAATTGAAACAAACTAGGGGTAAAGTAGCTCAGCCTTTTCCTTATCTTTAGTTACTATATTCTCCACTGCATCCAATAAAGAGTAGAGGTTCTCCTACTCCTCCTTTTTGCTATTTTTTTTTTTATAAAAGCATTTTTATTCTTTTTGCAGAACCCTCCAGGTTAAGTTTTAATAGAGTTTTCAACTCTCAGCTTTTCTTTCTGTATGACCCCTTAAAGACTTCCTGAGTTGCTGGTCCTTTTTCCACCCCTGAGTCTCCAGAAAAGCTCCATGGGCAGCCAGGCCAGTCATTTTCCTCACTAGCTCATCTTCTGCCACACTGGGACAGGCTGCTTCTTCCCCCTTATGATTACTTTCTTGAAATGTGTCCGTCCTTCCAGGACCCCTTTGTTTTTAAGGGCTGTTTCCCTTAAAGCAATCAGTACCTGATTAGGTATTCCCCAAAACTGGAGCCTAAACAGGCCAAAGTCTGCCCTTCCTATTTCCAGTGCAGAAGTTTTGTTGCTGCCCCTCCCTCTTTCACAGAACATTGAACACTTCATTATTTCATGGTCACTGTGCCCCAGGCAGCCTCTGAGCCCCACATCTGCCCCCAGCCCTTCTCTGTTTGTGAACAGCAGCAGACAGAGCTTTCCTTGGCAGTGGAGAGTTACCAAAAATTTAGTAAAACAGAAAATTCCTTAACCCCAATGTAGCATTAAGAAGCAGCATTCTTTATTCAGCTGGATGCACGGGGGAGAGCTCCTCCCAAAGCTGTGCATGCTGAGTACAGGAAAGTTTCTGTTTATATTCTGTATTTTGCATACATATTCATTGATTGTCCTGGACTAAAAATACATATGATAATCATTTCCCCAAAATCATTAATATATTTCCCCTCCCCTTTACCCATGCATTCTCCTGTCCTGGGGGTCTCCCTGGTGGTCCCTGGTGCTCGTGGACCCCAATGTTCCCGTGGGCCTGGCTGAGCTGGCAGGACACTGAGGCTGCTGAACTTCCAGTTCCCCTTCTCACACAATGGGCACTGTGTGGTTTCCACAGGCCTGGGGTTGTGGAGAACAAGCTCCAGGTGTGAGTGCACCTGGTGAAGACAATTTATCATCTGGTACCATGTGGTCACAGAGTGGGCTATGACATCACAGAGTGGGTTAGGTGAGGTCATTGAGCATCCATGGCATCATAGTCTGTCTCCGTGACATCAGAGATCCAGCTGTGACATCACAGGGCAGAGGTCTGACATCACAATGCAGACTATGGCATCACAGACTCTGGTGTGACATCAGAGACCAGCTGTGTGACATTAGAGAATGGGCTGTGACATCACAGAGCAGGCTGTGACATCCCAGAGGGGCTGTGTGACATCCCAGAGGGGCTGTGTCAGGTCACTGGGTTGGTCACTCTGCCCCAGCTCCCCCTCACAGTTTCTCCCAACAACTCCAATGCTGTCCATGCCCAGCAGGGTCCCTGTCACCCAGGAACCCCCTTGGCCCACCTGGAGCCACAGCCTCCACCAAAGGATGTTCCACAGGATCCACCCCAGAGCCTGACATGGGGACAAGGGGCCAGGGCTGTGTGACCAGGACAGAAAGGACTGGGATTATCCAGGTCACTGTGGCCTGGGTTGGGTTGCCCAGGGCAGGAAAGATGTCTGGCAGCTGGAGCAGGGTCTGGGAAGGGCCTCCAAGGTGTGGCTGGAGCCCCTGGGCTGTGAGCAGAGGCTGAGGGAGCTGGGCTGGTCCAGCCTGGAGCAGGGAAGGCTGAGGGGCTCCTCATCCCAGCCTGGCAGTGCCAGCCAGGAGGGGATGGAGAACACAGAGCCAGGCTCTTCACCAGGGGGCTGGGGGGAGACAAAAGCCGATGGGTGGAAGGGGAAAGAGGGGAGATCAGCCAGGGCATGAGCAGATGAAATGAGTAAGGCTGCTTTCAGCATTTCCTCAACACCAAGAGCCGCCTGACCTCCCTTCTCCATCCACCACTGATAGATTTGCAAATCAGGAATTATTTGAGCTGTTCTGTCCTCAGTCCCGGACAAGAATCCTGATACAAGAACTTAATTGTGTTTATATCTATCACAGAACCACATTAGTCAAAAATTAATTTTAGTATGCAAATCAGTTGTGAACAGTGGACTCATCAGACACGCTGGGACATTGCACATTGCTCAGGGAAGAGTTTGTAATTGTGTGATTGTTATTTTAATGGTGTAATTTTTATGAAGTTATATCCTGCTCAACTGTGGTCTGTTGGCTAGGTCCAGTGTGGGCTGGAGGGAGCTCAGATTTGCACAAGGCTGCTCTGAGTGCCAGCCCTGGATGGGGAAAATGGTGGGGTGGGGGTAGGGACAGAGTCTGATTGATTGTCAGCCATGAAAGGTCTTGATTTTCATACCCAGTCAAACTGCATGAGGAGGTACTTGGATTCAGTGTCAAATGGAAATTGCATATATCAATTTATGAACAGGGGAAAAAAAATTAAACAGGACCTAAAAAATGTTTTCTCACTGTCTTTTTAAATAGAACACATTCAGTTGAATGCAATTCTGAAATCTCTCTTATTAACCACACAAGATTTGGAAACTGAAATCAAATTATCCCCAGAGATTTGCCTTGTTAAGGTGTTCTGAATGTTAATGAGTCCAGGGACACTGAATTCCTGCACTGAAGAGCTGAAGGCTGAACAAGCCTCTGGAGCCGTACTTGGATTCAGTGTCAATTGGAGATTGCACATATCAATGAATTAACAGGGGAAAAACCTACACAGGACTTAAAAATCATGTTTTGTCACTGTCTTTTTAAATATATTGCATTCACTTTGGATATACTACTGAGATCTGTCTAATTAACCACAAATTATTTGAAAATTGAAATCAAATTATTCCCAGAGGCTTGGCTTGTTTAGCTGTTCTGAATGTTAATGAGCCCTGGGACACTGAATTCCTGCACTGAAGAGCTGAAGGCTGAACAAGCCTCTGGAGCAGGAAAATTCAGCAGCAGCCTCCAAGGTGCTGAGGATGTCAGCAGCCCCCACTGAGGCCATCCCTGCCCTGAGACCGTGGGGGAATGGGCAGACAAGGAGAGCGTCCCTGGGGCTGGGGCAGCACAACTCAGAGGCGCCAGTGGCTCCAGCTGGGCAATGGAGTGTGGAATGGGGCTGGGAAAGCCCTGCCTGGGCTGGGCCAAGCAGGACACACAAGCCCTGACTTCCATCCAGTAGAAAACTCTGTCAAGGAGATATTTAAAAGGAATTACAATTGTTTCTGTATTCTGAATTGGACTTCCTGGAGAAATACCAACAAGAGATCCTCAGGAGCTTAAAACAACAAAACAGTCTTTACTGGGAACTTTAGCAAATCAGAGAATTTTTGGCAAAAGATTTAATTTGACATTCAATCAACACAGAACACTTCTTAAAGTACTGACTTGGCCCATTCAACTTCACAAACTCTAAGGTTTTTGAATTTTACATTACTCAGATTTGCAAAAGGTCCAAAATAGAAGAAAAGGACAGAAAGAGAGAGAGGCAAAAAGGACACAGAGGAGCATACACAGAGGTACCAACTCCTGGATTCCAGAAGTGTTTAGATGGAAATTCCAAGAGGAGGTAGGGTCAAGATGTGTGCTTGCCTTATGGTCAGCCTTCAATACCCCTTGGTCATCCTGGGCCCTTCCCCCAGGTGGGACTGTGGGTCATTTGGTCCCTCAGGAGCTGGGCTGGGGCTGCAGAGGCGGCTGTGGAGCATTGCCTGTGCTGTGCCAGGGACTGGCAGACACTGCTGGGCTGGCATAGAGGCTCTGGGGGCATTGGGGTTCCAGGGCAGAGCAGGGCTGGGGTTCCAGGGCAGGGCAGGGCTGGACCTGCCCCTTCCTCCCCTATTGGAATAAGATCCCAATATTACCAGGTAGATTGTGCCTGGGCTCATCTGACCCCTGCTCTTGGGCCAAAGGCGGCAACTGTGGTGTTTCACCTCAGAGACACTTTTGGCTGGCTGGATGGTGCAGCTGAGCGCCCAAACAAGTCCAGGCTTCTGGAAACTCAGTTTGCCTCAGGTGGGAAGGCTTCAGGCTAAGGTGAGGAGGAAAAGGAGACAGATTCTGCCGGAGCGTTAATGTCAAGAGTTTATTCCATGGTCACAGACGTCTGAATCTTAGGTAACAGCTCCAACAGAATCCCGACCGCATGGCCTGAGTGACTTTTTAAGCTCTGGGGGGAGGGGGAGGGAAGGGACAGGTGAGCCACCAACCAGATGGGAGGGGCAGGGTCTCAGGGAACGATGACACCCAGACAGACCAATGACCTCTGGGCACAGGGGCATCTTTTGAACCTGACCAACCACACAATGGCCTTGCTGGAATGTTAAGACTGATTGACAGCCCAGCAGGGGGCTCAGTGGAATGGGAAGGGGAAGAGAGATATTGCCACACCTGGGAAGGGGCTGGGAAGTTTAAAACAGGAAATTGCAACACACTGCAACACTCCCCACACATGAAATGTCTTGAGCCAAGAAACTCCTCCACTCTGTCACAATAGGGAATACTGGAGGTGAAATCCCAATTCTGGCCATGGGCACCTAGATAAGAAGGACAGTTCTTTTCCTTAGGAATGAAAGCCCCAGTTCTCAGTAAATTTCTGGTTTGATTGTTTGGATTCTGTTTGGTTTTGTTGTTGCTTTGTTTCCTTGTTGTGCCTGAAGTGTCCAGTCAGGAGCAGAGTGACTCTTTCCAAGGAACGTTGTGCTGCTGTCCCTTAATATTCAGTCTGGTTTTTGCTGCTCCCTTGCTGGGGATTTTTTCAGCGCTCTCAAGGCCTCGTTGGTAGCAGGGTGAAGGAGCCCTGGCCCAGGCTCTGGCCCTGGGGGACACGGGGACGCTGCCGGGGGGTCCCTGTCCCCCTGTGCCACCCCCAGGGCCCCGGCCCCCCGCCCCCGTGTCAGGCTCTGGGGTCGATCTCGTGGAACATCCTCTGGGGGAGGCTGCGGGGCCGGGGGCGGGGAGACCCAGGGGGACAGGGGACCCCGCTGTGCACGAGCAGGGTTGGACTGCTCTGGGGGGAGCTGTGAGGGGGGCCAGGGCAGAGTGACCTCCCCAGTGACCTCACACAGCCCCTGTGATGTCACACTGCCCCTGTGATGTCACACAGATACCTGTGATGTCACACAGCCCCCGTGATGTCACACAGCCCCTGTGATGTCACACAGATACCTGTGATAGCACACAGCCCCTGTGATGTCACACAGCCCCTGTGATGTCACACTGCCCCTGTGATGTCACACAGATCCCTGTGATGTCACATAGCCCCTGTGATGTCACACTGCCCCTGTGATGTCCCAGAGCCAACTCTGAGACGCCATGCTATGATGTGATACAGCTGCTCTGTGATGTCACAGAAGTCTCTGTGATGTCAGAAAGTCACTCTATGATTTCACAATCTCTACTGTGATGTCACAGCCTGCTCTATGATGTTACACAGCCACCCAGTGTTGTCACAGCCCACTCCCTGATGTCACAGAGCCACCTTCTATGATGGCAGGATCTGCTCCATGGCCTCACACCCTACTCTATGATGTCCCAGTCAGGTCTGTGATGTAACAACCCCACTCAGTGATGTCACAAAACCCTCTCTGTGATGTCACACTGACACTCTGTAAGGTCACAGCACATACTTTGACCTCACTGCCACCTCTATGATGTCATGCAGCCATGCCATGATCTCACAGCCTGTTCTGTGATGTCACACAGTCCCCTCTATGACGCTGTAGCTGCTTAGTGACCTCACACAACAAACTCTGTGATGTCGCAGCCCAATCTGTGACCTCACACAGCCCACTCTGTGCTGTCACACAGCCCCTTGCTGACATCCCAGCTGCTCTGTGCCTCTGTGACACAGCCCCAGAGGTGCTGCTGTGACACAGCCCCCTCTGGGCCATCCCACAGCCCCTGCCAGTGCTGAGCCCCTGTGAGCTCTGTCTGCGCCCTGCTGGTGTCCCTGAGGGGCCCTGGCAGTGCCCCAGCCCTGCTGGGCTGTGCACAGGAGCTGCTCCTGGCCAGAGCTGTCTCTCTGCAGTGCTGCCCTTGCCAGCAGCTGTCTCTGGGCCAGGAGCCCAGCCCAGCTCAGCAGCACAGACACAGCACAGGGACTTTAATGAGCTTCTGGGGCTTTGCTGCTCTTTGTATCAGACTCAGTCCCTCAGAGTGTGCTCAAAAAACCTTCTCAGGGACTCAGAAAGAGCGTGAAACACTGAAGTTTCTCATACTTTAAATAGATCCTTCTGAGGGACAGGACTGAGAAAATGTCCCCAGGTTCCAGGTAGAGCAGAACATTGGTGGCAGTGATGACAGCTGGGGACAAGCAAGGGAAAGGTGTCTCTGGTGCTGAGCAAACCTGTGCCTCTGTCCCTGCAGGCTGTCGGCATCCCCCGGCTGCCCCACCTGGCTGGGCCCTTCCTTTGCTGACATCTCTGCCTCCTGCCTGCCCCTGCCTGCCCACACAGAGCCTTGGGCTGCTCCAGGCTCCTGCTGGGGACGTGCTGCACCACAGCCCTGCCCTCACAGGGAAATTCCTTTCTCCTGGTGTTCAGTCTGGACCTCCCAAGCTGCACTTGGTGCTATTAGGTCTTCTTCAGGCTTATTCCTACTATGAAGAAAAGCTCCAGCCTCTCTGAAACCCTTCCATCCCTCCCAGGCTATTCCCTTTCAGTCCTCAGTCTCTACAACACTGACCACAGAGGCCGCAGACTATCCCTGCTGGTTTTGTGATGAGGCCTCCAAACCCCATTCTGGGAGATTTTTGAGTCCTCTCCAAGGTCGGTGAAAAGGGAAAAATAGCATTTGAAGTTATTTTCTCCTAAATCCTACAGTGACAGAAAACGGGTCAGTATCTTTAAACTGAATGGAGACAAATTAACATTTGTTAGAAGGAGGAAATATTCTACAATTAAGAAAGTGGTAGGAAACTGCAGCTGTTTTTCCAGAGAAGTGCATTCCCCATCCCAGGAATTGTCCAAGAGCGGGAGCTTTGTGCAGCCTGACCCAGTGAAACCCTCTCATCCCCAGTGACAGAATTCCTGCATTCTGGGTTCTCTGATGTGCTGGGTGCCCTCACAACGCTTCTGGCCAGAATGTCTGCTGAGGGCAGCCAGGCTGCTGCAGGGGCAGTGACCTCACAGCCATCACCATGGCAGCCCTGTCCCCTGGGCCTGGCTCTGCCCTTTCCTCTGCCCATGCCTTGGCTCTGCGGGCATGAAGAGTTTTGTCATTAATATCTTGTCCCCGAGGTGCTGGGTCCAATGACTTACCAGTCAGGCTCCTGGAGCAGAAGTGGCTTTTCAGAGCCCAGCCAGGAATGAGCCCTGAGGCAGCAGCTCTGCAGTGGTGGCCACCAGGCCGGGCTGCCAAGGGAGGCTTCTGACCATGGCCTGCAAGCAGCTGCTGCTGCCAAGATGCCTTTGGTGCCTCAGGCTCTCCCTGGCACAGCTCCCAGCACGGCATTCTGCCCTTGTGCCCAAGCCCTTCCCTCTGATGGGGCTGGCCTGGGGCTTTTCCTGCAGTGGGACCTGCCCTGCTCATGGCACAGGAAAGGCAGTTCCTGCTGGAGCAGGAGGCTCTGCCTGCAATGGGCTCCAGCAACTCCAGCAAGATCCTGTTTGCAAAGCCCCCAGTGGGAAATGAAGGAGGGGAGTCACACTGTTTTGGGGGTGAATAATGCTGAAACCAGCCTGACTCCTCCATCCCAAAGTTCAACATCCTCAGAGGGAGCTGAAGCTTTGGCACAGCTGGAAAAATCCCCAGAGAAAGGAACAACCAAGTGACACTACTGAGAGCTTCTGCAGAGCTGCTGAGCTGGCCCAGCCTGGGCACATCTGACTGACAGGGCAGCACCTCAGATGAGAAAAGCCCCATCCCAAATTTTAATGGCAGCATCTCCTGACATTTTGCTGCTTGAGGGGTGTGGGGATTCCTCCCTGCGGTGGGGACACCCTCAAGGTCACTGCTCCAGGCTGAGCCAAAGGGAATTGCCCATGGTCATTGGTCTGGGGGAGTGACATCCATCTCTGCTTAATTACAGGTTTTGCTTAATACAGTTGCTTTGAAATAATTTCCTAGTGCTCTGTATAATATATTTTACGTCTCTTACATCCTGGCCTAAATATTTCTGATTAAGGCAATTTTGTCTAGTCATTACCATCATAGAGAATACATATTTATATAAATATATCTGCCCATGACAGGAACCCCTGTGAGTGTCTGGGACATCCTGGCTCTTTGGCAGCCTGGGGACTCCTGGAATTTCACCGTGGAGCCCCCGTGAGTGCCTGTGACAGATCGGTGCCTTTGCAGCACAAGGTCCCCTGGGATGTCACCATGGAATGGCTGTGACTGCCTCTGACCACAGGGCTCCTTACCATCCCCAGAAACCCCTGGGAGGTCTCCATGGGGCCCCTGTCTATGCCTGTGACATTCCAGATCTGGAACAGCCTGGAGACTCTTGGAAAGTCCCCAAGTAACCCCTCTGAGCGCCTGTGACAAATCTGATCCTTAGCAGGCAACCATCACCAGCCCCCTGTTGCTATGGTCAGTTTCCATGGCAACCATCCCCAGCCCCCTGTTGCTATAGTCAGTTTCCATGGTAACCATCACCAGCCCCTGTTGCTATAGTCAGTTTCCATGGCAACAATCACCAGCCCCCTGTTGCTATGGTCAGTTTCCATGGCAACCATCACCAGCCCCCTGTTGCTTTGGTCAGTTTCCATGGCAACCATCACCAGCCCCCTGTTGCTATGCTCAGTCCCTTGGCAGCTCCATGAAGACCCCATGCCAGGGGTGGTTGCCATGGACACCAGCTCAGGCCTGCAGCCACAGCCCGTTGCCATGGCAACCATTGGCAGCCCCATCCCCAGGCTCATGGGATCCCAGAACCACAGAATTGGCTGAGCTGGGAGGGACCCATCAGGATCCTCCAGTCCAACTGCTGGCCCTGCACAGGACACCCCAACAATGCCAGCTGGGGCCTGGCAGCGCTGTCCAAACGCTGCTGCAGCTCAGAGAGCCCTGGAGCTGGGACCCTTCCCTGGGGAGCCCGGGCAGGGCCCCAGCAGCCTCTGGGCAAAAACCTTTTCCTGATATCCAACCGGAGCCTGCCCCGACTCAGCTGCAGCCGTTCCCTCCACTCCTGTCCCTGGGCACCAGAGGGAAGAGGTTCCCAAAGCCCCAGCCAGGGACCTGCTCCCAAGGCTGTTGCCATGGCCACCATGGCTGGGACCAGCTGGGATGCTCGGTTTCCACGGGCTGAGGTTCAGGAATGGGATTCCCCAATTTCCTGCCCCCGCTAAAACCGTGCTGCCCTCGCTGTCCTCCCGCCTCCCCTGGAAAGCACAAAAGGCAAAGATCCCGGGCTGGGATAAGAACAATTTATTAGGAACAGGAACAAGATAAGGGACAAACAGAACAGAAACAATATTGATAACAGAAGGGATAAATGAAACAGTTTACTGGGAAAACTAAAACACAACTCACTGGGTCTTCCTGGCCACAATTTCCCCTGTTTGGAAAGGACACCCTTCTTCTCAGCGAGAGAGAGAGAGAGAGAGAGTGTCCCTTTTCTGCACCTGGAAATTCTCTGAGGTGGGAGTGAATGTAATGACACAGTCATGGCAAGACCCTCATGTTTTTCAATGCCACATCATGACACTGGTAGGGGCAGGAAAAGGGACAGGTGTCTTCCCAGCATGGATCATGGGGAACATGGATCACCAGGGTTCTTCCCAATGTGGGTTCTCCCATGGGGGATGAAGCTGGAGTGGTGGATGAAGCTGTTCCTGCATTTGTGGCATTTGCAGGGCTTCCCTTACTGGTGGCTCCGTTGGTGTCTGGTCAAGTGAGAGCTGGTGGTGAAGCTTTTCCCACACTGGGGACACTCGTAGGGCCTCTCCCCTGTGTGGATGCGCCGGTGGATGATGAGGGTGAAGTTGTGCTTGAAGTCCTTCCCGCACTCAGGGCAGAGGAAGGGCCTCTCATCTGTGTGAATCCGCTGATGCTGGAGGAGACTGGAGCTGGTCTGAAACCTCTTCCCACATGTGGCGCACTGGTAGGGCCTCTCCCCAGTGTGGATGCGCCGGTGGGTGATGAGGTTGGAGTTGTGCTTGAAGCCCTTCCTGCACTCAGGGCAGAGGAAGGGCCTCTCCTCAGTGTGAATCTGCTGGTGCTGGAGGAGATTTGAGCTGGTCTGAAACCTCTTCTGACACTGGGGACACTCATAGGACCTCTCCCCAGTGTGGATGCGTAGGTGGGTCACAACGTTGGATCTGTAGCTGAAGCCCTTCCCACACTCCCCACACTCATAGGGCCATTCCCCGGTGTGGATCATCTGGTGGCTGATCAGGTGGGAGCTCCGCCTGAAGCTCTTCCCACACTGCAAGCACTTGTGAGGCTTCTGCCCATCATGAAGCTGCTCATGGACCACCAGCTCTGAACTCTGGCTGAAGCTCTGTCCACCTTCCTGGCTCAGGGTGGCTCTTGCTTCTTCAAAGCACCCTGCGCTGGGTTTGGAGCCCCTTCTCATGGGGGATGTCTGAGGATTTTCTTCCCTGTTGGATTCCTGTGCGCTAGAATCACTCAAAACGGCCTCTTTCACGAGGTTCTGCCATGCCGATTTTTCCTCCCTGGTCTCCCTCCTTAGTACCTTCCCTGGGGAAGGAAGGACAAGGACAGGATGGGATTTGCCTCCACGCCAGAGGGAAGGGGAAGGAGATTCCCCCAGTGCATCCCTGGCAGGATGGCGTTGGCAGCAGGGTTGTCCTGCAGCCGGGGGCTGTGCTGGGCTGGAAGATAGAGCAGGAGAGAGGGGGAAATAGGAACTGACTTCCTCCTCACTTATCTGGGTGTCCCAGGGCTCCTTCCTCTTCCTCACAGCCTCCTTCTCCATCCAATCAAGGTTTGGGAATGGGAAATCCTGTTCTGGGAAGAAAACAAAGGGTGCGCACATTGTCTTTTGTACTGGTTTGAAGGCAAACCTGGGGAGGGACTAAATCAGAATTACAATTTAAAAGAAAACTAAGATCAAGGCAATGATACAGAAACACTGCCTTAAACTTACAGAGTCAGGATATAACCTGACACCCTGTTGTTCAGGGTGGTGGCAGCAGTCCCAGTAAATGGTGGCTGCAGTCCTGTTTGAGTGATCAACGTGATTCTGTTGAAGCAGTGATCCTGTAGAAGGGTCTGGTCTTCCTCTGGAGGTCCAGTGGTGGTTATGGAGCTCTTGTCCTCTGGGAATCCAGTAGGTAAGCTGCTCCTGGCGTAGCAAAGTGTCAGCTTATATCCAGGTAGGAATGCTTGGATCCTCCCCCTGGGCGGAGCATCCCACAATGGGAGGATGGAATTTTATCAGTCCTGCAGTGACACTCAATGGCCCATTCACAGGAGATATCTCCCCTGGAAGCCGTTATCAGGGCTGAGTCATGGAAGAGATAAAGAACAATGCCCCACCTGTTTATAGCAGTTGCTGAAGGTGGGGATTGAAAACATGAATTTGGTTACATCTTGCATGGCAACCTGAAACAGTGGGGTAATCCCTGCTCAGGGGGTGAACACCACCCCCCTTAACCAAACTGGCTCAGCTGTAAAACCCCCACCCTGGGAAGGGCACACACACACAGGGGACAATGTCACACTTACCCTGCCCCAGGGGAGGGCTCTTTTTCCTGTCATTCCCTTCCCGTCCCCCCTTTTCTATCCCATTTACTGTTCAATAAAATTCATTTTGGGTTTGGTCTCATTATCACCTTAATTGGGGCAGAGGAATCTCTCTAACACTTTTCTTAACCAGACTCACCAGACGGTGAAATTCTGTTGGCACAGTGAGTTTAGGCACTGTTCTCTGACCCCAAGTGCCTTTGACAACAGCATGGTTCCCTCCTCTGAGGAGGTTGTGGTTCTCTCTGGAGGAACTCTTTGAAACTGGGCTGCAGCTTCCTCTGAGCGAGTTATGGCAAAACCGATGATGTAAATCGCCTTTGTGGGCCCGGAGTGTAAAGAAAATATTTTGTTGTCCTTCTATTACAGCGACCTGATCAAGGTCTTCAGGGTGAGAGAAGTGGACGAGAATCTTGGTTCATGATCAGAAGGCTGGATTTATTGATATATGATATATAATACATTAAAACTATACTAAAAGGAATCAAGAGAAACGATGCAGAGGCTTGCTAAGCTAAGAATAGAAAGAAAAGAATGAATAACAAAGTTCTGTGTCCAGCAGAAAGCAAGGACCAACTCTCCCGTGAGTGGTCAGCAAATCCAAACACTCACAGAAGACCAATCACAGATGCTCCTGTTACATTCCACATCAGAAGATAATTATTGTTTGCATTTTTCTTCTGGGGCCCCAGCTTCCCAGAAAGGTCAAATCCTAAAAGAGAGGATTTTATGAAAAAATGTCTGCGACGTCCTTCCTTGAAATGTTTTTTAAAATCACAGGAGGAAAGGGAGCAAATGATACCAGCGAGACTGACAAGGTTCATTCACCTCATGGTGAGGAACACAAGGCTGCTAAAAGTCCTACAAGAAGCTCAGCTCAAGTAGCTAAATTCCCAAATAACTCCTGAATTCCCAGGCTTGAGTGCTTTGCGAAATGTGAGAATCATTTTTCTCTTCATCCCTGTCACCTTGTGACAGCTACAAAGAGTTACTTTCTTTTTAATGATATCTGTATTGGGCTGAATTTACACTTTTATCAGAATGTGCTAGCAGCTGAGCTGGAGCTGTGCAGGAACCAGTGGAACTTGGAATTGCCACAAAATTGCTTGTACTGCCAGTTTATTAATGTTTGGGATTTGTTTGCATTTTCATCACATCTGACTTGTGGGAAAATCAAATATTCATCAAAGTGATTTATGCAGAGTCAAGTTTGATTTCTGCCAAATTCTTTTGTCCAGTGCCCAGGGGATGCTCGAGGGGTCTCTGTGCCTCTTGCCCTGGGGGATGCTTGGCAGGGGTTTGGGGGGGTTGCCCCTGTCCCTGTCACCCCAGGCCATTGCCCAGGGAGTGTCCCTGTCCCTGTCACCCCAGGCCATTCCCCAGGGGGTCTCCATCATTTTCACGCAGGGAATGCCTGGAGGGTCTCCCTCAGGTACTCAGGGCAGTCTCTGTCCCTCTCAGCCCAGGGGATGCTCGGGGCTCTCTGTCCCCTCACCCTGGGGTATGCTCGGGGGGTCTCCATCCCTCTGGCCTCAGGCAATGCCTGTGCAGGACTGGGGACCAGGGGCTCTGCGTCCCTCTCACCGCTGAGGGTGCTCGGGGCTGGGGGGGCTCTCTGACCTTCTCACCCCTGGGGAGGCCGGGGGGGTCTCTGTCCCTCTCAGCCCTGCTGTGACCCCACCCAAACATCATCGCGGTCAGAGGGACAGAGACACCCCCAAACCCCCAGAAGGGCTGAACCTGGGATTTGGTTTGGGGCTGAGGATTTAGGAAGGGGCTGGAATTGGGGTTGGTGTTGGATTTTGGGCTGAGATTTGGGTTAGAGCTGGGATTGGGGTTAAGGCTAGACATGGGATTGACTTTAGGGCTGGTGCTGGGATTGGGTCTGGGGCTAGAAAAGTCTGGCACTGGGATGAGATTAAATACAGAACTGTGAGTGTGTCTAAACATGGAGTGAGATTGAGACCAGGATCAGGGTCAGGTTTGGGACTGAGCTCACCCAGGGCAGGACAGGGAGGATGTCACTGCAGGATGTCCCTGGCGTTGTTCCAGCCCTCCTCAGGCACCTCCAAACATGGGGAGCAGCTGGGTGCCCCAAGATCCAGGTGCTCCCACGCTGCCCCTCAATACCAGGCGAGCATTCCCTGAGGGCAGCCCTGACTGTGACCACTGGGGCTCTGGGATCAGCCCTCACATCCCTGTGGGAGCAGCAGCAGACAGGATGAGAGATTCCCCCGCCCCGTTTTTCCTGTGGAAGGGTGAAGCCCAGCTGCCCTTTTCTTCTGGTGCCTCCTCCTCTCCTCAGCTGAGGATGTCAAACTCCCCAGGAACAGGAAAATCCCCATTCCCTCTTTCCTTGTGGCTGCAGCCTGGAACATCCACCCAGAATGAAGGACTTTCTGACAGCCCCGCTGAATGACACTGGCAAGAGGTTTTTGAGAAGGGGAAGAAATTGTATTTTGATAGTAAATAAAAGGTGCAAAATTATTCCTTTCTGTTAATATTCCTTTTCAGTCAGTTCTGGTCTGTTTTCAGAGTGCCACCTTCTCAGCTGATTGTGTTTGTGCCCTCCTTTCTCTCCTGCCTCTCTTTGTCTGCTCTGTTTCTCTCTCAGTGTCTCCCTTGACCCAGGGATGCTCACACCAAAGACCGTGCTCGGATTTAATTCCCAATTCAGGAGCTTCAACAACCATGGGGGAAGTTATGAAGACTGGCAGTGAAATGCCACTGTAAGATCTTGCTCCACTTGGCTTTTGGCTCCTTCTTGACAGCTTTGCCCTCAAGGGCAGGAACATCTTTTCATAGCTGAGAACTGGAATTCCAGACCCCGGCAGTGTGTGCCGTGGATCCCAGAGGGGCATTCCCGAGGCTCCCAGGGTGCTGCTCCTGCCGTGCCTCCCAAGGAGCTTCTCTCCCAAGGGGAGAAGATCCAGCAGCTCTGTGGGCTCCCAGAGCACACAGCAAAGGTGGCTTTGATGGACATTTTCCAGGGACTGGGGTGGGAAGGGACCCTGTCCATGGGTTACGACCCCGCGAGGGAGAGACGCCTCTGCCCCAGTGAAGAAGCGAATGAGAGCGTGGGAACGCAACCGACGATTATTGAACGTGGACTGAACGGAACAAGAAATGAGGAGGAGAAAGGGAGAGAAAGAAATCCGAAAGAGGTCTCAGAGAACACAGAGAAATGGGGAAAGGCTCCCGCCTGGACTCCACAGCGCCCAGGAACACCCGCAGGGCGTAGCGCCTTTGACAATTCCAGCCAATCAGAGGACGCGGTAAACAATTTCCAGCCAACCAGAGCTTTTCTCGACGATGACTCGCCGGTTGCCAGGCGGGCCCGCAGAGCCCAGCGGCCCCGGAGCGGAATTTGGGGCTCGGGCCGGGGGGACGGATCCGCCCCGGGGGGGTCCCCGAGCCCCCTGCCCAGCCCTGGGGCCGATCGGGGGCTCCCCCACCCAGCAGCCGGTGCTGCGGGGCCGCGGGACAGAGCGGTGGGAAAGGGGGGTCCGGGCTGGGAGCGGAGGAAATGCGGGAGGAAGAGGAGGGAGAGGAGGAGCAGGAGCGGGAGCGGGAGAATCACGGCGCTCGCAGCGCCCTCACGCCGAGCCTGCAGCGCCCCCTGCCCCGGGAGCATCGCCCCCAGCCCCGAGCCGCAGGTGAGGGCGGAGGCCGAGCTCGCCCCGGCTCCAGCCAGGGGTCTCCAGGAGGATTTTTTGAAGAGTGTTCGGAAAAGGCAGATCCGGGACCCGAGCCCGGGATATCTCCGGGCTCCCTAAGAGGAGCTTTTTCGGGGGGAGAGCAGCCGCGATCGCCCCTCGGGAGGGTCCCGGGGGTCCACGTGGGGATGGCCCGGTACCGACGGGGCGGGACATTGGTTTTGGGGATCCCCGTGAGAGCCGGGGCTGTGGAACGGGTGACCCCCGGGGCGGGGTGAGGGGAAGGGGCGATACCGGAGCTGGGGGACCCCCAGCAGCCCGGAGATGAGGCGAGGACGGGACCCCCTGACCCTGACAGGGGTGTCCTGGGGTGACTTCATGATGCTCGTACCCCCATCGGTCTGTTTAGCCCAGAAATGAGTTCTGCACTTTTAAGGCTGGTTCTGAGAGCAGAGGGGAGGAGGAAGAAGCTGCAGTTTGTTTTCAGAAACTGCACTCACTCCTCTACATTCCAGCTGCTGGATGGACAGAGAGCAGGACAGAGCTCTCCTTTGCTTTTAGTTAGTTTTTAGCTCGCTGAGGCAGAGAAGTTCCCTGGACTGTGGTTTTTCTTTTTCTTTGGAGCTGTTTAAATCTGCTCTGCACTGAGCAGCCAGAACACCACCGGCAACTCGCACCTGTGGCCCACCTGGCTTGGCCTTGGCTGCAGCATTTTAAGCTCTGGAGGGACTGATAATAGACTGAAAAGAGACTGAAAAGAGACTGATAGGACACTGATAAGACAGTGAGCGCGCGGAGCTACAACCCAAGGAGGGACTTTCGAAGTTTGTCATCTATTTTGGAGCAGCAAGAGGTTTTATTGCTTAATTTTTTTTTTTTTTTTTTTTTTTTTTTTTTTTTTAACAGGGAAAGCAACAAAATGCGTTGCCTGTAAAATAACTGGATTTTTCCACTTTTCTCTAAGGAAATATTTTCCCAAACTGGATGAGGGTGGGGCTGCTGAATCTGCATTCTAGAGGAAACTCCTTTTGGAGGTTTTCAACCAAATTTGCCCTAAACCAGAACACGGTGGTGGAAAGAAGGGGGAACCCCAAGTAGCTGGACAAAAGGGAGGCTGGAGAGGGGGACCTTTGGACCCCAGAACCTCCCAGAATCCAAAAGCAGGACCCTGGATAGGGGGGAACCCCAGGACCCATGGGATCCCCAGCAGCCCTGAGATGGAGGACCTACCATAACCCAAGAGGGATGAGACTGGAAATGGGAAACTCCTGGTGGCTTTTTTTCATTCACTCTTGATTTTTGGACATCAGGTGACTTCTAGAAATGGACGTGGGTGGGAGGAATCCCCAACCCAAGGCATTCACACCTTGATATTCCCCAAATCAGGATTTTCCCCAAACCTTCCCACTGTAACATCCCCCCTGTCCCACTCTGGGTGAGCTCAATCCCAAACCTGACCCTGATCCTGGTCTCAATCTCACTCCGTGTTGAGACACACTCACAGTTCTGTATTTAATCACATCCCAGTGCCAGACTTGTCTAGCCCCAGACCCAATCCCAACCCCAGCCCTAAAGCCAATCCCATGTCCAGCCTTAACCCCAATCCCAGCTCTAATCCAAACCTCAGCCCCAACTCCAATCCCAGCCCCAATTCCAGCCCCTTCCTAAATCCTCAGCCCCAAACCAAATCCCAGGTTCAGCCCTTCTGGGGGTTTGGGGGTGTCTCTTTCCCTCTGACCCCGATGATGTTTTGTCGCAGACATTTTTTCATAGAAATCCTTTCTTTGGGATTTGTTCATCTTCTGGGAAGCTGGGGCCCCAGAAGAAGAATGTAAACAATTGTTATCGGCTGGTGTGGAATGCAACAGGTGCAATGGTGTTTGGTCTTCTGTGAGTGCTTGGATTTGCTGACCACTCACAGAAGAGTTTGTCCTTGCTTTCTGCTGGACACAGAACTTTGTTATTCATTCTTTTCTATGCTATTCTTAGCTTAGCAGCCTCTGCAACTTCTCTCCTTATTCTTTTTAGTATAGTCATAATGTATTATATATCATATATCAATAAATCGAGCCTTCTGATCATCAAACAAGATTCTCGTCCACTTCTCTCACCCTGGAAGACCTCATCAGGTCGCTGTAATATTTGGTGACCCCTCGTGTCAGAGCAAAAATTAATTTGATAAGACCAGAGGGTCACACTGCTGCACTGGGTAAAATCCTGTATGTGTAGCATGTGATGGTTGCTTTGAAGTGACCACAGAAGTGGATTCAAGCCAGGAGCTGAAACACTGAAGATCCTGATTTGGACAGAGTTCACAGCCAAGGCTGACCACAAGTGAACCTTCTTCTGGAAAACCTTCAGGAAAGAAGGTAGACAAGAGCAGCATACCCGCGGAGCTGGCCAGAGCAAGCTGGACTCTTTCAAAAGGTACTGTTCACTTTTCTATCCCTGAGGGTTCAGCCATGAGAAAATTATGGCTGTTTATATGGGGGACACACCCCTTGGAGAACGTGGTTCGTTTCTCTCCTTCAGAGGAGAAACTTACTGCCCTCTGGCAGAGATGGGCTGAAGAGGACGGATTTCTTCTTTCAGAAACAGATCTCTATGAATTCTTTCGATGGGCAAAGCTTTTTGGGTTCTTTACTGATGTCCTGTACGCTTTGGATGTTTTCGTGTGGGAGTGCCTGGACTCCATTTTCCAGTTCGTCTGGGGCCAGGGACGCCTTTAGCCTCCTGTATACCCAGCATTTAGAAAGCTCTTCCCAGTTTTGAAACGGAGAGCAGCTGTTTTTCCATGGATTTCTAACTGCTATGGGCAGGCTCCGTTTCCACCGTCCCAGTGGGAGAAGACCCGGTGGGGGACGAGTTGGGGCTTCCCAGCCCCTTGTCCCAGCAGGAGAAGACCCGGTGGGGGATGAGTTGGGGCTTCCCAGCCCCCCCTGCTTCGTGGCGGGCGGGGGGGTGAAACTTCGCCGCGCGAAGAAGTTTTTTTTACTCTTTCTCCGGAGCCTGCGCAGATGGACTGCTCTCCTTCTGCCCCTTCTCCCCCGCAGGGGGGATGGGAGCGGACGGGCCTGCCACAGCCGGTCTCTTGGACCCCGCCCCGCTCAGAGATGGGGCTGGTACCAGTCCCAAAGGACCCCCCGCCCCTGCCAGCCCCACGGCCGTCTCTCCGCGCGATCCCATCTCCACCTCTCCAGGCGGTCCCGCCCGTGGCTTCCCCGCCTGCGTCTGAGAATGCAGAAACGGCACTTCCTATGCCTGCTGAGTTGCTAGGCGATGACAATGCGTCTCCAGCTTCCGGCTCAGCGGAGGAGGAGTTCGCTCCAGCCCCTTCGGCCCCTCCGCCGCTTCCACCGGCCTCCTCACCGGCTCAAGCCGAGATGGTCCCTGTTCGGGATGGTGCTGGAGACGGCGCCGAACCCGCGGGACCCTCGGAGCAGCCCGCGGCCGCTCCTACACCCAGCGTGACCCGCCCTCCAAGTGTTTCGGGTTGTCCCAGGACTGCCCCTGCAGCGGCCCTGGTGGCTGGTCTCTCCTTCCGTGGAGCGGGGGGTGCCTGCCAACTGACTGTGGGGGCAGTGCGTCTGCCTGCTTTCAAGATCAGCATTCTCGGTGGAATGGGGGGTGTTTTTTCGGGCATTGTCCCGTGGAGGCTGCCATCTCTGCCGCCTCTCTTGCGCCCTAGTGGCGGGGGGCAGGTACGTCCCAAGAGCTCTGCCTTTGGTCCCCAGCCCGGAGGGGGTGGGGATGATGCCATGAAGCAGATGGAAGACAAACCTGATGCATTTGCATTGCAGGGGAAGAGGCCACAGATAGAGGAGACCATAGCTGGTTTGCTGTGGGAAACAAACATCTCCAGACCCCAGATGGGATTTCTGGGGAAGGCTTCTATTTCCCTGCTGGTGGCATGCCTCAGTTGTTTTGGGAAAAGGAAGCGTGTCACCACCTGTGCTGACATTGTACTGGCAGCAGGGTGCAGGCCTGTGGGAATGCAGAGCCTGTTTCATGGGTTTGGCCTGGCCTGTTGGGCTCAGGAAGTTTCTGGGCCAGGGCAACTGCGTGGCCTCCTGATGTTTCTGGGAGTTGTGGTTTCTCCTACCGGTCCTGGTCCCCCTGTGTGGGCAAGTTTTGGGGTTCCTGGTCCATCATGGAACCCCAGGGCTTTTCCTTCTCTAGCACTGCTCTGCTTGGCTGCTGCTCTTTTCCTTTTCAATCAAAAAAAAAAAATTTAAAATTAAATAAAAAAGATTGAAAATAGCGAGCAGCAGCTCTGAAGCACTGAAGCATTGAAGGGCCAGAAAAGGACATTCCAAAATTGTTCAAATTGTTTGAAATTGTTTGAAATTGTTGTAAGACTGTCAATGGTTTGTGATAACTATTGATGGAACTTTTGCAGAAGTCTGTTTCAGGACCAAAAAGGATTCTCAGATATTCCAAGAGAAACAACTTTAGCTCATGGATTGTTCCTGAAACTCAGCTGCTTGGACTTGAATTTTCTTTGCATTGTTTTTTGCATTTTCTTAGATTGTAGGATTGTTTTAGTGATTTGTTAGTATTGTATATTTTACAGGTGAAGAAATTTCCTGTTCATTTCACATCAGCACTTTTTCTTTTTAATTTATACAATTTAGAAAGGTGAGATATCGCAGACATTTTTTCATAGAAATCCTTTCTTTGGGACTTGTTCATCTTTTGGGAAGCTAAGGCCCCAGAAAGAGAATGTTAACAATGATTATCAGCTGCTGTGGAATACCATAGGGTGCACCTGTGATTGGTTCATGCTCCATGTGTACAATTAAGGGCCAATCAAAGGGCAAGCTCTCTGGAACACAGTGACAGAGAACTCTCTTGTTTTTAGATTCTTTTCTATGCTATTCTTAGCTTAGCAGCCTCTGCAACTTCTCTCCTTATTCTTTTTAGTATATTTATAATGTATTATATATTCTTTTTAGTATATTTATAATGTATTATATATCTTATATCAATAAATCCAGCCTTCTGATCATGAAAAAAGATTTTCGTCCTTCTCTCACCCTGGAGACCTCATCAGATCACTGTAATACTCTGGTCCTGTCAGGGATGAACACAGTGGCTCTGTGGCCAGTGCCAGCTCCAGCTCCAGCAGCTCACAAGAGGGGACTCCTTCCAGCAGCTCTGCTGGCTCCAGTGTGGCAGACCAACAGAGCCCACTGGAAGCCACCCTCCATTGCAGCCACCCCCACCTGCGCCCATCATCACTGCAGAGCAGGAGCTGCCCCAGAGGAGCCGCGGCAGGAGCTCATGGCAGTGGCAGGTCCCTGTGCCCAGGGCAGAGCCACAGAACCTCTGCTCCTGCCTGGGACAGGGGCTGCTCACCCTGGTGTCCCACCGAGAGGAGGGATCCTGGGCCCCAAACTCTGCCCAGCCCTGCAAAAGGCCACCCCGCCAGCAGTGCCATCAAGGTTCCTGCAGCCATTCAGCCAAATCAGAGGAAACAAATGTCTCTTCAGCTGACACAGTGTCTGCACACAGCTTTCTCCCCCTTCTCCTGGTGCCTTTCCCTGACTCCAGGAAGGGCTGCAGGAAATGCTGTGTGAGCCATGATGATGGAAGAGCTACTGATAAAAACACTGGGGTGATGCTTTCAGAGGAGTCATGAATGGAATACTGACCAACCTTCCAGCCAATGGTGTGCCAAAAGTTTCCATTCTTTAAATAATAGACTGCAATAAATTAGTAAAAAGAAAGATATGGAAACAAATTAAATCTCCCACAGCTGCTGGCTTTCCTCAGGCTCCATGGTCTATGTATTGCTAGACTTACTTCATTTAGGCAGAATATTAACTGTCCTGACTTGCTGGAGACTGACCACAAGGTCTCATCTGTGGTGGGCAGTCACTAAAATTAGCTCAGCAGAGGCATCTTCAGCTGTCCAAGTCTAGCAGAAATACATATTCTCTGCTTCATGGCTGTGTGGCAGCTGCTGCTGGTGTGGGTTTGTCAGCATTACTTCATGGATTACTTCTGGGAAAGAATTGTGTGCACAGGCACAGTGTGATGGCTTCGATCTCCTCTAATTACTCCAATCGGATGATGGCCAGAACTTTTAGGCAAAAAGCATCATGACAGAATAATTTACAATATTCTCCAAACTACTCCTGTGGTTTTGATTTTCTTACTGATTAGGTTCAGTGTCTGGCCCCAAGAAATCAGTCCAGAAAGAACAGGCAAACCTCAGCTTGCAAGTTAGAGTGCAAGTCTTTAATCTGCCGTTTTTGCAGCATTTATAAACTGCTTTTCAACATATTTGCAAAAAAATCTCTTAGTTCTTGCTATACTTATCCAGAACCTGACTCTCTCCTCATTTTATTTTGATTTGAGATCTCAGCATGATTTTTTTCTGGACAGGGAAGTAAGAACCAGCTGCAAATACAGACTACAAGTGTGAATCTGTACTGCAGGAACTGAGCTGTAGCTTGGAATTAAAGGCAAGAAGTGATGCCATGGTAAATGTGAACGCTTAGTGCTGGCATAGGAGCCTTCTGCAATGCTCCACTAACCCATGGTTCACATTGCTACAAACTCTCTTTCTGATGTTACAAAGAGTGTTGAAGACCTGACTGTAAGTAAACAAAATAGCCAGAATGGTAATTTTTGTTAAAATGGCAAACAATGACTATCTAATAATTCAGAGCTTATAGAAGTGAGTATTCAGATTTCCACTTAGTACGTGCTGGCAGTTTTAATTTGAAATCAACAAGTTTATCCAAATCAAGTTATCCATAGGAATTAATTTGCTCTATGATCTAACTAAAAATGCCTCATTGTCTGCTAAGTTTAGTAGAAATTTGCAAAGTCAACAGTCCACAGATTTGAATTTCTTGTTTACTGGCTATTCTGCAGGAAAGCTTTTACTGACGAATCAGTTTGGATGCAATTAAAATGCCAGTACATTTCATCTAGTCATTTTGGTATTAGAACAAAACCATATGACTGCATGGCCTTTAAAAAATATTTTAAAATAAATTTTCAAATCAACAGTCTGAGTAGGACTCAGAATAAAAACTCTACCAAGCTTCAACTCCATTGGAAGATTCCCTTGTCACCCTGTGAATCAACTCTACATTCAGAAGATTAAAAGTCCCAGTTATGGTGGTTTTGGTATGGTTAGGAATTGGGGAAGGATCTTCTTCCTTCTCAACTCCATGCTGCAGTGCCTTTGGGATGTGGCCTGCTGGCCGTTGTTTGTGCAGCCCTGGTATTTCTCCATGAGGCAGAAAGTGCAATTGCATTTCCAGCCCAGAGCCCGTGAGGAGTGGGCGTGCAGAGCTGTGCCAGACCCAGGCCAGCAGCTGTGCCACCAGAGGGTTTTGGTTCCTGCCCAGGGCAGCTGGTGCATCTCTGCCGTGAGTGCCTCCCCTTCCAGGTGCCCATGGACAGCAGGTGCAGGGTTCTGCAAGGGGCATGGAACAGGGTGGGGATGTCTGCTGGCAACAGAGTGCAGCGGAGAGCAAACAGTCCAGGATGGTCCTGGAGTGTGTGACAGAGAACTCCTGACACAGCTGGTTACTGAGCCAGTGAGGGAAGGCACTGCTGGGCCTGCTGTTTGGGAGGAGAGAAGGGCTGCTGGGTGACAGCAGGGTTGGAGGCGGCCTTGGCTCAGTGATCACAAAATGCTTGTGTTTGGTTCCCAGAGAAGGAATGAGAGACGTTGGGGAAGTGTTGACCTGCAACAAATTGTGAATTTGTTAAGCTTTACCAGGCAGTGCTTAGTCGTACCTTCTCTCACAGCAGTGGTTAATGTGTGCAAGTGGATGTCTTAGCCTTGAGAATAAAGACAGTGGACCTACTGAGGAGGTAGCTGCAATGCCTTCAAGGAGAAGAAGGCTCCTAACCGTGGGAGGAGAATTTGAGGAATGGGATGTTCACCACATGACCCCCAGAGACCCTCAAGAGACCCCTACTCTAAATGTCAGTAATTTTGGGGAAGTGATTTAAACATGTCAAATACTTTGTGAAAATGTTTCGCTTGCGAGTTTGAGCAAAGTAATGAATAAAAGCAATGAAAGCAATGTCTTAGTTCTATGGATACTAACACATGGGTGTGCATGTTTCAGGGCAGTGATTCCTCACACACCCAGCACTGAAATAAAGTAATGCCTCTTTTCTCACACTGAGCTGGCAGTGTGGATCGGGCCCTGCTTGGTAACTTTCATTTTGAAGATTTCTGTTGAGCAGGTAAGAATGGTTGAAATGAAATCTTTTCCAGCTGTTTCCCTTAGGTTTACCTGTTTGCGGGTTAAAATTCTGTGCTGCAGGTGTGCTGGGTGTGTGCAGAGCAGTGCAGCCCCAGAAACGCCTTGGCTTGCCCACAAGTTGTCATGCCTTGTTGCCAGGTGTGCCCAGCTGTGGCAGGAGAAGGAGCCCGCAGCGCAGTGGGCACCGTGCCCTGCCCAGTCGGGGCTCTCTGGCACAGAGCAGCAGCAGCGCCAGCACCGTTCAACCCGCTCCTGCCTTGGCTTCCCCTGGCACACAGAAGCCTCTGGAAGTCAGCAGCGCCAGTGGCGTTCCCAGCTTGGAGCAGCTGCTGCTGGCGGGCAGATGCTGCCAGTTCGACTGCTGCCAAAGGGGAAGAGAGGCAGAGCAGAGGAAGAGATGTACATACATAGCAGCCATGGGAACATCCTATAAACACGCAGATATATGGGGTGATTTGTTAGGAATTACTTCAGCTGCTATGCCAATAGTGCTTTCTCTCCTGGTTCTATACAATGATTTGGGCCATTTTCTTGGTCTGGTTTCCTTTTCTTGTGTCCCATCTGAGGGCTCAGCTGGGGTACAGGCTGTAGGTGCTTGGGGCACTCTTGGAGCTCCTCTTGGATCCCTGAACAACAGGGTTTGGCCCATGGAGGGAGTTTGTGCTGCTTTGTGTCAGAGGAGAACTTCCGAGGCCATTTTGTGTTTGCTGTAGGAAAGGCTGGTTATTGCTTTGCATAAATTCACAGACTAACATGCTTTGTGATGCTTTGCTTTGTCATACTTTGGTTTGTGATATCAGGGCATGGTTGCCCCATCGTCGTGGTGACATCAGAAGGTTGCCTTGGTGCACGGAAGGCCTCAGTGCCAGAGCAGTCCTAGGGGTTGCTCAGATCAGGAGCATCCTCCTGATTGTGGCATTTGTCAGCGTGTAGCTGCACAAAAACAGGAGTCTTGGTTGGAGTAAACTTGAAGCACAGTGCTACAATGATTGAGCAACTTGCTGCGTCAGTTTGCACCATGTATGGCACTGTTTATTCCGCCTACTTCATTACCAGCCTGGCAAGTAAGTAGAGGTTTCAACTCTATTTAGGCTAGGGTGTAACCTAACCTGGCTTTTGCATTTCTTCTTGCTCTTTCTTAGTGACTGAGTTGTTTTTGAAAGAGAAAGAGCATTAGGATGCCTCTGGTTTGGTAAAGCTCCTGTCAAGAGGTTCAGCTAAAAGGGGGTGTCTGTAGCCACAGGGGCAGCATTTGCAGGGGAACCTGCAGGGCTTCCGTTCCCTCCATGGGAGAGTCTGTGGCAGCAGAGTCTGTCATTTCCTCAGGTTGCTGGGACAAGCAGGACAACTTCCAAAATGCAGACTGGGAGGCCTTCTCAGAAGGCCTTCTGAAGACTTTGTAGTTCTCCCCAGAACTCAGGGAAAGCTTCTTTTATTCTAAATTTTGTAATGAAAGGATTTGACTGTCCGTTTTGACCCTTGACTGAGTGCTAAAAGAGTGATTCCCTTTGCAGTGAAGTGCACCCGCCAAAGCAGTGAGTGTCTGCTCCTGAGCCTGGAGCTGCTGCTGTGCTGTTTAACAATAGAGCTGCCACAGCTCAGGGGGATTTGGGGCAAGCTTTTCTGGGTGACTGTTTCCAGCAACTTAATGGGAATTAGTGCATGCAACTTCTTTTTTGAAAAAAAGTACCTGAAAGACAAGAGAACAAAAGCTGCTTTATCTGTTGGACAGAACAGAAGCATTGAGTGTTGAAGAACAATTTGCATTTTCTTGATCACGTTTGTATTCATTTACTGACTAGACAGGCCAAAGTGTAGGCACAACCAAGATTATTGTCCTGATCTCTTGCTGGCTGTGTGAAAGAACTATGTCATGCGGAGGGATGTTGATAAAGAAAAATACTCTCTGTTTGGGTTGAGTTCTCTTCTGTGGGATTCAGCAGCCCAGGCAGTTTTCTCACAGCACTTGTTCATTTTCCCTTGCCCACTCCAGGTCACCTGAAGCGTGTATTCAGAGGTGCTGATCCTCAGGTGAGTGAGAAAGGAACATTTCATGTTCCTGGTGCTTAGGAATTGTAGAGCAAGCTGTGAGCTTGGTCTGTGGCAGTAGATTGTAGAGGGCCAGCTGGGTAGGCTGAAAGAAAATCCATTTCCATGTCTGCAGCAGCAATAACAAAGGCATTGCTGGCTATTTCCTAATTTTCCATTTCAGAACTTTCAAGGAATGAAAAGCTCATTTTGCAGAGAGAATCTTGCTTCTTGATAGTAGCCGGGGCGTAATGTCTAATTCAGAACTATTAGCAATTCTGTTGAATTAGCCCATTTAAATTTAGTCGCAGTGACTTAGAATCCCATTGTTATCAAAGTTTCTGATTTGTCCTTAGCAGAGCTGGTTGTAGAAATAGAGCTGAAAGGAATAAAGTGCTGAATAGAAATAAGGTTGTAAGTGATAGGTAACTTTCTGTCCCTCACACTGCTGTCTGTCCACAGATCCCAGAACCAACAGCAGTCTCTCCTCTGGCTCCCTCTGCTCATGGAGAGGAGGCTGAAGAGGAGGCAAATGAGGTGGATGAGCGCCAGCCTCCAGCTGTGCTCACAGCACAGCCTGAACATTCTGAGCCAGTAAGTGCCAGCTGTGTGTGCTGCTGTCTTTAGTGCAGGGCAGAGCTGCAAGTTTCTGACCAGCCAGCACTTGCTGTTGCTGGCTGAGGATGCTGAGTGCTGGAGTCCTGCCAGGGCCTGGTGATTGCCCCCAGCCTGTGACAGCTGGACAATGGGCTTTGGTCTGTCACGTTTAGGCACCAGCTTCCTGGCACTTTGATGGGGGCCAGCCTGAAGCACGAAGGCTCCCTGATCCCAAAGCAGGGAGCATGTCAAAGACACTGTGCTCAGCCTTGTTGGATACACAGGGGACACTGTGGCGTGGAGAGACCTGTCCCCCTGCACAGACTGGCCAAGTTGCTGCAGGCACTAAAAAATGTTGATCTGACCACAAAAGCGCTTGGTGGTGCTTTGTCCCCACGAACTTCTTGGATGTTCTTAATTGGGAGTATTTCAGAGACACACTGGGGATGTAGAGTTGCTGCTTGAAGTCAGGGATTTTGGTGCCTTTGTTGCCAGGTTGCTCTTTTCCCCTTCAGGCAGAGCAGCCAGTAGCAGAGCAGATAGGGGCTCTGAGTCTGCCTGTTTCTTGGTCTTTGATAAGCTGCAAGGAGATGACTGTGTTGTCCATGAAGCTGTGGGGGACCATTCTTGTCTAGTGTGGCAAAAGAAACAAAGGGAGTAGTTCTGAACCCTTCTTCTGAGGCAAAAACCAGACACTGCATGTGTCTGTTGATACCTTCTATTGTGTAGTTTGCTTTGAAAACTGCATTGGAGCCTAGAATGGGAGCAAAGCTGCAAGTCCTTGACTGCTGTCTTGTAATGCTAAAACCAGGGTGTACACCTTGCAATGGTGCCTGCTGTATCTGAAGTGCAATGGGCACCTTTGTGTCTGGGGAGCTGCGTGGGCCAAAAAGACGCAGGGCTGGCGGCCCTGAGCAGCTGAAGATGAGGCAGCGTGGGGCCAGGGGGCCAAGAAGGCCAAGGGCACGGTGGCTGTGCCAGCAGCAGTGGGGCAGCAGGAGCAGGGCAGTGAGCGTGGCCTGTGCTGGGCAGCGCTGCGGCCACAGCTGGAGTGCTGTGTGCAGCTGTGGGCCCTGGGAAGCAGAAAGTCATGGAGGGGCTGCAGCGTGTGCACAGAAGGACAGGGGAGCTGGGCAAGGGGAGGCAGCACAGGGCCAGGGAGGAGGGGCTGAGGGAGCTTTAGCCTGGACAATGGGGGCTCATGAGTGACCTTCAGGCAGACTTCCATAGATCCATAGAGCCAATGCTCAGCACAAGGGCTGTTTCCCTGCCAAACATCCCTTCACTGCAACCAAGTGCTTTAGACACCGGAGTAGGTAACACTTTCATATTTTGTTTGTCTATTTGTTTGTTTGTTTGCTAGAAGGAGAAGCCTTGTGTAATTTCTCCTTCTCCAGGGAGCAAGGGAGCTTTTTCTCAATCTTTCCTGCCCTTTTCCAGCACTGGCAGAAACACATCGCTTTCAGGTTAACGGCTCCTGTGTCTTTTGGCAGCTCAGGGAATCAGTGTGTGTTGTGTTTGGGAATTGAGCAGGAAATCGATGCCTTTGCATTCCAGCTGGTGCTCAGAGATTAGAGGAGCTGGAGGGGCTGGGCTGCATTTCTGACTCCAGCCACTTTAGCCCCATCAGTGTGGTCGAGTCCAAGAGAAGAACTTGCCCGAGCACAGATGCACAAAGAGAGAAGTTCCCAGTGCAATGCTCTGGGTCTCGTTGAATTCCATAGGGACACACACGCTCCAGATTCCCCAAGAGTGTGGGTTACTGAAGCAACAGGAGAGCAAGTTCAGGACGGCTGCTGACTGGGGCACTGCTACTGAGTGCTGATGTGTGTAGCGACAGAAAGGACAGAATTGATTCAGGGTGAACCCCCCGTGGGGAATAATGTGGTTTGGCTCTATGATTTAGAAGGTTAAACAAATGCTTTCTTAAGCTGTGATATATTACACTAGTACTATATTAAAACTCTACTATAGAGATACTATACTAAAAAGCTACTAAAGAAAAACTCGTGACTGCCTCCAGACAGTCAGAACACAGCTTTTATCTAATTAGCTAATCAAGCTAAACAACTATCACTAAAATCCAATTAACAAATCACTTTCAGTAAACAATCACTATAAAACATTCTACATGTACTAAACAACAAGAACAGCAAGTAGAGATAATAATTGTTTTCTCTTCTTCTCTAAGTTTCTCATAACCTTCCCTTAAAAAAACCTAGGAGAGAGAATTATATCTCTCTGTGTTCAAAGAATGTAAATACCACAACACAGTAAAGAGAGATTATAAAAGTGAGATCTGTCTATCTGTCTATTTGAATCTTCCTGGCTCTGCTCCAAAGCAATGGAAGATGCAAAGCTCACCTAAAGGCATCCCTTCAGGAGAGCAGTAGAGACAAGTTCCACTGACTGATCGTGAGCAGGCAGAGATGTTTCCCCCTCCAGAGATGGTTGATTTTTCCCCTCATGTTTTCCTGCTCCAGCCTTTTCTGACCTGAAGCCTTCACTTGTCCTTTAAATTTTTCCATGTCCTAAGGGAGTGGAACTATCCCATGCTGTAGCTGGGGTCTGGTGACTTTGCTCATACATGCATTACATGACACATGGTTTCCTTCACTGGCATCCCCAGGGTTGTGTAAGTGCATTCGTTAATGGGGCCTTATGAGAAACTCTGTTACTGCTGGTCAGAATTCTCAGTTGACAAAAGAGGCAGAAGAAACACCTTGGTCCTCCTGCATATACTGAGATGGCCATAGAGGTTCTCTGACTTCCATCAGAGATCTTTGCATGCATCCTCCTCTCCTGAATGACCCGGTTTTCTAACAAGAGTGTGGATGTCAGGAAGGAGGAATGCTGGTGCAGGCCTGAAGAGAAGGTGAACTCCAGAAGTGTCTCTCACAAGGAGTGAGCTCACCCAGGAAGCCCCTGCAGAGCCAGGATGGAGCTGTGGGACAGGGCAGGGTGTCAGTCACTACTGAAAGACGAACAGGCCATGGCAGAAGCAGAGGGAGGCCCTCACCAGACCCTTGAGAAATGCCACCCCTTCCCTGTCAGCTGCCTGAGAGGCTGTTGGAGCTTCAGTCCCAGATGGCCCCCGATTGTAGGGCCAGGGTCACTTTGGAATCTGTGCCTCCCCTCAGGCAGAGAATGACCCAGGAGAGCAGCAGCACAGTGCTTTGGGAACGTGTGAGCTCAGCAGTCTGTGTGTCTTGGCCCACAAAGGGCGTATGGGAAGTTGAAACCCATCTTCTCTTGCTTTCTGTGCAGGTGCTTCTAGAGAAAGAGCAGGAGCACACTGCCTCATCTGAGATGCCATGCCAGACTCAGGGAGAGCTGTTCCCTGCCCGAGAGCAGGAAGAGCAGCTCAGGCAGCAGGTGGAAGAGCCACAGGAGAATGGCCAGGTGAGCCTGACTGGCCAGGGGACAGAGGGAAGGGCAGGGAGAGGGGCATAAACCAGAGCTCCTGGGACTGAGGAGGCCAGGAGTCCCACAGGCAATGGAAGCACAGAGCCTTGCAATCTGCAGAGATCAGCCCTGGGACAGGATGGTTACAGTGGAAACAGAGCTGGGTAGGGAAGCAGAAAGAAGGGGCTGAATAAATGTGATTTTGAGGCTAAAAGAGGGAAAAGCTGAGCCTGATGGCAGCTCTCAGTCACTGGCTCTGCTTTTATGTGTACAGAACATCAAGGCAGAGCCACAAGCAGAGCTGCCTGAAGCTCAGAGTGCCATCATGGCAGCGAAGAGGAGGAATGAAGACATCCAGGAGGAGAAGAATCTCCCTATGCAGAGGGGCAATCAACAAAAACAGGTGAATGAAGGAATGGCAGCCACTCCACTCATGAAAGAGAGTCCTTTCCGTTGTTGTTTACAGAAAAGTGACGAACAGCTGGAGGCACAGCTGCAGGAAACTGAGGCTAGGATCAAGGTAAGGAAGAAGAGGCTAGACGAAAACATTAAAATTATCAAAGAGAAAATGAATTGCCTCCTTCAGGAGCAAAAGGCTCTAGAAAAGCAAGCGAGTGAAATAGCAATAGGCAGTGCAGTCACCCAAGGGGTGGTTTCTGCCCTCCTTGCCTTTCCAGTGCAGAGCAGCAGGGGGTGGGTGATGCCTCTGAGTGCCATCCTGATGAGGCCTCTGTCAGAGCTGCTCTCAAGGACACTGCCTGCTCTGCTGGATCTCAGCTGATGCTCTAGACAGTGGCATTACTCCTCTGGCCATTTAGCCAGCAGTTGTCCGAATGAACTCCTGCTGACTTCTTCCAGGTGGCCTTGTTTCTTGAGGTGTTTTTGCAGGTGAACATGGTCACTCACATAGATTTGGAATACGAGCTACAAGCTGTCTGTATCGCTTGTGAATGCTCCTGTCCTTTTCTTTACTTTCTTCCCAGTCGATGACTCCTGGCTGACGGGGACAAGCTGTAGTCTCTGACTGCTTTGTTCTGTTTGACTTGAGGTGGAAGTGTCGCCATCCTTCCTGGCAGCCTGCAGAGAGTTCCAGCAAATGATGGGCAACCAAGAGCCCCAAGGCTGGCATGAGGCCCAGGAACTGAACCATCCAGAGATGCTGCAGGATAAGCTCATCCCGAGGAAGGTGCAGAAAAAGAGAATTTCATGGCAGGAGGTAGAACATTAGAATGAGGAGCTGCAAATGTATCTGCAGACCTAGGAGGGGGAAAGGAGTCTTTGGGAGGAAGTGGAGCAGTCTTTGCTGCAGTCATCCTTTAGAACAAGAAACTGGCTATGAACTGGAGTAAAACCAGCCTTTGGTTCTGACCATTTGGTTTCACAAGTGGACATCCAAAGCAATCCAGTTGTGGAGCTCTGCATGTGGCTGACAGCAGCTTCCTAAGGGCTTGCATTTCAAATGGCAATCTCTCTTGCATTTCAGGGCAATCTCTGCCACACCTTCCTGACATCAACTCATTTCTTGTCTCAGATCTACACCGACTCTGACACTGAAGCTACTGCAGAAGCAGCAGCGCCGTTCCAAGGAGCCTTTGCTCTCCAGCTGAGGCAGTGGACCCTGAGCCCTTGATTCACCTCCCATGCTGACCCAGCTGCTGCTCAGCAACAGGAGATGGCGGGTGACTCCCTGGAGCAGCAGAGTACGTCTGGTATCTTTCTTATCTGAGGGACAGTGTGTTGTGTGCACGTGTCAGCATAGCTCTACCAAAGGGTTCTGCTCAGTTTAGTGTCACAGAAGTGCTGGCAGTGCTCCGAGGCAGCAAGAGAGAGCTCTGGGTGTTCCTGCTGCCTCTGAGGGCGGCTCAGACAGGCTGGAGTTTTCCTGGGCTTCCCTCTCTGCCGAAGGCAGAAGCAGGGATTGTTCCTGGATCAGCAGAAGGCTGTGACTGCTTGAGTCCTAGCCACTGGCAGAAGCCCTGCTGAGATCAGTCTCTAGGAGAACAAATCAAGCCCCTTGTGATTCTGCAGCACACCCCAATGAATCTGCTTCTTGCCCGTAACAGCTTCCAGTGCTGTGCTCTCAGATACGATCTGGTAGAGTTGAGAAGAGAGCCCAGTGGATTTTGTGTCTACCATCACCAGTTGGGACAAAAAGGGCACTGATCTGCGCCTCGGTGTGGCTGATCTCAAAGCCCATCCTGTTGTGTCCTGAATGGGGGCAACTGCTTGTCCGGGGCTCAGGCTGCCTCTGGCTTCTTTCCATCAGTGCCTGTCAGTGCTCATGCTTGGGCTTTGCCAACCTTGTTGTGGTCGCTGCCCTGCCCCTGAGGGCTGTGGTAATGCAGAGGCTGGAGCCTTCCTTAGCTGGGAGGATCCCGCTGCTGCCCGGCTGCTGCAGCGTGGAGCTGCCTGAGGCCGCAGCCCCTTCTCTGGGCCGGCTTCTGCCTCGCACGGCCTGGACTCACAGGAGGGTCAGCATCTCCTCTGGGCAGCTCTCTGTGTCACAGGGGCGCCTGAGGAGCACTGCTGTCCTCTGTGCCCATGTCCGCCGTGCCGAGTTGGGAAGATGGGGACGTGTGCGGTGCCCAGAGGGCGAGTGCACTGGGAGTGACTGATCCGCGCTGTCAGGGTGAAGAGAAGCGGCGCGGTTCTTCACGCGAGGCACGGGCAAGGGCGTCTTTGGGCTCAGCCTGCTCATAAAAGGTGAGGGTCCTGATGCTGAAAGCCCCGTGGGGATTGGTTCTAGCATGAGCTGCTCTGGTTTAAAAATGCAGAGGCATTCTTCTGGCAAACTGCTGCAAGGTGGAAAAGATGGGAACACTTGGCAATATTCCTCCTGTTCTGAACTTGACATCTGTTCAGAGGAATTGATTCTAGATGTCCAGGTGAATTTAATCTTAGCAAGTAGGAAACCTTTTCTAAATCTCACAGTGTTTATTCCCAAGAAAACAAAGGCACTGTTAGTTCCAGCTCTCCATAATGTTTCTAGATGACAAACTTACTTGCCTTGGTCGGTATTCTCTTCTGCTCTCAGTCTCCTCTGAATGTATCTCCCGGTGCTTCCCTGTGTGTCTGCTGTCAAGCGGTCTCTCCCTTCAAAGGACGCTAGAAATCAGTCTCTGTGCCAGCCACTTGTGCTGTGGGCCTGCTGCTCTTTTCTTGTTGTTCCAGTTGCTGTTCCTGTTGTTGTTAGCCAGCTGTCCACCAAGGGAGGGCTCAGAGCCCCAGACAGTGGGGCTGCCTTTTGTATCTCCTAGAAGGTGGGATCTCTGCTTTAAAGTGAACATCTTGCATTTTGTTTCCCTCAGGGAGAATGGTGAAGATGGAAAATCCTATTCTAAAATACATTGAACTGGAAAATATTGGCAGTGGGTGAGTCCAAGCAATGTTAATTGCACAAAACTATGCATCAGGTGTTTTGCTGGTGGAACAGGTATCAAGTGTAAAGTCAGACAAGCTGCAAATGTGTTCAGGCACTGGGCTTAGATTGTCAGTGCTGATCAGAATTTCTAAGTGTGCTCAGAAGGCATTGTCAAAGACACCTCCATGCTTCCAGTGTCCTGCAGGTCTTAGGCATTGACAGCACAGATCTCCTGTGTGGGCTGGCTTTCACTGCAAGATCTAAATGGCTTCTCCTTTCTCTGCTTCTGTTTTGTTTCTAGGACTTTTGGAGATGTTTATAGAGCAGTCGACACTGCCACAGGAGGAGAGGTAAATGTGAACAACCCCTGCAGACTCTGCTGCACTCAAGGGCTTTCCCCTCTGGTGTGAGCTGTGGCTGGAGCTTTGGGCAGAGCTGTGCTGAAAAGGCACAAGAAGCACAGACTGGTGCCAGCCCACAAAACACATTTGGGACTTTGTCCTCCTCAGCTGCCTGAAGGAAGGCACGGAGGGCAGCGGTTCCTTTCAGAGAAGGACGCGCTCACTCGCTCTCAACTGCTAAAACAAAGGTGGTGCCTCTGAGCACCTCACTGCTCTTTGGGGCTACAGCTTCAGAGTCCTGAGTTCACATTTCTGGCTGCCAGCAAATCCATCTCACAGTTACTGGTAGTTCCTTAGCCACCTGCAGTGCTGCTCTTGGGAACTGCACATAGGGAGAGATCAGCAAGGCATCCCTGAAAGCCCCAAGCCCTGTCCATAGCCCAGGATGTATCCACAGAGTATTAAGCAAAGGATTACTTCTTCTGAATCCCAAAAGATGCAGCAGAGAGTGTGGTCAGAGGTTTGTGGGTGATAACTGAGACACCGCTGTTACCAAGTGATCAAGGCAAAATGTCAGTGGCCCCACGTGTCCTGTAACTGGCTCCCTAGGGAGCAGAGAAATGGGCTGTTGGAATGTCAGTTCCTAATTACTGCAGTGCCTAATCACAAGGCAGTTTGGCACAGCTCAGCTGTGTCATTGCAAAATCACTTCCTCCACATGCCTTGTGGTTTCGTGCCACCAACCTCTCAAGATACTCATTTTCAATGTCATTTTAGGTGGCCATCAAGAAAATACGTCTTCAAGGACTGAGGAAGAAGGAACTAAAAGTCAATGAACTCATGGTCATGAAGGTGAACAGGAATCCCAACCTGGTCAACTGTTTAGGCAGGTGAGTTGTGCTTTTGTCCTATGAATGTTTGTTCACATATTGCAAACATGCAAGGTAAAATCCCACTTTGCTCACTGGCAGAAAATAGAGCTGTAATCATTGGCTAATTATTATTGCACTTTTCATCTCCAGTGGATGGGAAGAGATTGCATTTTGTCTGCATGAGTCTTCACTGGCACATGGTATTTGAAAATTGTTCAAAAGCCCGGATGAGTGGTGTCTTACTAAATCAATGATCTCTATATTCACAGCCACCACTTTGTTTTGGAGCTTGATTTTTTTCAAGTGTCTTCTTACATCCAGGTAAAGTAATAAGGATTTCCCTTGGATTGTTGCCACTGTTTTCCATTGCTATGCAGGCCAGGAAGACTAGGTGCTTTTTTCCAGAAACACCATGCGTGACAGGCTTTTTATCTGGGCTGTTACTAAACTGCACATTTTGCTTGCTGCCCATCTAAGACCTCTCCTTTTTCGCAGCTGTGCCTTTCTCCTTGAGACTGCACAGATGGCAAACAATGCACAGCCAAGAGGGAATGTCTATTCCTTTATTTTGTCTTTGTCTCAAAGGGATCTGAAAAGGAGAGTCAACCCGTCTTTTCCAAACAGCAACCTCGCCATGTACATTCATCTCCATGCCCTTGTTTCCTTCTTTCAGCTCCCTTGTGGGTGAGGAACTGTCCCTGGTTATGGAGTACATGGATGGAGGCACTCTGAGCAATGTCATCAGCCAGACCTACCTGTCGGAAGATGAGATGGCAGCCATCAGTCGGGAGGTCAGCAATCCCATCTGTGTTTCCAGGGGCTTGGGCAGCATTGTCTAGGAAACAGGGCCTCAGAGCTGGAGTGATTTCCTGTGCCAAGCTTTGTTTCTGTGTTGCTGCTATTCTATGGGCAAGTAAAAGCATCTCAAGTGAAAGGCCTGCCAGTGCCCCTGCTTTCCCTGTACTCAGTGCCAGTACTCTTATCTCCTGCTGTTGTATTCTCGCTCTGTCTCTTGTATTTGTATTTGCTGTTCTCCACCTTGCCTCTCTAAATGTTTGCCTGGAGTCTCTCTTCACTGCATTCCTTGCCTGTGAAAGCAAAGGTGCTGGTGGCAGGATTTGAAATGATCAGCAAAGAAAAAAGACTCATTTCTCACAGTCCTTAGCTGAAAAGGATAGTAGTGCAGCCAAAATGCTCTTTGCTTCTGGAAGGTGACTGGTGTGATACATCCAAGCCTGTGCTGAGGCCAGCAAGAAAATTTTGTCATGCAGCCCCCCCCCCCCCTAAAAGTGATCTGCTTCACACCAAAGGGAGGGACTTTTCCTTTCCAAACCCCTCCTTTGTCCTCTGCAAGGAAAAAGCACATCCACTCCAGCAGGAGTCATCCTGGCTGGTTGGCAGGGGACAGCCTACATCAGCAGGTGCTGTTGCTCTTTCAAAAGCTGACGTGCCTTTCCTCAGAAAGGTCCTGCTCTGCAGGTGTTGGAGCAGCAAGTTCTTCCTCTCAGTGGCCATTACTGTTCTGCCATTACTCCCCATTCCCCTGGAGAGGGAATCTTTTAGGTTCTTTTTTTTCTTTCTTGTGGGATGAAATCACATCACTCATGTTTGACCTCCTGTTTCTGTTTTCTCTCTCAGTGCCTGCAAGGACTGCAATTTCTTCATTCAAACCACATCATCCACCAAGATTTGAAGAGCAGAAACATCCTTCTCAGAACTGACGGTTCTGTCAAGCTGGGTCAGTATATTCTTGGTCAGGTGCAACGTTCTAGAGATGTGGGTGTGGGGCTGCTTGGAGTGACTACCAGCTCCCCAAAAATGGTGCTGGTGGCAGTGCAGGGACCCCTGCTGCGAGCTGAGGGCACAGTTGCAACGTGCACAGACGTATAAGGAACCACAAGCAGTCAAGAGTGGCCTTGCTCTGTGTGTGTCCCTTCCAGACAGAGGGAGCTACAATCTAAAGCTTCAGGGGAATAAAGTCCACTGCTGTGAGCAGCGTTAAGAAACCTGGGTTTTTTTGGAAGTGGCACATTCCATATTCCCTTTGCTAAAGCCCCAAGGAAATCGAGCGTGGACAGTTCTCCAGGAGATTCAACAGCACATTCTTAGTCCGAGAGTGGGGAATTCTTTTGCTTGGTTTCCTAATTGGAGCTGGCTTTCATGGTTTGTTGTTTTCTCCACAGCTGACCTTGGCCTCTTTGCTCAGCTCAGCCCTGAGCAGGGCAGACGGAGCTCCGTGGCCGGCGCTGCTGGGTGGCTGGCGCCTGAAGTGCTGACAGGTCAACCATGTGGCCCCAAAGTGGACATATGGTCTCTGGGAATCGTGGGCATCGAAATGGTGGAACGAGAAGTTCCTTCCTGGAATGCAACTCCTGTCTTGGTAAGGTGCAAATACTCACTGATCCCACTGTCTTTCTCACCTGTCCCATGCTCTGTGTGCCATTGGACAAAATGCCATTGCCATCTGCTGGCACCACTTCCACCAAGGTCTCCTTCTAAAAATGCCCCTGCAACACATCAGCATCTGCTGTAGCTTTGGTTGTATCAGAAAGGGAAGTGGCAGTTCAGAAACCTAACCAGTTCAGAAACCTGCCATTTTGGCCTGCAGCCATGCCTGACATTTCTCACTTGTTTTTTGAACAATGTTGGAACTCTGTTTCTGAGGGACAAGAATTTTTCAGTGGAGAGGGTAGACATGTGATAAACATCCTGAGCAATGGAGGTTAGACCTTCCCAGTTTCAATTTTATAGAAAACATAAGAAAAAAATTAAAAAGAAAAGTAAACAAAAAAGAAAAAGAGAAAAAAACCTACTACCAAAGCAAGGCCCAAGCAGTTCTGCTTGCTTTTTCATTTTTTAAACACAGCTCTTCTCTTCCATTCTGTAGCATCTTTTCCAAATCCTGTGGATCTTCGAAACTTTCAGTCTTTCAAGTCATCTGTACATTGTTCAGTCACGTATGTGGGTGGCCTGGATAAGTTTAGGATGTGTTTTTCTCCGACTGCAGTTAGAATTGTTTGCCAAACCCTTGGCTTTTTCTTGCTACTTTAACAAGTTGATGAGCTTGCAGGCAGGTGCCTGGGCTGGGATCCAGCGTGGGCAGTTGACACCGGTGCTGTGTTTCTTTACCACAGGAGCAGGGCCATCCCTGGCCAGCACAGTTCTAATGACAGGGAGGGCTCCAGCTCCCCACCATGGCCAGTGGCTGAGCTCAGCTGAGAGTCAGGATAAAACCCTCTTTGTCACCTCTGGTGATGTGGGAAAAGGACAGAAAGCTGCATAAATTATTTGTACACAAGGGGAGTGCATTGCCATTTCCAGCTTAGAAATTCTCCTTTGGCTTAAAGAGGATAATAGCAAAGTCTCTTTGGTCACCATCTACTTCAGTGCCACGAGCACAGAGTTATCATGACAGTGGTGGGCATTTTTATGGAGACTCCAAGGCCTCTTGCAATTGTTATTTTTTTCTATTTGAGATGGATTCTGCAAGTTGAGGTTTGAATAGTTCCAAGTCCGTGTCTTATGTTTCTAAATACCATCTTGCAAAAGCAGAATGAGCTCTCTCCCTCTGACTTGTCAGCGTGTGAGAGCTTGGTTCCACATGAACCACACAGGATAAGGATCAGCTGATGTCTTGCCAATCTACACTGTAATTCCTTGGCCTGAGGAGTATCAGAAAGACCTGCTGAGCTCCATGGACACTGTCAGCTGCATGGAAGTGAGCATCCTTGGCCTTGCTGAAGAAACTGGAGCTCAGCTTAGGTTAGATGCTCTTGAGCAGGAGAAAGGCTGGAATCCCCAGGGGTTTCCAGAGGCCTGCGTGCCCAGAGGGACTGAGTTCTGGGGAGCAGCTGGATGTTTCTGCACATCATGGAAAGGGATTGCCAGACAGCTCAAGCCTCACCACAGGCAAACACTCCCCAGCTCTTCTCAGGCAACATTTGCTTTGGCTTTCAAGTTGTTCCCACTTGTGTGTCTGTGAAGATGCGCCTAAAACCACAAGGCAAGCCTCTCAGAACTGGTGTTACATTTCCAGAAATGAAGAAAGGACGCCCAAACACAAGAAAGTTGCTAAGGCACTGATTTTTAGAGAGGAACTTAACCCCCTGTGCAGTTTCTTCTCACTGGGAAACATGCCTGAAACCTGGGCATGAGGGTCTAAAGGCCACAGAGTCTCTTCTGCTTCTTTTGCAGTGCTGCTGAAACACTCAGTGACCGTGTTTCTCTCCCAGCCCAAGCCACATTCTGCCCGTCACCAAGCCAGAGCCTGGTGATGTGGAGAGCCTGCCAAAACCTCCCATTTCTTTCCCGGCACTTTCTGGGATGGGCCTACCATTCATGCATTGACTTGTGTAGCCAAATGAGTAGAGGGTGACCGTAGGGATGGAACCTCTTCTTCTGATTTGACCATGAAAAGTTTTTCTTTTCCATGTAAGGAAAGCAGAATTTTTCAGACTGCTGAGAGACAGAGCTGCAGGTGGCTCCTGTGTGTCCCAGCAGGCGTTTTCATTGCAGTACATTTGTGCATGCATCTTAATGTGTCTGTGTTGAAGATGAGATTCCAAATGTTTGTTTCCTTACCTGAGGAATACCTGGTATATTTCCTTTCTTTCCTTGCAATTCCCATTGTTTTCAAGAACAAAGCAAAAAGCTTGATTGGTTTTGTTTTATGGCAGCTGTGCTTAAGAGACAAGAAGCACTGCAGAGATAGTTTTCATATCCTAAACCTTGGATACAGTAGAGTTAGTATAGCAAAGTCCTTCTTCCAAAACGCCTCTCAAGCTGATATGAATCCTCAGGGAAGGAAATGTGCTTGTGCTGATGTAGTTCCCACTAACTAGGTCAGGCAATGAAATCAGCTGCCAAGGCAAGATCTGCAGGACAGTGGGAAAGCTGTGGCTGCATCGGAGTTTGGGTTTTTGGTTGGTAAAGGAAAGTCGTCTCTGGGTCTCTGCCACGGCAGAAAGTGCCACTGCAGAGTGGAGCTTAATCAATGGGATCTGGGAGAGCAGGGACAGATGGGAAAGAAGCAGGTGGAGCCTGGTGTCTCCTTTTTCCCCAGCCCCAACTCCTGATAGCCACAGGAGGAAGACAAAAGCTGCAGCAGCCCAACCTATTTTCATCTTGCCTGCATGACTTCCTGAGCTGCTGCCTGCAGAGAGACGAGGCGCGGCGCTGGTCTGCCAAGGAGCTCCTGCAGGTAAAATGTGAAGGGGCTGCAGGTGAAACAGGCTCTGAGGGATGGGCTCCTCCTCCACTCAAGCCCAAGGCAGCAGATGAGCCCCCTTCCTCCTCACCTCCATTCTTGGTGCTCTTCAAATAAAAATGGTGAGGAATCCTAGACTGGGCTGGGTAGCAGGGCCCTGTAAAGGTCCTGTGGTGCAAGTGTCCTGCAATGAGCAGGGACATCTTTAAAGAGATCAGGTTGCTCAGGGCCCTTTGCCACCGGAGCCAGAATGGTTGGAAGGATGGGGCACCTACAAGCTCTTGGGGCAAGCTGTGCCAGGGTTCCAGCATGCTCCAAGAAAACAAGTTCTTCCTTAGACCTACTCTGATTAGATGTCCTTTGTTGTGGGATCTCAGTCTCTCAGAACTGGGGTGCAGGGTGAACAAGACCCCCCCTGGGGGGCTCGGGAGTCCTGGAATGCTGCCAGAGATGTCTGGTGGCTGGACTTTGATCCCACATGGGAGATGACATCAGTATGAGGACGGGAGGATTTCACTGGGGTGAATGGTGAAGGGACAAGTTAATTGGAGTGTGAGATACAGGGCTTAAGATTTTTGTACAGGGGGGTCTAGAGAAGTAAGATGGAGGAATTGGGGCGTGCCCTTCTCCTTCTTCTTCTTCCTCTAGACCTCCATCTTCTGTGGTGATGTTGGCACTCCGGGATTGGACCTTACTAGGGGAACACTGGTTAATAAGGGTAGAGGGTATTGGAGAAAAATGATAAATATGGTATACGTAACTCCGGGTATAAAGATAGGTGACCGCCCCAGGGGCTTTCAGTGTGTGCCCATGGCTGACTGCTGAGCAGAACTCTGTCAGGCCAAGAGAAAATCTTTTAGATAAGCAATTAATAAACACCGAGACCGAGAACAAATCTGAAGCTTCCTCTCGTCCTTTCGAACCCGGGGGCCCAAGGCCATCTTTGGGCTTTTCCCCAGACCATCTGAACAGCCCAGAAATCCCACAACTGGCGTCCGCTGTGCGGGCTATCTCCCACCAAACCTTTCGGGGGGGGGAAAGCCCTGAAGAGCTGAAGAGCCAAGAGAACAGCACTGATAACTCCAGAGGAGGGAAGCCTGAAGAAAGAAAGAAGAAAAAGAAAAAACCGGCCGGGAGAAGCTGCAAAAATCAGCAGTCACTGAGAAATCCCATCTCTCAGCTTCTGCTGAAGACAGCTCGTAGCAGAGCGGCCTGGATTGGGACCAGAAAGGCGCCTCTGATCCATCCCTCGTAATCTGCTGGACGGAGAACAAGGGCCTCCAGACCACGCTGGCGACAGATTCGGTAAGAAGGCCAAAATAATACTATGGGGGCAACACTCTCCCAAGAACAACGGGAAATCTTATCCACCTTACAAAGTGTAGCAGAATTATATACAGAAGGGATCCCAAAGAAAGAATTAAAACAGCTGTTATTATGGGCAAGGCTCAACTACCCACTTGCAGAGACATATCTTTTGTTCGAAGTGGGGTTTTGGCAAGAGATTAATAGGCATTTATATATTTTAGCAACAAAAAAAGATGAGACAGCATTAAAGCTACTCTCGCCGGCAAGAATCATGTTACAAGGTATTGCAGTCCAGTCTAAAAAACTGGAAAAGCAGCGAGAAGCTGCGGTACCCTCAGAGGAGGGGGCGGAGCGGCAGAGCTCCGGGAAAAAAATTGCTCTGGCTTTGAAAGGCCAGGGGGAAAAGGCTCTCGAAAAAAGAGAGCAGGAAAAAATATTAAAACCCCCGATCAAAAAATGCAACAAACCCCAAGGGCGTCCTGAAACTCCAGAGAGTGTGGAGGAGTCAGGAGCAGAAGGGGGGGAGCAGGAAGATAAGGGATCGGGGGGGGGGCCTGCTCGCGGCGAAAGCGGCGACGCGGCGGCGGCGGCGGGCGCGAGCAGCGCCGGTGAGGATGAGGACACGCCCGCGGAGGGCGAAACTCGCAAAAACCGGGGGATAGACTCACATACCAGCGCGGGGGCGGCGAGCGCGCAAGGCGGGCTGAGGGAAAACGCGCAGCCCCGGAGGGCCGCCGCGGCGGGACGCAGGAGGCGCGCGGGTGTAACGTCAGAGCCGGTGCGACGATCAGCTCGAATCGCGGGTAGAGCCGGGGTGCCGGCGGGGGAGGCGAACACAACATCAGAGGAGGAGGGGTCGGATTCTGGGACAGACCGAGGGGCGGGAACCTCGGAGGTGAAACAGGGGGGAGACGATGATGACGTCACCTTGGGGGACACCGGAAGTAGCTCAGAGAGCACGCACGCGCAGAGAGTAAGACGCGGGCGGGCCCGAGCCCGGTCCCCTGTGACGTCGCGGGTGAGGAGGGGCCGTGTTAGGGATTCTACGTCCCGCGGCTCCACACCGTCTCCAGATCTGGTGCCTTTGGTCTCGAGCCTCGGAGTTTCAGTTCCTTCCCTTCATGGGAGACGCCGAGCCGGAAGAGGAACTGGGGCAGTCGAGATTGCACCGTCATCCGAGCCAGGGAGGCCGGTGACAACGCCACCTAGTGGCAGGAGGGCAGAAGTGCACGACATGCCGGGTCGGCTCGGCGGAGCCACAGCGCCATCTCGTGGCGAGACTGCAACAATGCAGCAATTTTTTCCAACAATATATAAAAAGAAAAGCACCTCGAAGAAAACAATGTTAACACAACAAAGGGATTATCCATCTGATCCACCGATCGTGAGACATTTTCTAAACAACACACAGGCAAAGCTAAGGGAAAATCCTTTAGTTTTGATCAGGAACCCAGAGACCGGACAAATAGAGGGTCCTTTCAGACTAATCATTTGGGGAAAGGGTTTCGCTTGTATCTCCACAGATCGAGGTCTGAAGTGGGTGTCGGTGCGGCATGTGAAGCCATTCCGAACGCGAGAACACGAGAATGCTGATCCAAGAAGCAGAGAGACGAGTACTCAGACAGAAGTCGAGACTCAGGCTGCGAAAAACGACCCAGAAGAGAAATGAAAAGAAACTAAGGACTTTGGGGGGTTTTCACATAAAAGCAAAAAAAAAAAAAAAAGGGTCTTTTGGTGCAAACAGAAGGGGGAGATGTGGGATCTCAGTCTCTCAGAACTGGGGTGCAGGGTGAACAAGACCCCCCCTGGGGGGCTCGGGAGTCCTGGAATGCTGCCAGAGATGTCTGGTGGCTGGACTTTGATCCCACATGGGAGATGACATCAGTATGAGGACGGGAGGATTTCACTGGGGTGAATGGTGAAGGGACAAGTTAATTGGAGTGTGAGATACAGGGCTTAAGATTTTTGTACAGGGGGGTCTAGAGAAGTAAGATGGAGGAATTGGGGCGTGCCCTTCTCCTTCTTCTTCTTCCTCTAGACCTCCATCTTCTGTGGTGATGTTGGCACTCCGGGATTGGACCTTACTAGGGGAACACTGGTTAATAAGGGTAGAGGGTATTGGAGAAAAATGATAAATATGGTATACGTAACTCCGGGTATAAAGATAGGTGACCGCCCCAGGGGCTTTCAGTGTGTGCCCATGGCTGACTGCTGAGCAGAACTCTGTCAGGCCAAGAGAAAATCTTTTAGATAAGCAATTAATAAACACCGAGACCGAGAACAAATCCGAAGCTTCCTCTCGTCCTTTCGAACCCGGGGGCCCAAGGCCATCTTTGGGCTTTTCCCCAGACCATCTGAACAGCCCAGAAATCCCACACTTTGTGTTTAAAAATATTTGTCCATATCCTGTTGTAACTGACCCTGTTAAAAAAGATGTTCCCCACTTTCTTCAAAGCCACTCTGAAATCTTGGAAAGTGGCAATAAAGTCTCCCTGGGGCCTGTTCTTCACAAAACTGAATAACTCCAGCTCCCTCTGCATTTCCTGAGAGGAGAGGTGCTCTGTCTTCTGACTGTTTCTGTCACCCTCCTTTGTAATTTGGTGGACTGTTCAGTTTTATCTAATGGCAAAAGAATTGAAGTAGAGCAATGCAGGGTACAGAGACATGAAATGGCGGTGGAGGAACCCAAGGAAGCCAGTCCCAGCTGAGCAGTCAGAGATTTGGCTGTGGGCAGGAGGGGCTGTGGGGGGCTCACTCTGAGGGGCCCTGGTTTGTGCCCCCCAGCCCACCCTTAGAGGTTTCTGCCACACAAACAGGGACAGCTGGGAGGGACTTGTCCCAGCCCCATCTGCTGCCTGGCATGCTCAAGCAGACGGGAACTGTGCCAGGGTTACTGCCAGGTTGTGTGGCAGAGAGGGAACTGCAGGGCCCAGTGCCACTGGGCTGGCCCTGCTGGGAAGGAAGGAGCCATCCAGCACACGAGGGCCAGGGCATGGAAAGGTAGACACTGCTCTCTGTCCCTGTGGGAATCAGCACAGTGCCTGTCTTTCAAAGGCAGGGACCCATGTGAGCCATTGGAGTTTCCTGAAAGGAAGAAAACCCAGGGACAGAAAGCACCATTTCTAGAGCACTGGCAGGGCAAAAATCCCAACAAGATAAAGAAACCTGAATAAATGGATGAGTGGGATTCTTGGCCAGGTTTGCCTGTGATGGCAGGGTCCTGCACATGACTGCTGGGTAGCAGATGGTCCCACTGCTCCTCTTTCTGGGTCTTTTTAGGACCCAGAGCAATCCCAACTGAGCCTGTGAAGCACTGAGCTTGGAAAGTAATGGTTCACTCTTCTTTGTCTTTTTGGTTTTTTTTTTTTGGTTTATTTGTTTTGTTTTGGTTTTGGTTTTTTTGTTTGTGTTTTGTTTTCTTTTTTGGTTTTGTTTTTTTTTTGTTTTTTTGCTTTTTTGGGGTTTTTTTCTGAACAGCATCCATTTGTAACATCAGCCGAGGCTGCATCCACCCTGGCACCACTCATCATCTCAGTGAAGAGGAGGATGGAGAAGCAAACAGCACTATAATCATATCAGGACCATTTTCTCCATAGCCATCTTAGAGTAGGATTGTAGAGTAGGACTGTACAGTAGGATTTAGAGTAGGACTATGTGGAGAAAAGAAAAAAGACTCTGCACAATTTAATGTGAATCAAGGAGAAGCCATTTATTGTGCTTCTAAACATAGTTTATAATTAGTTCCTATCCTATAGCTTTCTGTAGTCATGCATTGTTTGGTTGCATCTTTTTCTTAATCTAATTGGTAGATGCTGTAAGGGTCATTTTATTTGGGTTGCTACCCCTTTGTCTGTCAGCAACTCTTCTGCTTCTTCTTTCTGCTTGCAACATCAACTTTTTATCCACAAAGTTGAATGCAGCTTTATTAAAACCCTGACCTTGTCCTAGAAGGTTAGTTAGTTTAGTTAGCTCCAGAAGGTTAGGCTGGTTCATTTAGTGGCTGTCCATTTTTCTGTAAATACCACCATACAGGAGTATAGAGTAGGATTGTAAATAAATAAAGTTTCTGAAACTTTAACTCATCTGGAAGAATCCTTTCTTTCTCACCCTGTGAACAAGCTGAGCATTTCCTTCTGAGTTGTCAGCTGTCTCTTAAAGGTGCAATGGCTTCTTTGGTGTTGTGAAAAGTACATATTACAGGACAGGCTCTTCACAGATATTAAAATTTATATATATATACACATATATATATAAATTAATAAACTGTATATGTTATGTTGTCTTAGTTAGTAGTACTGTATATTTTAAGTAGTGTGGTATGTTGCAGTGTGATGTCATGGTTTGCCTCAGATACCCCAGGTTCCTCCCTGATAATTCCCTGCCAGGTGTGTCAATCATCCCTCCTTTCCACACCCTGAGCCCTGCTGAGCGCTGTCTGTCAATCCTGGCATTCCAGAAGGGCATCGAGTGATTGGCAGAATTCAAAAGATGCCCTCCCCTCCTGGAAGGACATTGGGCCATCCAGGTGTCCTCTGTCCCTTGACACTTCCCTGCACCGTACCTGGTTGGTGGTCCCCGTGTTCCTTCCCTGCCCCTCTGCCCCGGGTAAAAGGGCGAGCAAACCATGTGGTTGGGAGTTCTCCTGGAGCCATTGCTGGATCCAGAGGCCTGTGGGCCAGGAATAAAGCTCTGCATAGAAACCCTCCATCAGAACCGACTCCTTTCCTTCATCTCGCCTTAAAGCTTCTCCACCAAAGGTAAGCCTGAGCTCCTGCATGCCTGGACTTGCCTCCAAGCGCTCAGCTGCAGCACCCAGCTAGCCAAAAGTGTCTCTGGGGTAAAATTCCAGAGTTGCCGCTATTTGGTCAGGCAGCAAAGGTCAGACAAGCTCATGTACGTCCCGTCCAGCTATATTGGTAATTATTTCAGTGGTAAATATAGTTTTAGGTTATAACATTATGTAAAACAGGAGCTATGCGATGTAAGATACTTTTTTAACTAGCTCAAGAAAGGGATGGGGTAATCAAGAAATTCTTTGCCCAGAGATGACAGCAACAGGACACCAAAAGCACCAAGGGAAGAATTCTTGCGTCCTTATTGGAAAAAACCAACTTTCTTCCACCTCCTTCCCAACTTTGAGGAGCCAACAGGATTAAGGGGGAGAACTTGACAATAAGCAGAGAACACCCTTTGTTTGAAAAGAATTTATGCATCATGTATGAGATATATGAATATGCAACAGGCTATTGCTTTTAAGGGCTAATCCTTTGTTAGCGTGTGTGCTTTTGAGGCATAATTTCCCAGGAGGCACCAGGACTGTCCGTATGTCTTTGTTTTTATTGTCCTTTACTGTTCTAACTCTGATTGTCCAAATTCTTATTATTCTAACTGCTATTACTATCTTAATAACCGTTTTATTGCTACTAAACGGTTCAAATTTAAAAAGAAGGGATTGTTGTTTTTCACAATGTGCTTTGAAAGCTGGGAAGACTCTTCATTCATCATCTCCAGAGCACACTGCCTTTGGCCAGCACACTGGCCCGTTTTGGTACATCTGTGACACTTCTAGTTGAGGCAGAAAGGGCAATGGCATTTGAAGGCAAAACCAAAGGAAGAATGGAGCAGCCCAAACATCTTGTTCAGATGCAGGCCTTCAGCTGTGACTGGAGAGCATTGGGGTTGCTGCCACTTGGATTTGTATCCCTAGGTGCAATGTCTTTGGCTGGAGGACAGCCTTGCTCAAGTGAGAAAGCAGAAAGATCAGAGAGGGTGCTGGGGAAGGTCTCCTGTGGTGCAGAGCTGTCAGCGCCTGTGAGGTGAGAGCGGGCCCGGCCTTGCCCGGGCTGGAGCCCCAGCAGAGCCCCGGCAGAGGCCGGAGCAGCCTGAGCCCGGCAGAGGCAGGCTGGAAGGAGGCCCTTGGAGCTGCAAGAGGCAGCAGCCGGGCCCTGGGTGCCTCTGCCTGGGAGCGGGCGAATCCTCCGCTCTCAGAGGCCAGGTGGCAGCTGGCTGCTGCTGAGGGGAAGCGCAGCCATGCTGGGCACAGCCCGGCCTGGAGGCATTGGCCATCTGGAGTGTGCCCAGGAGCAGGGAAAGGCCAAGGGCAGCCGCGGGCCGCTGGGCTGGCTGAGGATTCCTCCTCTTCTGCCGGCTGCCCTGCAACTCCTGGCAAAGACCAGCAGTATCTGCAGCACTCTGGGCACCGGGGCAGGGAGCCGGGCTGCTCGGCAGGCTGGAGCACAGGGCAGCTCCTTCAGGCCTGGCACTTGTGCCAGGGGAAGCAAGGCCAGCGTGAGGCAGGGACAGCTTGGCAGGGCCCATCTGCAGGAGCCAGCGCCTCACGCAGCTCTGGGAGGAAGCGCCTGCAATTCTGCAGTTCTGCACTGAGCCAGAGCAAAGGTGTGAGATGCAGAGTGTTTGGCAGAAATATTCAGGCCCACCAGGCCAGCCTGCTTTGTGCTCTGTGGCGCACAGCAAGTGCTGTGCAATGCAGCTCTGAGCTGCTGGGAGAGAGGCAGTCAGGGATGTGCCTGAGGTGAGTGAAGGGGTTAGGTGAAAATGGAATTAGGATACTTGAAAAGTGCACATGAGTCAAGGGGCCAGCTGGGAATAGAATTGAGATAGTAGGAGACTGCATGTTTTAGTTAAGATTTGAAAATGAGGTAAGAAGCTAAGTTAGTAATACAACTATCAGAATTCACGTACCTTAGTTAAAGAGTACCAAATATATCAGGAACATAAAGCTAGGAGTGACAGGGATAGAGGAAGCAATTGTGAAGAAGCAGAGACCATAGAAATACCTTGCCTTAAGAATAATTGAACAGTAAGGAGAAGGTTGGACCATGAGCAGCAGGTCCAAAGGTCTTGCCAACTGGCCATAGGAGGAGAGTTCACCATGAGGAAGACTGCTTTCTTCCTCCCATACAACCACTCCCTCATTTCAAAATCCCACTGACCGAGTTAAGGGAGTACAATTGCACAGCTGTAATAGATATTCAGCTGATAAAAATGCGAAGCAGGCATGTAAGAATTATGTATTATGGGTCCTTAGAAACCTAATGTAAAACTTTTTCTGTAGAAATAGAGAGCAGGAGTCTGCAACTTCTTGCACGTGTCTTTGGAAACTAGTTCACATGTGTCCAGGGCTCCAATAAATACCCTTCTTTTCTACTACAATTAGTTGAAGAGTCATCTGTCCGTGCTTCAAGGGTTAGGCTGGAGTAGTGAACTGATTTGGAAGGAGCAGAAGAGTTTCAGCAGGCAATTTTTGGAAGAGATGGAAGGCTCTTGTGACTGAAGGGAATGCCTTTTGGAATGGAGTAATGATCCCAAAGTCCATACAATTGTATCTCTGTGTCTGAATTTAAATCAGAATGCTTATAGATAGCTTTATGCAATTTGTCTACAAATTTATCAAAGTCTTCATTCTTTCTTTGACAAATCTGTGTAAAAGATTTAGTGTGTAACCCATCTGGAAGTGCAAGGAGCGCATTATATGCCAGTTGTTGGCTCATCTGCTCTTAGCCTGGGCAGTGGCAGCAGCTCAGGGCCCCTTGCCAAGTAACTGTTGTGCTGTTAAACCATACAGAGGATCACCCTGCACTCTAGGTCTTGCTGCTTCTTGAGCACACTTTTCCTCCCAGCTTTTATGACACATCACCTGCTGACAGGGTGGCATTATAAGTCATATCATGGTATGCATGATATTAATCAGCTGGAATTAATGTGTTAGATGGAAAAATATACTGCAGAAGTGACTGTGCAAGTTGGGATTTTCAACCAAATTGTGAAATTGCAGCTCTCAACTTTTCTAAAATCTTCCAATTGAAAGGTTTTTAACCTCTACTTGCAGCATTAGTTACTACAGGAAAAGCTTCTACATCATTGGAGAGAAAAGTCCCTTCTACAATAGCTTCTGGAATAACTTTTTTCTACTTTCGTTTCTGAGCTGCTTCCATTTCAGGGTCACATTCCAACTGTAATTCCACATTCTTTACAGCATGAGAGGGAGGATTTTGTTTAACCGGCTCGAATGCTGGCTCAGAGACAGAATGGAGGAGTTTTTGCAAGACAATGGCCATATTCAGCCAATGCCCAATCCAGCCTGCTTGTAATAATGGACAATGAACACGTTCACAAAGAATGAATTATGGACATATTCAGAAATGAGCTTGGTATATCCTTGAAAAAGATACATGAAGAAGAGTCATCAGGACTCAGCAAGTTTGTCAGCAAGCTTAGCAAAGTGAGACATGGGTGGGCCAGACAACCACAGCAAGATGTGTAAAAAATAAGATGATCCAATCAGCATTCTAATTAAGATGTGTGAACAGCTAGGATTAACCAATCATGTATTAGCTAGAGACGCGTGGATAGCAGAGACTTATTTTAAACAGAGTCTTTTAAAGGATAATAAATTTGACTTCACTAGATCCTATTGGTTATGGTGTGATGTCCCAGAACCTCCGCGTCCCACAGCCTGTTGCCGCAGGAGGCTCTGGTGAGCCCCTTCCAGGACGCTCTGCCGTACGTGCAGCCCTTCTCCTGCCCGCCCAAAGTGCTCCTGGGACAGAAGGACACAAGTTGGCCAGCTCTGGGCTCAGCACACCCCAAACAGAAGGGCAGGAAGACGCAGCGTCTGTTTTGCAGCCCTGCCCAAGAGAGGTGGGAAGGGTCTCCTCCCTCTGGTCTCACTTGGTTGGTTTTGTGACTGGGCCTGAGGCAGGGGCTGCCGTTGCTCATTCTGGGGAGACCAGAGTTGCCAGAACCACACCGAAGGTGCAGGCACTGCCTGACAGCACTGCGGCCACTGGGACAGTCGCGCTTCCGAGTCTCAGCCACTCCCTGCTGCTGCTTCTGCCCTTCTGCCCTCTTCCTGTCCCTGTGTAGGGATGGAGCATTGCTGTGCTTTCAGGAAGCTCTTTGTGGAAACTTCGGCCATTGCAAGCTCCTTTGCCCACCGTGGATGCCTGCACTGGAATCCCTCATGGCTGGGTACAGAGCACACTCAAGCTGGCTCTTCTAAAACTCAGGGTCCTTGTCCCCTTCAGCGTGCTCAGCATGCCCTTTAAGTCCACGCCGCTGTGCAACTGGAGCAGCGGGACAGGGACCTTTGCAGCCTGAGCTGCCCTTGTTCCTCTCTGTCCGTGCCTGGAACACAGCAGGCAGGAGAAGGGCAGCAGGGCCCTGCGTGTCTCCGGGCTCAGGTTTTGCGTTGCTTCAGCTCCACGGAGATGCGGGTCAAGTGAAAAACCCAAACAGTTTATTAAGGGAAAGCAAAGGTAAGGGGTGAGCTGGGAGGCAGAAAAGGGGATGGGCAGGGCCTGAGGTCTGCAGGGAGGGAGGTGCCAACAGGGAGAGAGATGGCAGGAGCTGCTGGGGCTTCACACAGGCTCAGCTCTGAGCAGCCATGCTGTGCCTGGAGCTGCAGCTGCTCCATCCTGTTCTGCAGGTGCTCCCATCTTCAATGGGCACTTGAAATCGCTGATGGACACTGGTACATCTGATCCATCAGACAAAGTCCTGCAGATCTTCCTTCAAAGATCATCTGAAGCAGTTTGCTCAGGCACGATGAACTCTCATCTTCCTTCAGGGCTTGAAGAGCTGGAAGAGAGAGGAACAGAGCCAAGGTCAGAGGCCAGATTGAGGAAATCCAAGGAAAGCCTCCTGCCAGGGCCATCCCAGCCGGCTGCAGAGGCCCGGGCACGGCTCTCACTGTAGCCAGGGCAGCAGCCGGGCTGGGGGCAGGGAGGGGCGCCGGGCTCAGGGCTCACCCATGAACCTGACAGCTGCCTCTCGCAGGGTCCTCTGTGGGCTCTCAGCCGCTCGGCTCTCGTCCTGCAGCAGCTGCGGGGAGCACCAGCAGGGAAGGCTTGGCATGGGCTCTGCCCCTTGGCCGGGCTCTCCCTGGCCCCAGCACCGGCCGAGCCGGCCCACACAGCCCGGGACAGGGAGCAGCGTGGGGGGCACTGGCTGGCAGGCCTGGCTGCGGCGCTGGGCAGTGGCACAGCTGCCGGTCCCCCGCATCGAGCACCAGGGGCAGGGCTCAAGCTCCCCGGCTGTCCTTACCAGGCTCTCAGTAAACTTAATCCGCCGCGCCTTCGTCAGCAGCTCCTCAAGGTCCCTCCTCTTCAGGAAGCGTGCCACACAAAGCAGGGCTTGGAAAGAGCCTGGAGAGTGGCAGAGAGCTGCAGGTGGCACCAGAGCCCAGGGCACAGGACCTGTGTCCCTGTGCCATGACCATGGGGAGGCTGGAGCCCACCAGGTGCCAGGGCAGGAGGTGGCCAAGCCCCCTGCCAGGGATGCGGCACCATCACACAAAACCTCACCTTGGCCACATACAGGTTCTCATCGTGCCAGTGCAAGAATAGAGGGAGCAGGCTCTGGTTCACAAATGTCGTGAGAAGCTCTTCCCCCTCTTCCACTACCAGCTCCATCACCTTGCAAAAGAGCTGAATGGAGAGCAGCTGCATGTGGCTGTTGTCCTGGAAGGAAAGGAAAAGACCTCAGCACCAACTACTCCAGGCCCATTGAGACAAAGGCCCAGAACTGCACAGAGCACAAAGTTTCCAGGTAGCATCCAGTGCCCTTGGCTGGGGGCACATAGCCTTACGTTCTCAAAGTGTGGCAGGAGGGACTCAGCCAGCTTCAGGGCGGTGACGCTGGGTAGCAGGAGGTCTTTGTCCTGGAGCGTATGTGTGAGCACACAGAGGCTCATCCAGACCACCTCTGCATCTGGGTCAGCCAGCTGCTCCACCAGGTGTGGATAGAGGCAGCATATTCCTCCGGCCTGTGTGCAAGACCAGGCTGTGCTGTGAAGCCATGAATGGCCGCAGCACCAACAGCTGCTTGGGGCACTGGGGCAGCTGAAGCAGGAGGCAGGAGAGCTGGGAGCAGCTGCCTCTGCTGCCAAAGGCCAGCCAAGCCCAGAGGTCTGCGTTGCCCAGCCCCACACTGCCAGCATGACTTCAGCCACTGCCCCTTCTCACCAGCGAGGGCTCCTTGCTGAGCACCACAAGGCCTCTGAGCGCCCGGCGCAGCCTGTCCCTGCACTGGCTCAGCAGGTGCCTGGATACCACCAGCAGGGCACTGGGACCGTGTTTGCTCAAGTCCAGACACTCCAGGACCTGAAAGGCACAGGGCAGTGATGGGGCAGCCGGCCGGCAGGAGCCCAGAGCCTCATAGGGCCAGGCCCAGGCAGCAGCAGCAGTGGGTGTGGGCAGCCTCCCAGGCGGCTGCAGCTACGGGAGGCCCAAGAGCTGGGAGGCAGCTCAGCCAGGCAGCGCTGGCCATCAGGCTCACCTCCACAAAGAACGCCAGGGCAGGCAGATGCCAGCGGGACTGCTTCCCGAGGAGCAGGCTGAGCAGGTGTGAGGCCCCCCCCACAAGGGGCTCAAGCCACGGCGCATCTCCCTGGCATGGGAAAAAGGCACCAAGGCCCTGAGCCGGGCGGGCAGACCTCTCCCAGGCATGGTCTCACAGAGGTCTGATCTTTCTCCAGCACTCTGCATGGGGACATGGGGCCCTTGGGAGGCGGCTGCTGCTGGGCATCCTCCTCTCCCAGCCTTTCCCAGTCTGCTCGGCCCTCCCTCGCTGACAAGGGCTCTCGCTTACAGCCCCAGGGACTGTGTGGGGCACTCTGGGCAGGGGGCACAAATGCTGACGGTGGCGGCGGGGCGTAGGAGATCTCACCTGGCCAGCAGATCTGCTGCATAGTGCTGGGTGTCGGCACAGAGCAGCTTCTCCCAGACCCGCTTGTTCTCCAGAGCCACCAGCTTCTTGTCAAAGCCCAGGCGGGAGAGCAGAGCCTTCATGGTCTGCACTGCAAACCTGCATGCCGAGCAAAGGCCAGGTCTCTCTGGGAGCACTGGCCCTGGCCACGAGGGCGTGGGAAGGACAGGGCGACTGGCACCTGTGGGGATGGCAGGGAAGGCCGTGTTCTTCCCGGCACGCTCTCCAGAATCTCCCAGTTTCAATGTCCCCTGGCATCTGCTCTGTGGTGGTGAAAATTTGCAAGAGCAGAGCCACAAACAATTGGGGAGAATGAAGCAGAATGGCACAGTGCCACTCACACATGGGAGCAATCCTCCACAGCACCAGAGTTGCCTGCAAGAGACAAAGCAGCCTGAGGCAGTGCTCAGTGCCAGGGTGTCTATGAGGCAGGGCCCGAGGGGAGACGCAGGGGGAGCACGCGGCCTGCTGCCCCTGAGCCTGCCCCTAGGCCAGCTTTGAGCCCAGGCAGGGAGCTGCAGGCTAGGGAGAGCAGGGAGAGGTGCTGGAGAGGCAACCAGGAGGGCAAGCAAAGACCAGCTCCAGAAACTCACAGCCAGGGCAAAGACAGCCTTGTCTCCGCAGGAGAAGCTGCCATAGGGCGGCTGCTCCTCCATGGCAGAGAGCAGCGCTGGAAGCACCTCCTGGGCGGCCACTCCAGACGTGCCGATGGCTCTCCACATCAGCGTGGTGGCTCTGTGTGAGCAGAGCTGTGCGTCAGCACCGTGCCCCATGCGGCTGCGTGGGACTGGGTGACAGAGCCCCGGTGCCCTGAGGGGCAGAGAGGGAGCATGGCAGAGGCTCAGGAAACAGAGGGGCCCGAGGCTCCCGCAGCTCTACGCCTGTCTGGCAGAGCCCACTGGACAGGCTGTACAGGGTGAGGGGCCCTACGGGCCGGTGAGCACTGAGCTCTCGAGGCACTTGTGCTCCGTACCTGTCACACGTTGGGGCACAGCATAGGAGGCTCATCACCACTTGAACAGGGTGTTCCTCTGTCAGGTTCAGAATCTCCATTTGCAGCCTGGCATCCACGGTGACACAGGACGCCAGTCTCTGGAGAATATCCCTGACCATGGCTTGCACCTGGAGGACGCAGCGTGGGGAAGACTTGGAGTGCTGTCCAAGGGAGCAACTTGCCCAGCTTCCCCGAAGAAGTGCTTGCCTTCCCACCCCACTGTAATGGCCTCAAAGGCTGAGGGGGTCCAGCGGATGTAGCTTGAGGAGCCACATGATCCTGGGAGGCCTTCAGCCCTGGCCCCAGTTTGCTTAGCTGTGGAGAGCTTTGTTCAGACATGGCTTATAGAAAAAGGCCATGATCACATACAGCTGGTTAAAAAGTAAAAGGCAGCTGTAACCAGCAAGTTCTCAGGCTTTTCCTTAAAAACAATAAATACCTTGTCCTTGGCTAAGTTATGAGAAAAACATGGTGGAAAACATGGAGTCCTTGAAGGGTGCTCAATTGTTGGATTTCTCGGCTGTTTAGATGGTCTGGGGAAAAGCCCAAAGATGGCCTTGGGCCCCCGGGTTCGAAAGGACGAGAGGAAGCTTCAGATTTGTTCTTGGTCTTGGTGTTTATTAATTGCTTATCTAAAAGATTTTCTCTTGGCCTGACAGAGTTCTGCTCAGCAGTCAGCCATGGGCACACACTGAAAGCCCCTGGGGCGGTCACCTATCTTTATACCCGGAGTTACGTATACCATATTTATCATTTTTCTCCAATACCCTCTACCCTTATTAACCAGTGTTCCCCTAGTAAGGTCCAATCCCGGAGTGCCAACATCACCACAGAAGATGGAGGCTTAGAGGAAGAAGAAGAAGGAGAAGGGCACGCCCCAATCCCTCCATCTTACCTCTCTAGACCCCCCTGTACAGGGATCTTAAACCCTGTATCTCACACTCCAATTAACTTGTCCCTTCACCATTCACCCCAGTGAAATCCTCCCGTCCTCATACTGATGTCATCTCCCATGTGGGATCAAAGTCCAGCCACCAGACATTTCTGGCAGCATTCCAGGACTCCCGAGCCCCCCGGGGCAGTCTTGTTCACCCTGCACCCCAGTTCTGAGAGACTGAGATCCCACATCTCCCCCTTCTGTTTGCACCAAAAAGATCTTTTTCGCCATCCGATTCATTGCATGTTTTAAACATGCAAATATGCATGGGACAACAAGTATGAGGACTAGGAGAACTATTAAAACATAAAACCCTATTTTTAAGATTCCTCTCCAAATGGGAGAGATGTCAAAGAATTCTGCCAATTGATCGATCCATGATCCTGTGATCTCACCAAGCTTATTTATGCTGTCCTTTATATTTTTGATATTTTCATGAATTGACTTTGAATGATCTGAGAGATTCATGCAGCACATCCCTTCGAACTCTTCACACCCATGTCCATGAGCGAGCAATAGATAATCAATTGCTGCTCTATTTTGAAGAGTCGCCTGTCTCACACTACTGACGTCTTTTAACATGTCATCCAATGTGACAGACACAGACCGCGCATGTTTGCTCAACCAACAACCCATGCGGTCGATCTGAGTCAGGGCCACCCCCGATGCTGTCTGAGGTGAGAAGATTGCTGTAGCAATACTCGTTTTCTTGTCCCAAGAAAACATTTCATCATTGCAATCTGCCGCATATTGCTGTATTGATCTTTTTTCTCTGTGCCTTTCCTCTCTTAACATGTTCAAATCAGGCGATAGCATTGAAATTTCCCCAATGCTGCATGGACCTCCCGTGGCATTAGCAGGAATGCCGTGCCAAATTCTGTCCCCGCAAATTAAGAACAGACCCCGCGGCAATTGCACCGGAACTTGGATCGATCCTTTGGTAGTTCTCTTTGTATATTTACACCAAGCTGAGGCATTCTTATAAAATTCATGAGTGGGAGTTAAATCAATAGTTTTCACCTTTGTGACTTTCGGAGCTTCAAACTGCATGCAGAGTCTCATTGTCATGGACCCAAAAATCTCCAATTCCTGAGGTTCTGTAGAAGCCACAGGAAGCAGGTGTGTCCAAGCACACCACTCTTTTATAGGATTTTTAATGACCTGCGAAATGTTAATTGCAGGGTGCCCTGGAACTGGCCATTGGTCCACTGGCAATCCAACCATGCATGCTGAAAACGGTTTACCTGGTCTTGAATGTGTCAGGCAGATACTATCTAAATTCGCTGCCCGAGCTAAAGCCTCCCATACATTTTGCCTTGGTTGACTAACAGGTAAATCTCCCCCACTGCTTACTGCAATGAATGAAAAAACGATGCACATAAGCGTCATGAAACCCATTACTTTGCTTTTGTGTGAAAACCCCCCAAGGTCCTTAGTTTCTTTTTTATTTCTCTTCTGGGTCGTTTTTCGCAGTCTGAGTCTCGACTTCTGTCTGAGTACTCGTCTCTTTGTTTCTTGGATCAGCGTTCTCGTGCTCTCGTGTTCGGAATGGCTTCACATGCCGCACCGACACCCACTTCAGACCTCGATCTGTGGAGATACAAGCGAAACCCTTTCCCCAAGAGATTAGTTTGAAAGGACCCTCTATTTGACCTGTTTCTGGGTTTCTGACCAAAACCAAAGGATCTCCCTTTAGCTTTGCCTGCGTGTTGTTTAGAAAATGTCTCACGATCGGTGGATCAGATGGATAATCCCTTTGTTGTGTTAACATTGTTTTCTTCGAGGTGCTTCTCTTTTTATATGTTGTTGGAAAAAATTGCTGCATTGTTGCAGTCTCGCCACGAGATGGCGCTGTGGCTCCGCCGAGCCGACCCGGCATGTCGTGCACTTCTGCCCTCCTGCCACTAGGTGGCGCTATCACCGGCCTCCCTGGCTCGGATGACGGTGCAATCTCGACTGCCCCACTTCCTCTTCCGGCTCGGCGTCTCCCATGAAGGGAAGGAACTGAAACTCCGAGGCTCGGGACCAAAGGCGCCAGATCTGGAGACGGAGTGGAGCCCTGGGACGTAGAATCCCTAGCACGGCCCCTCCTCACCCGTGACGTCACAGGGGACCGGGCTCGGGCCCGCCCGCGTCTTACTCTCTGCGCGTGCGTACTCTCTGAGCTACTTCCGGTGTCCCCCAAGGTGACGTCATCATCGTCTCCCCCCTGTTTCACCTCCGAGGTTCCCGCCCCTCGGTCTGTCCCGGAATCCGACCCCTCCTCCTCTGACGTTGTGTTCGCCTCTCCCGCCGGCACCCCGGCTCTACCCGCGATTCGAGCTGACCGTCGCACCGGCTCTGACGTCACAACCGCGCGCCTCCTGCGTCCCGCCGCGGCGGCCCTCTGAGGCTGCAAATTTTCCCTCAGCCCGCCTTCCGCGTTCGCGTGTGAGTCTACACCCCGGTTTTTGCGAGTTTCGCCCTCCGCGCGCGTTTCCTCATCCTCACCCGCGCTGCTCGCGTTTGCCGCCGCCGCCGCGTCGCCGCTTTCACCGCGAACAGGCCCCCCCCCCGATCCCTTATCTTCCTGCTCCCCCCCTTCTGCTCCTGACTCCTCCACACTCTCTGGAGTTTCAGGACGCCCTTGGGGTTTGTTGCATTTTTTGATCGGGGGTTTTAATTTTTTTTCCCGCTCTCTTTTTTCGAGAGCCCTTTCCCCCTGGCCTTTCAAAGCCAGAGTAATTTTTTTTCCGGAGCTCTGCCGCTCCGCCCCCTTCTCTGAGGGTACCGCAGCTTCTCGCTGCTTTTCCAGTCTTTTAGACTGCACTGAAATACCTTGTAACATGATTCTTGCCGGCGAGAGTAGCTTTAACGCTGTCTCATCTTTTTTTGTTGCTAAAATATATAAATGCCTATTAATTTCTTGCCAAAACCCCACTTCGAACAAAAGATATGTCTCCGCAAGTGGGTAATTGAGCCTTGCCCATAATAACAGCTGTTTTAATTCTTTCTTTGGGATCCCTTCTGTATATAATTCTGCTACACTTTGTAAGGTGGATAAGATTTCCCGTTGTTCTTGGGAGAGTGTTGCCCCCATAAATTTATTTTGGCCTTCTTACCGAATCTGTCGTCAGCGTGGTCTGGAGGCCCTTGTTCTCCGTCCAGCAGATCACGAGGGATGGATCAGAGGCGCCTTTCTGGTCCCAGTCCAGGCCGCTCTGCTACGAGCTGTCTTCAGCAGAAGCTGAGAGATGGGATTTCTCAGTGACTGCTGATTTTTGCAGCTTCTCCCGGCCGGTTTTTTCTTTTTCTTCTTTCTTTCTTCAGGCTTCCCTCCTCTGGAGTTATCAGTGCTGTTCTCTTGGCTCTTCAGCTCTTCAGGGCTTTCCCCCCCCCGAAAGGTTTGGTGGGAGATAGCCCGCACAGCGGACGCCAATTGTTGGATTTCTCGGCTGTTTAGATGGTCTGGGGAAAAGCCCAAAGATGGCCTTGGGCCCCCGGGTTCGAAAGGACGAGAGGAAGCTTCAGATTTGTTCTTGGTCTTGGTGTTTATTAATTGCTTATCTAAAAGATTTTCTCTTGGCCTGACAGAGTTCTGCTCAGCAGTCAGCCATGGGCACACACTGAAAGCCCCTGGGGCGGTCACCTATCTTTATACCCGGAGTTACGTATACCATATTTATCATTTTTCTCCAATACCCTCTACCCTTATTAACCAGTGTTCCCCTAGTAAGGTCCAATCCCGGAGTGCCAACATCACCACAGAAGATGGAGGCTTAGAGGAAGAAGAAGAAGGAGAAGGGCACGCCCCAATCCCTCCATCTTACCTCTCTAGACCCCCCTGTACAGGGATCTTAAACCCTGTATCTCACACTCCAATTAACTTGTCCCTTCACCATTCACCCCAGTGAAATCCTCCCGTCCTCATACTGATGTCATCTCCCATGTGGGATCAAAGTCCAGCCACCAGACATTTCTGGCAGCATTCCAGGACTCCCGAGCCCCCCAGGGGCAGTCTTGTTCACCCTGCACCCCAGTTCTGAGAGACTGAGATCCCACACTCAATAACAAGTCAACAGCAGGATCAGAAAAACAAGTATTAGCCTCAACAAGAAACCACAGGTATTGACAACAAAGGAGGGGTTGGTGTGTAATCTGTAACCAGTGATGAGCTCGGGTTTTGCAATATGTATGAACTTAATTAACACTACTATAAAAGTGTGTAAGCTGGATCAATAAATCTGAGATCGATGCTCATCAATCGGATGTGTGCTCGTTCTCCCTTCACTTTCGTCACTTACCTGCTGTGGAGAAGCAGCACGCTTCTGGAAAACCTCCAGAGTGGGTGCAGGAGCCACGGTCAGTGTGGGCATGGCCTGAGTGTCTGGCATGCCCTGAGCCTGGGTGTGGGTGATGGCCATGCCCTCAGTCAGAGCCATGCCAGCCTCCGCCCTGCCCTGGGCCGTGTCCTGCTCAGAGGCTGCTGCGAGCTCCGAGGACGCTGAGATGGCAGCAGCCTCTGCCCGCAGCTGGCCAGGCCTGGAGTCGGGCTGGGCCGTGCCCTTGGTGCCGGTGCCACGGGTCTTTGTGCGGCCCAGGTGCGGAAACCTCCGCAGTGTCTGCAGCAGAAGGAGGGAGGGAGGGGAGGGACGTTCCATGGCCTGCTCCAAGCGCAGGGATCAGCCAAGCAGCGCCAGTAGGCCCGGCCCAGGTGGGGATGGCCGCAGGTACCTGCGCTGTTCTGTGGAAGCGGCCACGGGTGGGCTCCTGCTCTTGAGTTGGGTCCCTGGCTGCATCTGTTAAAGAGCAAGCGCAGCCAGAGGTGAGGGGCTGCGGGAGAGGCTGGAGAACACAGCCCAGCCCTGCGCTCCCCAGGCAGGGACAGCCCCACGGGAGCCCAGGGGATGGAGCACGGCAATTCAGGGGCGCAGCCCCGGTCTCTCTCCCATCCCGTCCATGGGCATGTCCACAGGGATGGGATGGGATGGGATGGGATGGGATGGGATGGGATGGGATGGGATGGGATGGGGTGGGGCAGGGCCAGGCGAGCTGCAGGCACCGGCCCAGCAGCCCAGCTCCACCACTCACCGTCCTGCAGCATCTGCAACTTCTCTGTCTCTGCAGGCTTCTGCACTGGGGCAGCTGCAGGGCCTTTGCTTTTCTTGCCCCGAAGCCCCTTGAACAGACTGAGCAGTCCGCCCGCCATCCTGCTGTCTAACCTTTCAAATGCCTTGGCAAAGGCCCGCGTCAGCAAGGGCTGCAGTCTTGCCTTGAAGGCACCTGCAACAGAGGAGCCTCAGAAAGGCGAGAGGACAGCAAGTCCTGCACTCGAGGGCTCCTGCCACAATGACAGGAGACTCCTGGCGAACAATGGAGGTCACCAAGTCCCACGGCCTGGCCACGAGGGCACCAGCTGCAGGGATGGGAGATGCCTCGGAAAAGCTCCGAGTCACCAAATGCCGAGGTCTGGCCATGAGGCCAGCCACAGGAGGAATGCCTTGGAAAAGCTCCAGGTCAGCAGCCAACGAGCTGACTGTGCAGGGTCGCCTCACAGCACCGCTCTGTCACCTCCTGTCCCGTTGCGTGCACTGAGCACTGTGGCGTGGCCGTGTGGCTGCCAGCCCCTATGTCAGCACGTGTCACAAAGGGCTGCCAAGACACGGTGTCCCTTTCAGTTCCACAGGGAACCTGCTGCACCGTGTCACAAAGGGACATGCTGCCACGTGCCCCGGGGCCAACCACTCCCCACCCAAGGTGCCCCCACTTGGAAGGAATCCATTGCCCCAAATGTCTAACACAGCCCTGGACACACCAAGAGCTGCCAAGTGCTCGGGGAAGGACTCTCCATGGGGCCCGCACAGCCCAGCTCGCTGCTGGCCCTGAAGCAGAGCAGCTTCCAGCAAGCAAGAGGCAAATGCATCTTGCCAAGAGTTAAAACACAGCAGATAGGGAAGATGGCATGAATGTGCATAAAGGCCTTTGAATTCACAGGTCTCTGAGAGGCATTTGGGGCTCTTGGCTGGACAGAGATGATCCCCCTCTGTCCTGTGCTCAAATAGGGGGGACACACCCTGCCGCTGGTGCTTGCCTTGGTCTCTGCAGGCCCAGGCAGATTGCCAAAGCTGCTCTTCACAGCCTTCTCCCTTGCCATGCCCCTCTGCCAAGTGCAAGGGGCCTCAAGGATGGAAAGGAGCGCAAGGAGCCAAAGGGAGACAGCTGCACCTAGCTCACTAGAGGCGCCTGGGGAAGCACTTTGCTTGAGAAGCAAGCCCCTCTCTTCCAAAGGCATTTCCCCAAATGTGTCCATTTCCCAGGGAACACCAACACACACTTAAGAAACCCTGGCAAGGCTCAATTACTTCTGCACCTTGTAGCACAGGCACTCCAGCTCGAGCTCATCTTCCTTCTCCCGAGCCCGTTTCCTCGTGTCCATTGTGGCACGCAGCCCCAGACCCCCTATAAACAAGAGCTGCCCGCTGCCCCTTCAAGTGCCCGAGCTCCTGCCTGCGCTCACGACAGCAAAACCAGGCTGTTCCCAGGCAAGGAGCAGAGCCCTGTTCCCGCAGGAAGCTCTCGTGACCCCCTTCCCCACAGTGCAAGCGGCACTTCTGCCTGCCTGCCTGCCCAGAACGCTCTTGGCACAGCAGAGCACAAGCTGGCTGGCTCTGGGCTCAGCACAGCCCAAACACAGGCACGGGAAGACACAGCTGCGGCTGTTTTGCAGCCATGCCCCAGAGGGATGGGATTGGGCCCCTGCCTCTGGTCTCACTGCCTTCTTCCTGTCCCTGTGTAGGGATGGAGCATTGCTGTGCTTTCAGGAAGCTCTTTGTGGAAACTCTGCCATTGCAAGCTCCTTTGCCCACCGTGGATGCCTGCACTGGAATCCCTCATGGCTGGGTTCAGAGCACACTCAAGCTGACTCTTCTACAACTCAGGGTCCTTGTCCCCTTCAGCGTGCTCAGCATGCCCTTTAAGTCCACACCGCTGTGCAACTGGAGCAGCGGGACAGGGACCTTTGCAGCCTGAGCTGCCCTTGTTCCTCTCTGTCCGTGCCTGGAACACAGCAGGCAGGAGAAGGGCAGCAGGGCCCTGCGTGTCTCCGGGCTCAGGTTTTGTGTCACTTCAGCTCCATGGATATGCGGTTCAAGTGAAAAACCCAAACAGTTTATTAAGGGAAAGCGAAGGTAAGGGGTGAGCTGGGAGGCAGAAAAGGGGATGGGCAGGGCCTGAGGTCTGCAGGGAGGGAGGTGCCAACAGGGAGAGAGATGGCAGGAGCTGCTGGGGCTTCACACAGGCTCAGCTCTGAGTAGCCAGAGCCGTGCTGGAACTGCAGCTGGTCCCTTCTGCTCTGTAGATTCTCCCATCTTTGATGGGCACTGGAAATCATCGAAGGAGGCCGGTATAGCTACATCTGATGCAAGAGACAAATGAAGTTATGCAGATCTTCCTTCGAATTTCAGCTGAACCCATGTGTTCATGCAGGATGGGCTCTCATCTTCCCTGAGGGCTTGAAGAGCTGGAAGAGAGAGGAACAGAGCCATGGTCAGAGGCCGGATTGAGGGAATCCAAGGAAAGCCTCCTGCCAGGGCCATCCCAGCCGGCTCTTGCCATGGCCAGGAGGGAGCGGGAGACAAGGGCTTCAGCCAGAGGGTGCTGGCCACAGACCCCCCGTGTCCCTGAAAGCTCTCCGGGCTGTGCCCCCCCCACCCCTGGTCCGCACAGGCAGCAGAGCCCTCCGCAGCCCGGGCACGGATTGTAGCTGCGGAGCCGGGATTTGCAGCTGCCCCCACACCCCCGGCAGTGCTCGCTGCCACGCGGCTGCCCTGACTCACCCTCAGTGAGGACCTGGAGCTCCTCCTGCTGCCCCATCACGAGCAGTCTGGCCACCCCTGGCAAGACAGAGCATGTGGCAGCGCCAGGCGGCACAGCTGCCCGACACGGGCTCTGCCAGCCCTGCGGCCGCACGCTCTCCTGGCGGGCAGGGCTGCTGCCGGGCCCTGCCGCACGCTGCCGCCCCAGGGCACGGCTGCGGGAGGGCGGCGGCAGCAATGCCCAGGGCGGGCGGGGCTGCAGCGGCCGGGGCGCGGCTCCCGATGTAGCCGGGGCAGCAGCCGGGCCGGGGGCAGGGAGGGGCGCGGGGCTGCTGGCTCACCCATGAGCCTGACGGCCGCCGCTCGTAGGGGCCTCTGTGGGCTCTGCAGGTGCGGCAGGGCCCAGCGCAGGTGCTCGGCCGCTCAGCTCTCGTCCTGCAGCAGCTGCGGGGAGCGCCGGCAGGGAAGGCTCGGCGCAGGCTCTGCCCCTGGGCAGAGTACTATACAGTAAACAGTACTATAATGTTAGAAATGAGAAGCTTGTCTAGGTCATTATTCAAGCAGCAATCAATTTATTAATTATTCTGGTAAAGTATGAGCAATACAGCGCAGAGTACAGTGCGGGAAGTTTTCCCTCCAACTGCACACGGATAGTTGAGGCTTACCAGTATTTATAGGGGCACTCCTAAGCTTTCTCAGCAGTTTCTAGTCCAAATTTTTTACTCATCAGTAGTTTCTTTTCCCAATTTTTACATCACAATTCTATACAGTATTGTGATTATTTTTTCTCAGGATGTATCCCAGAAAAGGAATATCCCAGGTGGTTGGGGGGTCCAACTTCTGAACGAAGAAAGAAGTCTCCCAGCTGGTGGGGTCCAGATTTCAGACATGGCTTTACCTTTTGATTGCATGGACTATAAATCTCACAACAGTGATGTCCAGCTTCCCTTGGTCAAAATTGTTAGTCCTTGCGTTGATATTCATGTTCATTTCTCAAGCTGCTTTTCACTGTTTTGTCAAGGCCTGAGATAGGCATATTTCCTTTTTATATATTCTAAAGCTATAGTTTCAGAGATCCTTACTACAAGCAATATTCTGAAATTATACTTCAAAAGGTTATTATTGCAAAACTCTTGAAGGCTTAGCTACAAGCAGAAAGTTCCTGTCAAAAAGCAACATCCTCAAAGCTTTAATTCAAATCCTTCTAAATCAACTTAAGACTTATAAAAGCTAATTAGGAACAAAGGATAGGTTCAAAGGCCTTCTTCCATGCTTTGCTTTCCTCAGTTATATTAGAATTCGTCTTTATAAGTGTCCCATGGTTGGTTTCCACACATATCAAAATCACAAATACACACGTTGCCTGTATGTACCTGACACAAAATACAGCTTTGTATTTGACAAAAGGAAAGAAAGGAGAGCAATTTAGAAAGATGCATCAGCAATTGCCTAAATTGTTTCTCATCTTGCAGATGTGCACTTGCTGGGGAGCCTGATTTTACACCAAGGACCTGGGGAACCATTCCCAGCAATTGGGAAAATCCGAGGTCGTCCACCCACTCATAGATGAGGTCTCCAAATTTGCCTCGAAAGTGGGTCCAGCTTCTATAGGCCAACATGAGCAAGTCCAAGTGACTCAATGATATTTTTCGGCCCAGAAGGCCCTGCAGCTGATGGCACACTTCACAATCAGCAGGGGACACAGCTCGGCCAAAGCCCAGACCTCTGCTGGGAGCCTTTCTCCTCAAATACCCTTCAGACAAACCTCCATGCAAGTCAGTTGGGAAAGTTTCTTCAAATGATCCATTTCTGGCACATGACTACACAGGGTTATGGGAAAGATTCTAAAACAGCTGCTGTGGAGTCAAAGAGCCAGCACTAAGAGCCCTTGTCATCTCTTTGTAGCTAAATCCCACTTTGGGGGATTTGAGGGAGTTTGGAACAAGCTAGAGAGCAGACCTCTGAGTGTTTTAGATGATGCCATTGCTTTTTCTTCTCTGCTACATAGACAAGAAGGGTGAGTTTGGCTCACATCTCCACCGCATGGCTCACAAGGCCAAAACACTTGTAGTTACAAGAGCTTTGAAGGATTTCTTGGCCAAGAAGACACCGCCAACAAGGATATTTATGTTTTGCAGCCAATCCTTCAATACTTCGTCTTAGGGGCTCATGCTACAGTGTAAGCTTCCTTAGCCAATCATGTTATGACACACAAACCTACAGCACTGCATCCTAAGCTTCTTGTTCACCATTGTAACTACTTTTATTTTTTCTAGATCTTCAGCCCTAAAACTCTAAACTTTCCTCCACTTCAACCTTCCTCCCCATCTCTCTGCTATAATAAACTAGAAATCCACATTCTCGCTTCTAGCACCTAAGTTTGGAAGCCCTTTCCAAGGTCTCCGATCAAATCCTGTGTTTAATTCTAAGCTTTGCTGACAAGACCAAAGGTCTGAGATTTCCCTGCATTTGGGTTTCCATCAACACCGATGCTGTTAGTTCCAGAGTGCCCGGGATCCCTCTTGCAAGTCAACTCTGGCAGGAACAAGGCGGGCAGCTGCCAGGGGGCTGCTTGTGGCCTCTGACAGCCCATTACTCAGGGCTTGCCAGCGCCCCAGCCCCTCAGGGGCTGCCCCAGCCCGGCCAAGCTGCCCGGCAGCAGCGCCGCAGCCCCACAGCAGCGGCAGAGCAGCCCCATCCAGAGGCACCTGGGAGCCCTCAGCAATCCAGCCAGCAGTACACAGGCAGGAGGATACAGAGGGTGGTTCCTTCCTGGCACAGGGCTTGTGGCCATCTCCAGGCACCGCTCTGGCAGGGATCCCTGCAGCCCCGGCCCCTGCCCAGCCGCTCTGTCACCAGCACAAAGGCTTCAGCAGAGCCACCACAGGACAAGGGGCTTCTGGCCATTTTCCCTGTAACACTGCATGCCTGGGCAGCTTGCTGAGCCAGGACACCGTTCTCCCCCTCTTCCCCTATGCCCTGCCGACCCTGGGTAGCAAAAGAAAGCTCCTGGGAGTCTGTGTATTATAACACACTCTATATTCATATACTAAAGAAAAAAAACAAAAAGAAGAAAAGAACAATCTTAAAGAAATGGAAAATTCCAGCTGGCTCAGGTGGCCCCAGCAGACAGAGCCTCTGGCATCAGGTCTCTGCAGAGCTGCAGCAGCGCAGCCAGCCAAGCCCCAACAGACGAGGCCGTGTCCTCCATGCCCTGCGGAGCTGACCTTGCAGCCTCTGGAAGAGGGAATATCAATCACTCTGCAGTGCCTGGAGGACATACAGTGTTTCTAGTGCCATGTCCGACACGGCACTGCTGATGTCCGCAGTCAGTAGTTCAAGGGCTGCAAGAGAGAGGGACAGAGCCATGGTCACATCTTGGATCTGTGGGGGGCCGAGGAGTGCCCCCTGCCAGGGCCATCCCAGCCGGCTCTAGCCATGGCCAGGAGGGAGCAGGGACCAAGGGCACCGGCCCGAAGCTGCTGGCCACGAATCCCCAAGGTGGCCCTGAAATCTCTGTATGCTCTGCCCATGCTGCCCCATGTCTGCAGAAGGAGCAGAGCCCTCTGCTAACAGGGCAGGGCTTTCAGCTGCTCTGGAAGCCCCCGCTGTCAGTCCGCTGCCCTCACTCACTCACCAGTACAGATCAGCTGCAGCTCTTCCTTCTTCCCCCTCAGGTGCCGCCCAGCCATGCCTGTGAACACAGAGCCTGTCACAGCCCCAGCGGCACAGCTCCCTGCCAGCGGCGCTGCCGGCGCTGTGGCCACACGGGCTGCTGGCCAGGCAGAGCTCAGCCCGGGCCCTTGCCGCACGCTGCCGCCCCAGGGCACAGCTGCCAGAGGGCGGCAGCAGCAACGCCCAGGCCAGGCGGGGCTCCACGGCGCCGGGCCGGGCTGCCGTTGACGGGGCAGCAGGCGGGGCCGGGGCCGAGCTGCGGCGGGGCTGGGGAGGAGCCCGGGCTCAGGACTCACCCATGAACCTGACGGCCGCCTCTCGCAGGGACTCCTGTGGGCTCTGCAGGTAGTGCAGTGCCCTGCACACGTGCTCAGCCGCTCGGCCCCTGTCCTCTGCCAACTGCAGAGAGCAGCAGGAGGGAAGGGTTGGCGCGGGCTCAGCTCCTGGGCCGGGCGCTGCCAGCGCCCACCGCCGGCCACGCCTGCCCGCCCAGCCCTGAGGCGCGGCCAGCAGCCGCTGGCCAAGGGCTCCCGAGGGGAGGGGCAGAGGGACGGCTGCTGCCCGGGGAGCCGTGGTGCCGCCCCGCAGCCCCGCCGGGCCGGGGCTCCATGGGCACCTGACTCAGGCCCACGGGAGCCTGGAGAAGAGCCCGCGCGGCCTCTGGCTGCAGCAGCGGCCACAGCTGTTAGCCCTGCACACTGAGCACCGCCCTCAGGGACCTTGGCCATGCTGAGGCTGGGGGGTCTCTGCTGTTCTTACCAGGCACTCCCCAAGGCTCTGATCCACATGCAGCAGTTGTTCTATATCCCTCCTCTTCAGGAATCTGGCTGAGGAATGCAGCGTTTCCCGGGAGGCCTGGAGAGGGACAGAGATGCACAGATGGCCCCACAGTCCAGGGCACAGGAGCATGCCAGTGGCACAGGCTGGAGGAGGCTGCAGCCCACAAGGTGCCCGGGCAGGAGGCAGCCCAAGCCCCTGCCGGGGGGACAGCAGCTGGCCACAAGTGCTCACCTCAGCAACCATCTGATTCTCATCCTGGCAGTGGAAGTAGAGCGGGAGCAGGCTCTGGCACACGTGGGACTTGAGGGCCTTTCTTCCCTCTTCTGTTAATAAGTCCAGCATCTCTTGAAAGAGAGCCATGGAGCTCAGTTGCACCTGGATGTCATCCTGGATGAAAGGAAAGGGCAAAAGACCTGCGCATCAGCTGCTTCAGGCCCCCCAGGGCACAGGCGTGCATCTGCACAGGGCAACAAGGGTCCGGGCAGCAGCCAGTGGCTGTGGCTGTGGGCACAGAGCCTTACGCTGTCAAAGAGTGGCAGGAGCGCCTCAGCCAGCTGCAGGGCGATGGGGGTGGCTATTGGAGCACCATTATCCAGGAGCAAATATCTGAGTAGAAGAATGCTCATCCTGATCATGTCGCTGTCATTTTCCTCCAGGAGCTCCACAAGATTTTCAGTCAGGCTCTGCATTTTTTCAGCCTGTGCGGAAGACGACTTTGTGAAAGGCCGCCCTGCTGCCGCAGGGCCCAGAGGCCAAAGGCCTGTCCCGAAGCTGGGGCAGCTGAAGCGGGAAGCAGGAGAGATGGGAAGAGCTGCCCCAGAGGCCGAAGCCCAGGCAAGGCCAAGCGACTGCGTTGCCCAGCCCCACGCTGCCTGCACGGCTTCGGCCACTGCCCCCTTCTCACTATCAAGGGATTCTTGCCCAGCACTACGAGGCCTCAGAGTGCCAAGTAACGCCTGGCCATGTGCTCGCTCTGCAGGTTCTGTGCCAGGATCTCCAGGACACTGTCACTGCATTCCCTCAAGTCCAGGCACTCGAGGACCTGAAAGGCACAGGGCAGTTACAGGGGAGCCGGCCGGCAGGAGCCCAGAAGCGCACAGGGCCGGGCCCAGGCAGCAGCACAGGGCACGGGCACTGTCCTGGCAGCTGTGGCTGCCAGAGGCCAGAGGGCTGGGAGGCCGCTCAGCCAGGCAGCGCTGGCCTTGAGGCTCACCTCCACAAGGAATGCCAGGGCAGGGAAATCCCAGTATGGCATCTCTTTGCCGAGCAGGGCGAGCAGGTAGAATGCCACCGCGGAACAAAAGTGGATGGCTAAGCGGCGAATTTCTCTGAAGAGGGGAAAAAGGAAACAAGAGCCTGATGCAGTGGGGCAAACGTCTCCCAGGCGTGACTCACCCAGTTCTCATCTTTCCCCAGCACCCTTCCAGCAAGGGGACGTGGGCCGTTTGGGAGTTGGTTGCTGATGGGCAGTCTCCTCTGCCAGCCTTTTCCAGCCTGCTTGGCCGTCCCTCAGTGCCAAGGCCCTCTGACCCATGGCCACCACGGACACTTTATGGGGCACCTGGGCACAGGGCAGCAATGTCAGAGGCAGTGGGGAGAAGGGGGTCTCACCTGGCAAGCAGAGCCACGGCAAAATGGTGAGTGTCAAGAGAGAGCAGCGTGTCCCAGGCACACCTGCGCTCCATTGCCACCACCACATCCTCGCAGCGGAGAAGGCAGAGCAGGGACTTGAGGGTGCGCACAGCAAACCTGTGTGCACAGCAAAGCCCAGGTCACACTGGCAGCACTGGCTCCTTGGCAGGCCACGTGGCAGGGACAGGAGGAGTAGTATGGAGCACCTGTTGGGGCTGGTGGCAAGGCCGTGCTCTTCCTGGCATCCCTTCCAGAAGGTGTCGACCTCCTCTGGCATATCCAGAGTGCTGAAGAACACTTGGAATAGCAGATGCATAAATAGGCGGGGGAAATACACCTTCAAGATCCGTGGGAGACAGGGCACCTGGAGGATCTTCCACGTCACCACAGTTGCCTGCAAAGGACAAAGCCCCCCGAGACAGCGCTCAGTGCCGAGGTGTGTGTGTGGCAGGGCCCGAGCGTGGCAGGGAGAGGCCAGGAGAGAGCATGGCAGGGGGAGCACGGGGCCTGGTGGGCCTGAAGCTGCCCCTGGGCCAGGTTTCAGGCCAGCGCCTGAGGCAGGGAGATGCAGTGGGGGAAGGAGGATGGAGAGCTGCTGGAGAGGCAGCCTTGGGGCCTGCAAAGGCCAGTTGCAGAAACTCACTGTCAGGGCAAAGACAGCCGTTTCGTCCCCATTGGAGGTGCGGGTGCTGTACTCTGGCCAGCTGCCCATCACATCCAGGAGGATCAGCTGCGCCAGCTCCGCAGTCCTGGCTGAGCCCATGATGGTCTTCCACATGGCCATGGCAGCTCTGTGGGGTTAGAGCTGTGTCTCAGGGGGGTCTCAGACACAGCACCGGGGGCAGCTGAGCCGGCTGCCATTTCTGCCTCTGCCCACTGCCCCCCTGCCAGCAGGAGGCAGACAGCCCAGCCCTGTGGGGACAGAGCCCTGAGAGGCGGCAAGGGAGCACGGCAGCAGGCTCAGGGGCTGGCCTGGCAGGGCTGGGAAAGGGAGCATCCAGAGGGCCCTGGAAGTCTCTGTTGCTCCGACACCTGGGGCAGGCTGTGCAGGTGATGGGCTGGGGAGGCCTGAGCCCTGTGGGCAGGTGGGCCACACGCAGGAGCGTCACCACTGCGTCATTTGGCTGTGCTTGGATGAGATCCAGCAGGGTCTTTTCCAGCCTGTGCTCAGCAGAATCATTGGCCATGAGCCACTGGTGGATGTAGCTGACCATGGCAGGCACCTGGAGAAGGCACGGGGAGACTTGGAAAGCTGCCAGAGGGAGCAATGTTCCCAGCTTCCCCAGAGGAGTGCTTCCCTTCCCACCCCACTGCCATGTGGCCTGAAAGGCTCACAGCAAGCAGCATGCGTGGATTGGGAGGCCAAGCAATTGCTGGGAGGATCAAAGCCTGGCCCAGGCTGCTTACTTGCTTTGGAGTGTAAAAATCTTCCTCTACAAGCATATGCAGCAGGGCAGCACCGGTCTTGCTGAGGAAGATGGGCGAGTATGGTCTGAGGCCTATGCCCGTGGCGATGGTCTCTTCCTCTTTAATTCTCTTGAGGAAGTTGCAAACAAACTGTAGGAGAAGGGCAAGAAGCCGGGGATATTGCATGGAATGCTGCACACACGGTGCTGGGCTGAGCAGGGACAGCAGGCCCAGCCCAGGTGGGGGTGGCTGCAGGTACCTGCGCTCTTCTGCGGAAGCGGCCACGGCTGGACTCCTGCTCCTGTGTGCGCTCCAGCTTGCTTTCCCACTCATTTTGCTGTTCTTCCCCTCAGCTATTTTTGTGGCTATTTATGCAAAAGCAAATTTCTCCGTCCCTCAACTGGAGAATCTCCTTCGGACACATCCCAGGTTGCAGCCCTGAGTCATGGCCTGTGCATCTCTGGGGCAGCAGAGCTCACTGCTGTGACTTTGCAGAATCTGTTGGTTATTCCCACCCCTGATTTTCACCCCCCAACCCCTGAAGGACCAGATCTTGCCCACCAACCTTCTCCTTTGCTGAGGAGAACCACAGAGCTGAGACAGGAGGGATGGAGGGCAGAATCCTCCAGCAACAGATGTAGGAGGGAAAGTTGTCCCATCTCCGTGGTGAGGACTTCTTGTGAGGAGGCTGAAGGAGAGAGAGAAGGGGACAAAGGGAACCTGTTGGAGCAAGTCCAGAGGAGGCCACAAAAATCACAAAAAGGGCTAAAAAATCACAAAAGGAGCATCTCAGCTACAGAGACAGGCTGACAGAGCAGGGGGTGTTCAGCCTGGAGAAGGCTCTGGGAGACCTCAGAGCCCCTTCCAGTGCCTAAAGGGGCTCCAGAGGGCTGGAGAGGGGCTTTGGACAAGGATCTGGAGTGACAGGCACAAAGGGCAATGGCTTCAACCTGCCAGAGGTCAGGTTAGATTGGATATTGGGAAGAAATTCTTCCCTGTGAGGGTGGTGAGGCCCTGGCACATGCTGCTCAGAGAAGCTGTGGCTGCTCCATCCCTGGAAATGCTCAAGGCCAGATTGAAAAAACCTGGTCTAGTGGAAGGTGTTCCTGCCCATGGCAGGGGGTTGGAATGAAACATCCTTTAAGATTCTGTCCCAGCCAAACCAATCTATGATTCTGTGGTTCTAGGAAATGGAAGGTGGGAAGAGCAGCCCTGAAGCCAAAAGACCTGGAACTGCTGAGGAAAAGAGATGGACTAAAGAAAGTAGAGCATGTGCGGTGTGATGCTGATGGATGTTTGGCACAGGGTTTTTTTAGATCCCTTGTTGTCATGTCTGAGCTCCTGCCTGCCTATTTTGAGTGGCCCACAGTGGCTGCATGTACTTGCCCTGTTGCCTGTTTAGACTGGGGATTTGTGACACCCTTGCTCAAAATGTGGCAGCAGAAGTACCAAGGTCATAGCTCCTTTTGAAAGGGGGAGTTTTAGGATTTTTCCAAGAAAAGGGATTGCTATTAGATTGGGTGCTGTTAAATCAAAGAGGCCCATGGCTCACAAACTCCCTTTGTTCCTGCTTTCAGCACTCTGAAGCCTGGATAGATTGCATGACAGAGTGAGATAATCCATAAATAGAGCAACATGGTTTTGTATCTTGGCAAGGATGATGCTGCTGAACCATGCAAACTGACTTTGCTCTCTCTCCCTCAGTGCAGAGATCCTGTCTGGCTGCAGGGAAGGAGTGATGCCAGCTCTCCACAGTGCTGGGGGACACAGACAGCCCCTTCTCCCATCTCAAGTTGTGTGCTTCAGCAACCCCTGAACTGCCCTTGGCTTAGAAAGTGCACAATAATATCCTTCCCCAGCTGGAATCACCCTCACCTCACAGTACAACACCTCCCATGCTTGGATTCACAGAATCTCACAGTCCTTGAATGGTTTGGGTTGGAAGAAACATCAAGATCATCCAATTCCAACCCCTTGGCATAAGCAGGATTCTTGGAAATTTGCTCTTCCTGTGGCTGAACTGCTGCAAGGGCCTTTGAGAGGAAATCATATCCTGTTCAACCAGCCCACTCTTGCAGCAAAAGGGGTTTGTCCTGCAGTCTGTGTTATTTCTGAGGGAGGATGTAGCTCCAGTGCTGATGGAGGCTCCTGCTGCCAGCAGTGGTCAGGGAGAGCATGGCTGCTTCCCTCCCCTCTGGGCCTGAAGCCAGGCAGGAAGGACTGGAGCCTGCAGCAGCACCAGCACTGCCAAACAGCACATTTTCAGTGTAGTGAAATGAAGAATGATCCTTCAAGAAACCAAGCAGGACACTTGATTTTTCCAAGGAAACCATTGAAAGAATCAGCATCATCCTGTAGGCTGCTTTTGGCTGCATTAGATCACCATCTTCCTGGCCACAGAGAGGGGCCCAGGCAGAGCCTGAGCTGTCTCTGTCCATTCAATAAACATCAGTTTCTCTGTGTGTTTCCAGCCGGGCATGTGCAGTGAATGCTCCAAGAATAGCTCATGTCATGCTGATTTCATTCAGTGATGAGGAATAAAACCAGAAGCTCTGTAGTCAACATGAAATTAAGATTAATGGCTTTTCAGGTTGATTTCCTCTGTGTGAAACAAACCCCATATTGCGATTTGGCTATTTAATGTTTGCTCAATGTTAGTCATTAATAGCAACTTCTCCACATGCACAGGTCATTTGCTCACATATTTTGGAGTTTCTCTGATCTCAGCCTTGCACTGCTCTTGCTTTGTTTAGCCACAGGGGAAATCATAGGATCACAGGATGGATTGTGCTGGAAGGGACCTTAAATGTCATCTATCCATCCTTCATGGCATTAAAATTTCTGGAGATAATCACCTGCCACCAGGGACCCAGCACAAAGGGGCAGAGAATGAGCCCAGCCCCTGCTGCTGGTGTTTGCCCTTGTCCCTGCATCCCAGAGGTGACTGGGAGGTGGCAATGGAAAGCCACCCAGGGCTCTCCCTGTGCTTTGCTTTGGCATCTGCACCGAGGTTTAATTTGCATGTGCTAGGCTGGAAAACTGCTTCATCATCTGGTGAGTGTCAGCGATGCCACTGAGCCCTTCTGCCTGGGGATATCCCCCAGGAATTGTGGAGGATGAGCTGGAGACCAGGCTGGATGGGGCTCTGAGTACCCTGGTTAGTGGAAGGTGTCCCTGCCCATGGCAGGGGGTTGAAACTGGATGATCTTTAAGGTCCTTTCCAACCCAAACCATTCTGTGATTCTCTGAGTCTGTGAATTGTGATTCTGTACTTCTGTGATTCAGTGATTCTATGATTCTGTGATTCCATGAGTCTGTGACTCTGTGAGTCTGTGAATCTATGATTCTGTGAGTCTGTGAGTCTATGATTCCATGATTCTGTGAGTCTGTGGTTCTGTGATTCCATGATTTTGTGAGTCTCTGATTCCATGATTCTGTGAGCTATTGGTTCTGACCTGCCCCATCCATCATGAAATGGTGTCCATCAGCCTCACACCCCAGCTCCTGGTCAGCGTGGATGAAGGAGCTCAGCTGGGTGTGGCCATGGCATGAAGGATCCTGCTGAACCCATCACATGGATAAAGGAAATTTAATTCCATCTGTAGGATTTCCATCAATGCTGAGCAGCAGCAGGCTGGGTCTCAGGGGAGATTTTTCATTGTGTTGAAATCTGACTTTGTTAATTACCAGTCTCTGATCTCATTTGAGGGTTAAGGTTATGAAACAGAATCCTTATTTCTCTGATTTCCTTATCCAGCTGGTTTATTGAGTCTTGTCCAGGGGGTGGTTTGGACCTTAGAAATTCCCAAGTTGTCTCACACTTCTGGCATGAGCTGTGCAGAAGCATTGGAGCAAGGGGAGGTGATGGAGATATGCAGAAGTCCTGGTGAAAGACACAGCAAGAAATCATCTCAGGAAAACTGAAAATGAGGACAAAGGTCTTGCTGCCAAATTATAGCTTCTTTTACCCTCAAAGGGAACTCCCCCTTCCCACATGGGAAGCACCCACCCCAGGCAGCCAGGGAACATTGTGGTGGGGGCCTTTAGCAGTGACACCAGCCTTTGGTGCACCCCAGGCTGTTGACTTCCTCTTGAGGAAAGCTTCCCATCCTCTGTTTACTCAGGAAGCACCAAATTTGACGGCTGTAGGCAGTCAATAGAGCGCCTGGTTTTTATCTACACATCAAATTTACTTTCTTTTTTAAAGAGAAAATAGCCACTGAACAGCCCTTGAAGCTTGGGGCTAGTGTCTAATTCCACTTGAAGAGCTTTGTTAGATAATTGCAGTATTTTTCTGAGAGAAAATAGAACAAACAAGGCTTGTAATTAAAAGCCATTCAGGCAACTTTGATCCTTCTCTCTGCATCTTCACTTACCAAACACAAATGCCAACAAGGACTCATGGCAATATTTACAGTCACTATTTTTGGCCTTTGCCTTTAAATTAACTCCTCTTCCTCGCTTCCAGTCAAAAGAAGGGGGAGGGAGGGAAATGGGGCTTTTCAACAGGTGTTTCTTTAGAAAGATTATTTTGGAGGATCCCTGATATCATAGAATAATTAAGTTTAGAGAAGCTCAACGAGTCCAACTATCACACACTAGCCACACCACCACATTCACCACTACACTAAATGAAATGTCACACACAGAGGTTTTTTGAACACTTCCAGGGATGGTGACCCCACCACTGCCCTGGGAAGCCTTTTCCAGGGCTTGACCACCATTTTGGTGAAAAAAATATTTCTGATAATCTAATCAAACCTCTAAATATCTAAAAAAACTAAAAAAAAAAAAGTCTAAAAAATATTTCTAATATCTAATCAAACCTCCCCTGGCACAACTTGAGGCCATTTCCTCTCATCCTGTCACTCCACAATGACAAACCTGGAGCTCCTCTGGAGACCTCAGAGCTGCCATAGATCAAATTTATCATCCCAAAACTGCCTCCAGGCACAGCCTCAGCTGCAGTGGTGGTGTGGATGGGACAAGATCCACACACTGCCCTGGGCATGGACAGGGAGCTGCCAGGGCCATGTCCCACAGCCCACAGGGGATCCTCAGGTGAGCTCCTGACTCACTGGGAGAGGAATCCAGCCTGGGAAGTCCCAGCAGCAGGTGGGGATGTCAAACCTTGATGTGCTGAGACCCTCTGAAGGCACCAAACTGGGCTGGTTTCTCCCAGAATTGGCAGTACAGCCAGTGGGTTGTCATTTCATTGGGTTTATGGTGGGACCAACAGCGGCTCATCAGCACCCAGGGGCTCCCAGCAGTCCCAAAAAAACAAGGTGAGTGCTACAGGTGTCAGGTTGTACAGGGAAGGGACAAATTCTCTTCCTTGGCTTGGTTTGAACACTGTCTTCTGGATATCCTTCTGCTTCTCATCTTTCACAGTCCAAGGTTTTGCTTATCCATGTTTAATTTTTATTTCCATATTTTCCTCACATCAAGATGCTTCTGAGAGCCACGCCTTCAACTCTCAGTGGGCTATTATTTCTTTTCTCACCCAAAAATCGTGACCAGCCTTGGGGAGGCAGTGTGAGACTGTGTAAGACCCAGGGGACTGGAGCTTCCCGGGAGAACAAGCTGCAGCACGGCTCGGATGAGGACAATTGATCCAAACAGACAATATTGCTGCGGCATGAAGATTTAAAAAGCAACAACAGCTTCTGATCCCCCACCCTAGCTGAGATGCCTGCATGGAAAGCCTGTGGTGGGAATATGAGCCCTAATTCCTACAAGTGGGAATATGAGCCCTAATTCCTAAAAACGGGAATATAAGCCCTAATTCCCGGTGGCTGCCCCGCACCTTTGCACCCATTGATGCAGCACACACTGTTCCAGAAGGAAATCCACCCAGCTTTGAGGCTGAGCTGACTCTGTGCATGGCTGGGAAGGGGTTAGGAGGAGGAGGAAAGCCTGGGTTCCTAATTCAGCCTCCCTGCAGACCCCAGACAGGGTGCTTGCTTTAGGAAGGGATTTATGCAGTGAATCGCTAATGGGGTTTGTTTTCCTGCTTCCAGTGTTCAGAATGCAGCCGATGTGGGCTGGTGTGACAAGCCAGCCCCAGCAGTGGGAGGAAATTCAAAGGAACGAGCTGGCGTGCGGGGTTTCCCTGGTGTTGCCTTCTGATACAAGGCAGGCGACCTGGTTCAGACGAACAGCACGGTGGCCCACTCACCAGGGCCACTCGGGCCAATGACACACGCAGACATCAATGTGATGGACGGTCAAAAGGCGTTTATTATCTCGTCTCTTGGGTTTTTATAGTCTAAGGGGTCTCTACGTCAGCATGGGTCTGTCTTTACCATCTATGGTTAGTAAGAGGTGGACTGTTACTGGGTAGGGGATGGAAAGTTACTGGAATTTGGTTAAGGGAGGCTACCCTCCTATGTTAGTTTCTTATCTATGGGAAGCAGATGGTCTTATCTAAGGGGATCAGAGGGTCCTGGCTTTCCGTGACATCGCGAGATCTTCCGCAGCGCCTTTCCCTGTCTACCACATCTCCCCCCCCCTTTTCACAAATGAATGAGGTAATCATGCACATAGGTACTTAAATGAGGTATAAGGTTGTAGCTTGACAAGGGAAAAGGGTCTTGGGAGTCCTGAGTAAGGTTTTGTCAGACAAGTTCGGAGGATCTTGTGACTGACGGTGTTCCCTGGTTGAATTCTCTGGTTGAATTCTCCGGTTGAATTCACCGCAATTGTCGTCGGCCTAAGAACAGGATGTTGGTCCGTTCCAGGCGGGTCTGAACGAACGAGACCAGCTTGTTCAGCAGGCATGGTCCGAAGGTGACTGTTAGAAACAGCATCGCCAATGGACCTATCAGGACAGAAATCAGAGTGGTTAGCCAAGGTGATTGATTGAACCAGGACTCGTACCAGCCCTGTTGGGCCTCCCTGTCTTTCTGTCTCTGAGCCAGTCGGTTCCGGAGTTCTGCCATGGAGTCTCTCACGACTCCCGTGTGGTCTGCGTAGAAACCGCACTCCTCTTTCAAGGCGGCACACAGGCTCCCTTGCTGCATGAACAGGAGGTCTAGGCCTCGCCTGTTCTGCAAGACCACTTCTGAGAGTGAGGAGACCGACTTCTCTAGAAAGGAGATGGATTTCTCGATCCTTTGCAGGTCCTCGTGAATCGTTGCTTGCAGCTGTGACAGTCCATGGTGCTGGGTTGCTAGGGCTGAGACTCCTGTGGCCGTTCCGGCTGCTCCCAGACCCAGCAGCATTGCGATAGTTATACCTGTCAATATTTCTCTTTTGTGGATCCGGCCGGGTCCCTCAAGAAGATGGTACATTTCTTCGTCTGAGTGGTACAGGATCCTAGGAACAATCAGAACTTGGACACAGAAGTCGTTAGAGTCATTGAATTTGGGAAGGAACACACAAGGACTCACTCCGGATCGCTGGCAAACCCACATCCCAGATGCGGCTGGGACTGCCCATTTATTGTTTTTCCTGTTAGGCTTGACTATTTTGGTGCAGACGTTGCCTTTCCGCCTAGCTAGGGTTGCATTGCCAAAGCATCTGCCTCGGCCTGTGACTTGACTCAGGGTGATTCCTTTGCGAGAGGTGTCCCATCTGCACTGGTGAGGGGCGTTGGCTGAGGAATAACTGAAGGGAGTGTTTAAGGCGACTCCTTCGAAAAAGGGAGGTTTGACATCGTAACAAAGCCAGCAGGATTCGGTTAGGTTAGGGTTGGATTCGTTCAGGGATACAAAGGTTGCTTCTAACATGCGAAGGATTGGGTCTGAGTCTGACTCGGTTAAGCGGCTCATCTGAAAGGTTTCCGCTTGACCGGTTGGGACTTTTCCGACCCCTGTGGGTAAGGTTTTGGGGTAGGTTACGTTTCTCCCCTTCGGCACGCTTTTAATCGCTTTGTTGGGTCCGACTGCTCGGGGTGCTGACGGTTGGAGCCTGATAATTTGCACGTTCGCCCTCTCTTTTGACCCTTGAAGGACCACTGTCCACGTTCTGCCTGTGGCCCAGCTAGGGTGATCTGGCTGCAAGACCGTCATGTTGTACTCAGTGCATGCCTGAAATCTAGGGACTTTATGTTGGTTTCGATGGAAGTTCCCGTGAAAGAAGAGGGGTATTTTGCAACTGATGGGTGCCCAGGTGAATTGTAAGAATTTGTCTGGTTCTTGTGGATCCCACCCAGGCCCCGACGGTCTGGCATCTGTAACTATAGTTTCGCAGCCCCAGTGCCCACAATATCCCCACCCTGGGTGATTGCAGTAGCTTTTCCCAGGGTTTGAAGCTGGGCACCAGTAGGATAGGTACGAGTGTTTGACGTGTGGGGAATAGGGGTGTACCTTTGGCTGTCCTGGAAACAGGTCGGTGATGCGGAGCACGAAGGATGGGGTGTTCGGTGTGGTGATTTGTCTGAGCGCTTTGCCCCTACTAAGGTGTCGCATGACCCACCTGAAGGGCTGATGGGGGTAGTGGTCTGGGCTGGCTTGCCCCCTGGCAACAAGCCCCCCGGCTTGCCCCCTGGCAACAAGCCCCAACAGCAAAATCACACAGAAACACCCTTGGTGCTTGGGTCTCACCCGTGCGGGTCTCTCGGGTGCTGCTTGGCGGCTTGGTGGTCTGTCGCTTTCGTCCGGAACCGGGAAGTACGCGTCACGAGGGCGTCCCACGAGCAGGTCCTGTAAACAAATACTCGCAATTCTCGTCAGTCTCATTCTGCTCGCCCTGAAGGTCCGGTTTAATCGACTTAAGTGGACACCACCTGATTTTGCCATCCTTTTTGACCGCTGCGTACCCTCGCCCTGTGAGCACCAGCCTCCAACCCTGTTCCCGCTCGCCTAGCTCGTTTCTGATTACCACCTGCGGGCCCTCTTCTAGCGTTCAAGTGACCCAGTGTTTTTGAACGGGACTGTTTGTTTCGTCTCCCCTAGGGAATTGATTCAGTGCCAGCAAGGCGGTTGCCAGCATGCGTGCCTGATCTCCTGGGGGAATGGCATTGGCAAAGCCCTCTGCTTTTGCCAACACTTCTATCTTGGTTTTCAGGGTCTGGTTTGCTCTCTCTACTATGGCCTGTCCGGTACTGTTATGTGGGATGCCGTGCACTAGCGCGATGCCCCATTTCGAGGCGAATTCCTGTACTTGTTTGGATTTGAAGTTGGAGCCGTTGTCCGTTTTGATCTGCTTGGGGATACCTAGCCAAGCCATGGCTGTCAGCCAGTGCTGAATTGTGGCTTTGGAGTTGGTTTTGGGGTGCTGTGTAGCTACGATCGCTCCGCTATAAGTGTCTACTGTCACTGCAAGCCATGCTCAGAGCCTTAGTATTTCGCACCAGGTGAAGTCCGACTGCCAGATTTCTGAGGGCTTGAGACCTCTCGGGTTGACTCCGTAGGACCAAAGGGGTGACTTCTGGCAATGAGGGCAAGTGGCTACCACATGTTTGGCGTCCACTGTGGAGATTCCGCATCTCTTCGCCAGTGCTTTGACTCCGATGTGGAGCGACTCGTGCAGTTGACGGGCTCTTTGCAAGGTCCAAACGCCTTTCGCTGCGGCGTCCGCTTTGTCGTTGCCGATCTGGAAGTAACCTTTGACTGGGTCATGGCCGTTGATGTGGATGACTGACACGGTGCCCTGTCGTGAGAAGAGTGCTTCTTCCAGCATTAGGGCTGCTGCCGATGTTGACACTCCTGGTCCTGCCATGGCTAGGCTGAGCCTCGCCATGAATATGGAGTCCGTTATGATGTTGAGGTGTTTGTCTTGGAAGAGTCCGCACGCCAAAACCACTGCTGCTGCTTCCAGCTGTTGCACTGACAGTGTGGGGTCCCTCGCTTTGATGCAGTGCCATTGCTCTCCTGCCTGCCACACTGCTGCTGCAGTTGAAGTCGTGGAGGAAGCGTCTGTGAAGACCGTAGGTCCCGGTTGCGGTCTGTCCTTGACCTTCGGTGGCATGTCCATGTCGACTATGGTCAGCAGCTTAGTCCAGGGTGGCTTGGAAGAGTAGGAGATTTCTCCTCCGAAGCCAGAGAGAGCAAGGGCCAGGTACTCCGATATTGCGGCTGACTCTGTGGTTGGTTGCTTGCGAAACGGAAGGTGGATGCTTGTCGGCTCTTTCCCTAGGTGTTTCAAGGCGAGTCTCCTGCCTTTCATGATGAGGTTGGCGATGCACTCGATTCCTGGGGAAAATGCACGAGCGGCTCTTCCGAGGACCACCCATTGGATCGGTCGGGCCTTTTCTGCAGGTCCTTGGGCCAGTGCTCCCACTCCCCCCTTCGGTGTAAAGTGGACGTACAGGTCCAGTGGCATGGCTGGGTTCCACCTGGCAAGCGTGCCAGTGGCCATTTGGTTTTCGATGAAGTCGAGGGAGCTCGTTGCTTGCGGTGTCAGCTCCTTGGGATCCCAGGGGTTCTTTCCTTTCAGGAGGTCGTACAGAGGGTCCATGACCTCGGGAGGAATCAGGACGATGTTGCGAAGCCACTGCAGCGATCCCACCAGGCATTGCACGTCGTGGAGCGTCTTGACGTCTCGGTTGATCTTCATCTCGGGGGGTGTCACGTGGGTGCTCGTGATGCCTACTCCCAGGAAGGTCACGCAGGGTCCTCTCTTGATCTTTGCACTCGCGATCTCGAAGCCGTTGGCTTGAAGGGTTTCCGTGAATGTGGTCACCAGGTGATCCACTTGGCTTGTCGATGGTGCTGCGACCAGGATGTCGTCCATGTACTGGATGATGGTTGCGGTGGGGTAGGAGTGTCGGACTGGCATCAGTGCTTTGTCCACGGTGATTTGACATATAGTGGGACTGTCGACCAGGCCTTGCGGAAGTACTCTCCATTGGAAGCGAAGGTTGGGCCGCTCGCCGTTCCGAAATGCCACGGAAAAGGCGAATCGTTCTCTGTCCTCAGGGTGCAGGGGTATTGAAAAGAAGCAGTCCTTGATGTCCAGTACTGCACATGGCTGTCCTGTGGGGATGGCTGAGTTCGCGGGAAGCAGTGTCTGGACTGGACCCATGGGTCTGATCGTCTTGTTCACTTCTCTCAGGTCGTGGACGAGACGATAGCCTTGTCCGGACCTTTTGGGGACCACGAATACCGGGGTGTTCCATGGGCTGGTGGAGGGTTCTATGTGACCCTTTTGCAGTTCTCGATCGACCAGTTCCAGCAAGGCTGCCATTCGAGGCTCTGTCAGGGGCCACTGCTCAACCCATACAGGGTCTGATGATTTCCAAGTCAATTTGATTGGCAGCGGAGGGTGTACAGCAGTGGCCCTCAGGATAAATTTGTGATCCAAAATCCTAGCAAGGAGAGAACATCCCTTCCTAACAGGGGTGGAGAATTCTGCAAAATGTAGGGGTCGATTGCTACTGTCTGTTCTGGTCCCTTTTTCGTGTGAAGTGTTATAGCCACCAGCTGGGTGCTTTTCCATGCCCAGGACTGCCCCCCCACTCCGTTCACTGGGGGGACTTCTTTGAATTGCCAATGTCCGGGCCAATGCGTTTGGGGAATAATCGTGCAGTCTGATCCCGTGTCCGCCCAAAACTGAAGCCCTATGACGTGAGGATCTTGGCTGCCGTAAAGGCGGCATGTCCCCCACACCATCAAGGGCTCCTTCCCTATTTTCATGACCAAGGCCACCCAGGGATCCCGCTCTGGGGCGTCCCCTGCTGTTCCTGTGACTCCGGCGCGGGTTGTGGTGGTGGGGGGTGCGAAGGTATTGAGGGTGCTGCACAGCTCTGCCATTGTATTGCTGGGGGGGATGCAAAGGTGACTGCTCCCTTTGGGGGCATAGGGTATGAGAGTCCCCTGCCCCACTGAGGGTTGCTGTAGCTGGGCCGCTGCATATTCCAGGTGGGAGGGGGCTGAACACGGCCCGGCCACCCCCTCCCTCTCCCGTTTCCCTGGGGCCTGGGTCTGCATTCCTTAGCTAAGTGCCCCTTCCTTCCACACCCCCAGCACGGTCCCCTGCCTCCCGCTTGGCGTGGTGGAGCAGCTGCTGATAGGCGCCTTGGCTGGGGGCAGTTTACTGCCAAGTGGCCTGCCTGGCCACACTTAAGGCATGCCATCACGCTGGTTATTGCAGTTTGAACTGCTGCTTGGATGGGAGCTAGGTGTTCCTCCTTTGCAACGTGTCTGATCATGGCAGCTATATTAGACCCCTGTGGCAGTGATCTAAAAATGTCCTTAGTGGCTGAGTTGCATTGCTGGCGTAAGCACTCTGCCAGCACGGGACCCTTCGCCTCTGAGGGTAACGCCGAGGAATCTAATGCAGCCTGGAGCTTATCCACGAATTGAGTGAAGCTCTCACTCTCACCCTGTTTTATGGAAGACCATGGAGAGGGTTTGGCTACCACTTTAGAAGCGTCACGGATGGCTTCTCGGGCAGCACGGGTCGTTGTCATGACCTCATGGGCTCGCAGGCCCTCAGCCTGTTGCTGGGGCATGATCATTGTGGGGTCTGTGCCCATAAGCCTCTGTATGCTGGAACCGTGCAGTGCATGGTCTGCCCCTGTTACCAAGGCTAGCTGTTTCATGCAATTATCCTCCCATTCTTGTTTGAAAACGATCATCCCTGCACCATCAAATATCATTCTACATGTCTGCTTAATATCGAAGGGAAGCATGTCGTCCCCACCAAAAAGGCCGTCAATAAGTGTGCAAACCATGGCAGAATTAATTCCCTTATCCGCAATCGCTTTAACAATTGTCTGCACATCTTTCGGATTGACTGGTGAATAAGTCCTTTGGTTTCCGCCTGCCCCCCCCCACACGGACGGGGAACACTAAAGTGGCAGACGGAGCCCATTCCGCGCAAGCCATTTTTATTTTCCGCCAATTTGTGAGTGGGGTCTGGTTTTTCTCTGGTAACCCCTTCACCCAAGCTGGAGCACTGTGGCTAGTGACCTTACATGCCGCTTCTCTCTCTCTGTTAAAGCCGTAATCCCGATCGGAATCCTCGGATCCTATCTCGGGCTCGGAGCTCGAGCCCGAGTCCGAGTCTGAAGTTGAATAAGGAGACGCTTCCGGGCTGCTCTGCCTTTTCCCCGGACTCCGACCCCGCCCCCTCCTGCGGGGGTTGGGCCGTTCCCTCTCCCTGGGGTCCCCCCGCCTCCTGCTGGGGGAGGTCCTTGCCCTATAAGGACCTAATTTGAACTGAGGGCTCTGATTGATCTTACGCGCCTCCGCAGGGGCCACCTCATCCCCCCGCTCGCCCGCGCATGCGTTGTTAAGCGGGCTGACCGCGCTTCCGCCCCCCGCTTCCTCCTTTCCGCCCGGACCACGCGGTTCGGCGCCATTTTCAAACGCATATGGTGGGGGGGCGTTTTTATCGGTCCCTACAGGGTCTGCCGATTCGGCCGCGTTCCGCGCCTCCTCCGCGAGCCCCCGCCAGAAAGTCCGCGGGTGTTCCCCCCCCTCCGATGGTGAATCCGCTCGCTGAGGGGGATCTGGCGTTCGTGCCTCCGCGCACCCGCCCGGGTCAGGCCCCTCCGCGGTTTGTGTCGCCGCGCCCACCCCCAACTGCGGCACGGCTAATAAACAAGTTTGCGCGGCTATCCAGGTTTCTTGCTCTTGTCGAGCCTTTTGCAGAGCCTGGACAACCCTGCCTCACGATTTTAGGGCTTTCCCTGAGCCCGAGGACATGGTGTCCTCCGCCAGGGCTTTTGTACAATTATCCCACACGTCCGAATGTAGGACGTCCACGGGGCTTTCAATAGCCCCAAGCTTAATCAGTCTTGGCAATGCGAGAGATAAATCCCTAAGTTTACATTCTATACCCCATTGTGCATGCATTTCTGTTACGACCTTCGCAATGGCTTCCATGGTCCACGCTGGTCCGGAGGCGTCCCTCCCGCTGTGGTCAGACCTGCTGCCAGCAGCTGCTGATCTCTGGCCAGGAGAACTCCCGAACCCCGCGGGCTGCAGCAGTCCCGGGTTTGGCACCAGTTTGTTGCCTTCTGGAGCAAGGCAGGCGACCTGGTTCAGACGAACAGCACGGTGGCCCACTCACCAGGGCCACTCGTGCCAATGACATACGCAGACATCAATGTGATGGACGGTCAAAAGGCGTTTATTATCTCGTCTCTTGGGTTTTTATAGTCTAAGGGGTCTCTACATCAGCATGAGTCTGTCTTTACCATCTATGGTTAGTAAGAGGTGGACTGTTACTGGGTAGGGGATGGAAAGTTACTGGAATTTGGTTAAGGGAGGCTACCCTCCTATGTTAGTTTCTTATCTATGGGAAGCAGATGGTCTTATCTAAGGGGATCAGAGGGTCCTGGCTTTCCGTGACATCGCGAGATCTTCCGCAGCGCCTTTCCCTGTCTACCACACCCTGGGCAAATCTTGTGCTGGGAGTGGGCAAGCATCTCCCTGGAGGTGTTTTCTGCTCTCCCAGAAGGAGCCGAAGCAGCCTGGCTTCTGATGCTGTGCTCCGAGGGTCTGCCCAGGCGCAGGAAGCCCGAATGTGCTGTTTCCCCGCAGGAGCAGAGTGCCAGGCTGTGTGTGAGGCTGAAGATGCTGCGATGGGGGGGATGCAGCGATGCTGAGCTGAAAGCAGCGAGTGCCGCTTAGTGCCGCCGGGCTGAACCGCACCGGGGCTCCGCGGGAGCTGCAGCCTCCCCTGGGCTCGGGAGGGCACCTGGACAGCCCAAATCCTTCTCCCCCGGGAGCCTGGCACCCGCACGAGCGGCCAAGGCTCCTGTCGGGTGTTTGGCACAGAGAAAATCGCGGATGCAGCAGGATGCTGCCATAGGGAGATGCTGAGATGAGGCTGCCCGTGCTCAGAAAGGGAAGGGGCAGGGGATGCAAGAAACGTCTGGAAATGCCCGTGGAGGGTTCAGAGAGGAGGGAACCAGACTCTCCTCAGTGATATCCAGTGACAGGAGACACGAACTGAAACATGGAAAGTTCCATTAAATCACAGGAAGGAAATTCACTGTTCAGGTGGTGAAGTACAGGAACAGGTTGTCCACTGTAGCATCTCCCTCCTCAGAGACATTCAAACCCGAGTGGACACAGTGCTGGGAAATTTAACTCTTCTTGAGCCATGCTGTGACTGTGACTATCATATCATTTTTTCCACTTAATGGAAAAAACTCCAGCTATATCATTGTCATGTCTGAAGTGGTTAACTCACACTGAAAAGCTCCTTTCCATGCAAAAAAATACAGTAGTTTTTCTACTTAATCAAATATATTGCCTTTCCTAGAGCCCCAGTACCAGTAAACAGCGATGTTTCAGCTGATTGGGCAGCTTGTGTGAGAGGTGACATAATTTGAGTCAGTTTTCTCACACAGAGAGGTTTTTCCACCCGGGAAACCCATTGCCAGCAGGTGGCAACCACGCCAAAGCCAAATTCCTGGAGAAGGTTTGCCTGGAAGAATGTGTTCTCCTTCATTGTTCTACCACAGCTAGCACCTTTAATATGGAGAAGGCAACAGAGTGATCTTGTATACACACATCTGTTTTTAGTTTTCCATCAATTAAATTGGAATCCCGAGGTATTGAGGGTTGTCAGTTTGGGTGTTGGGGTGCTCAGGGCACTGAATTTCCCCGAGCAGTCTCACCTGGGGTCTCCACCCACACCCACCCATGGCTCTGGGAGCCCATTTAAGCTGAGAACTGCAGCCTCCTTTCCTTTTATGTTCCCTGTACTGCCTTTTCCTGGGAGAATTTGGACAGGTAAGACCCAAGCTTGGTGCCTGGGGTTGGGGGAAAGCTTAAAAGAAATATTTTAGCTATGACAGCCTTCCTAACAGCAGTAAGATACAAACTTCACTACTAGCAGGGCTAAAGGGTGTGAGAATGAGTTTTCCAAGCTTTCTATATGGAGTTTCTGATCTCCAGACTCTTGCAGTCAAGTCCTTTTGTTCCAATACTTTTGTTCAAGTATTCTGACTATTTATCTGTGAAAGAAGAAACTTTATATCTGCAGTGCTCACTACAGTCTTACTTATGGCTTACAAACCACCTTAATTTTGTTACAAACCTGCTGTGTTTATTTTATAATAGGCAAAAACCAATATATATAGCAAAGATATGGCACAAGTAGCATAAATTTTCTCTTGTGAAAGAAGGACCAGTCTCTTTATTCCCCCATGAGGTTTATTTCATTACTCACTCTTAAATAAATATGTATTTGACACTTTACAGGAACAACTAGTTCAAAATTATTTCTAACACAAGTTCTCACAGTTGTTATAGTATTTGTATGGTGTGCTGTTTGGCACCATTTTTGAGACTCAAATCTTCCTTTTGGTCTAAATTTAACAAGTCAGAAAAGAGGAAATTTGTGGTGGGGTGGAAGATGGACAATCCTTCAAAATCAAAAGAAAGCCATAACACACAGGAACATACACGAACATTGAAAATAGTTTCTTTTCTCTTCTAAATACTCATCCTCTCTTTTACAGATGTTTCATTGAAAGTGCTCATTAGCTCTGCTCCATTAAACAATCCTCCCTAATAACTCAGTGATAAAGAACTGAGCTTTGCACTCCTCTGGAAATTGGTCTCCAGCCTGTCCGTGCTGTACAGCAGATGGCAATAAAGGACCACTCTGTGGCAGAAGCACACCCCTGAAAAGGAAATGTTCTGTCCTTAGTAATTCAGGGGGTGAAATTAAAATCAGGGTCTAGAAATGCAAGTTGGTGGGAGCAAAGAGGGGAAATACAAGAGTTGCAAGTGGGCAGGACAAAGCCTGTTGCTGATGAGGGTTACAAACAGACCACACATTACATATAAACCAAAGAAAGGACGTTGTGCATTCATTGGCCACTCCTCCAGTCTGCAAAGTTTCTCCTGAAAAACCCTGGAAGGGCAGGGACCTGCCAGGCCCAATCCCCTGTTCAAGAAGTTCTGCATTCCAGCAGCTTCCGGAAACTTTTCCGAAAACTGTCATCCAGGAAAGCGTACAAGAAAGGATTCAAGCATGAATTGGCATAGCTTAGGCTGGTGATGAAGTAGGATATCCCAATGACCATGGAGGTCTGGGGTAAGTCAGTGGTCAAAGCCACGATGGTAGCCAGGTGGAAAGGGGTCCAACAGAAGAGGAACACAGCCAGGACTATGAAGACCATGATGGTGACTTTCTTCTTGGCTTTGTCCAGGGCTCTGGCATTGGAGTTCAGGTGCATGTTCCTCAGCTTGTAGAGCATCATGGTGTAGAGGATGCAGATGGTGGATAGTGGAATGGCAAAGCCAAGGATGAGGGTGTAGATCCTGCTGGCTTTGAACCAAAACCTCTCCGGCTTGGGGAAATTGAGACCACAACTCTTGATCTCCAGGTCGTCAGTGTAGACATTGGCAAAGATGATGAAAGGGAGGACTATGATGGTGACCAGGATCCAGATGCACAGGCTGACAATCCTGGCTGCTCGGTACGTGCGGTGGGGCATCCTCTTGGACCTGACCGTAGCCAGCACCACCAGGTACCTGTCTATGCTCATCACTGTCAGGAAATAAATGCTGGAGAAGATATTGTAGTGATCTATGGACACGATGACCTTGCAGAGGATTTCTCCGAAGGGCCAGTAGCGGAGGAGGTGCTCTGCAATATTGATGGGCAAGACAAGGGTGAACAAGTCATCAGCGATAGCGAGGTTCAGGATGAACATGTTGGTCACAGTCTTCATCTTGGGGGCCTTGAGGATCACATAGATGACAGCAGTGTTGCCTGTGAGCCCCACAGCACAGATCACAGAGTAGATCACGGGCAGGACAATGTAGAAATCAGCTGCCTGCTCTTGGAGGGTGAAGTTGAACCTCATGCTGTTTTCCAGGTAGCAGCTGTTGCCTGCGTTGCTGCAGGAGCTGTTCAGATCATCCCAAAAGATGTTTCCCATGCCTATTGACCACAGACCGCCTCCAGATACCACTGAAAGCCTCACTAGCCCAGAAGTGAGAGGTTTTTTGTTTGGTTGGGATATTTTCCCCCTCCTGTGAGAAGCAGCTGTTACCTCATTTAGATGCAGCTTATTTTCAAAGGTGAGTTGTGAGGCTTCTTGGACCACCTAACTTACCTCTCCCCCCCGTTGGAGAAGTTAGATTTTGAAGTGGTGATGGGAGAAGAAAATGTTTGGAAGACATAAGGCTCCATGAACCAAGAAAACAAGAGAATAATGTCTTTCTAAAGAAGTCAAGGAACTCTTCTTTCTGAGAGCATTCCGGTGAGCTTTGGCTTTTCTTTGCTGGGGGAGTTGAGCGGCTCTCATTCAGCTGTCTAAAGTGACAGTTCTTTTGGGGCTGGCAGGAACAAGGAGGCAGAAGGGGGAATTTCGTGCCTGGCTGGCTGTTCACAGCCCTTGGAGGACTGGAGGGATGGCTGCAGTTTCTCTGGCACAGCTCTTGCTTTCCGTGCTGGAGCAGAAGCGTTCCAGTGGTTAATTAGCGCCTGCCTTTGTGTGGAGTTCAGGCTCTTCATGGACAGCGATTTCACAAACAATGAAGAAGTTTCTGACACTGCTACTCCCCACTCCCAGGGTCCCCTAGCAAAAGAAGGAGGGGGAAAAATAGTTCAGGGAGTATTTCTGAAATTAACATTTAAAGGGGATTTCCCTGCAATCAAAGTACACCTTTAAGCAAGGGTGAGTTATGAACTTACTCACTCTGAAAACCATCCCCAGTACGAACAACTGGCAGCCCCCCAAATTTGGCACAGATAGACAAAGCTGTACATCTCAGAAGTTCAGGATTAATCGGGGAAGAGAGAGAAAAGTACCCTGAAAGAGACACAGCAGGAATCATCTCACCTGTAGCAGTCACCACATCCATCACTATTGCCTGACCCATACTTCCAAGAATTCCTCCACAGGGAATGAACAAAAAACCGACCCCTACCCCCCTCCACTGTGAAGATCAAAGGTTTGGCAACCGGTCCCAGGCTCTGCAGAGAGAAGTGCCTCACTTCTCCTGCCTTTTGTTGTCGCACAGCAGTAAAGTGAGCTGGACTGCCGGCGCTGGGGATGGGGAGTGAAGTGTCCCTTACCTGGGAAGTGGCTCCTCTGCCTCCTCCAGCACCTGCTGCTCTCACTGGTGAGCCTCTTCCCTCTGATCCGAGCTGGAGGAGGGTCTCTGGGCTGCTGACGTACGGGGATTTGCAATCAGATCAACACGATGATTCTGTGTGTGCGTGTTGTGTGTCTGACCAATTAGCACTTGCTCGGATCGGGGAAGGGGGGAAACAAGGGTTTTCTCTCTGCAGGGTTATTGAAAGAGTAAATACGGTGAATGTTTCCTTCAGGAATGAGGGAGATGTGGAGGGACACAGGCAGCACTCAGGACTGGCTAAGTGAGGGATGAAAGGATGGGAAGCAGGGGGGTTAAACTGCTTCAATAGGGAACAGTGGCTGGTTTTAACAAAGGGAGCAGGAGGAGGGTGAGCTACATTACAACGCGCAAAATAAACAAATAAACAGATGTACCTTGCCAGATCTGTGCTGTTTTCGGCTGCTCTGGGGAAGTTTGGCTGAGTTCCTCCAGCTGGGTCTCTGATCCGGCTTTGGAAATCCAGTGAAATCCTTCAGATGCGCATCAGGAGGTGCAGGAGTCCCGTGAAGCTTCTTGGAAATGCACCCCAGGTTATAGAGCAACAATGTAAGATCACTTTACCAGCATGTCCCTAAAGAAAAAAAAAAGAAAAAGGAAATCAAGAGTCTTTTGATTCTCTTTTAGTCTTTTAAGTATTGCCTGACCTTTGTTTCGAGACAAAGCAAGGGAAAACAGGAATCCATCACTGCCATGCCTGGCTGAGTGCATTAAACCAGGAGGGCCAGCTCATAGATCTGAGCCAGTAGCCAAGAAGTGTGTCTGACTTTGCTCCTCTTTTTGGATGTTTTATATTTTTCTGGCAAGATTATTGTGCACCAGTAGCTGGGTGGGAGTAAAACATTTCATTGCACTTCTTAAAGACATGGCTATAACTGACTTCAGCAGATGGGTTTTTTTTTTTTTTTAATGTACAACTCTTCAAGATATTTCCTTGACCAAAATCTAAGCAGACATTGGGCTTAAGGAAAATTAAACAGGAATTATATTGTCCAATTATATTGCATAGGAATGATATGGATGATACTTCTTCAGATGAAACACCCCTGGAGCTTTCTTCTTGCCTGTCTTGGGAAAGCTGGTGTGGTTTATAAGGAGTTGTAAATGAAGCAAGGCTTTGGTAGGTCTGCAGGGGGAATGCAGTTTCCAGGAATTGCTGTTGTCTTTTTTCAGAGAATAGCATACAGAAGGCAGAAAAATTCAGGAGAATGTGATGTTACATTTGCTGATCTGTAACTATTCCCTGGGACAAAAGGGCTTTAAAGTATTTTTCATCCACAATCCTTTGAGGCTTTCTGTTTTTCAGCATAAAGTATATCTCTGGTCTCTGGGATAGTTTAAAAGCTGTTCTTTTTTTCCCAATCTATATTATCTTGGAATTAGCTGCCATGGCCAGGGGTTGTGTGCCTGGGTGCTGTGTGTTTCAGGAGCTGTGGTGCTGATAATGGTTCCTTGTGCTTTTACCCTCTGTCTTGTGCCTTACTCCTCATTATCCATAGTGAACATGCTCTCCGTGCCTTGGTTAGGATGTGCTTGATTAAAATAACCTGTCAGAGGTGAGATGGAGACTAATTAAAGCTCATTGCCTGGTGTGGGTAGAGGGGCTTTTGCTTATATGCCCCAAACAAATTACTGGCACCTCCTTTCAGAACTCCTTGCCTGGTTCTCCAATAAAACTTGTTTGCTTTGGGGAGGACAATTGCCAACAGATCTAAATTCATGTAGGGAATTGCTTTGCAGTAGGAACTGTTCTATCAACAGAGAAAATATTTCTTCTGTGCATCTCTGGGCTCGACCAGGGCCAGGGGCTGTGCAGAGGGGAAACAGATCTATTTATATTGGTGTGATGAGGAGTGCTTGGAGAGAATGTTTTACTCTTCTTGTCTTCTCTGGCTGGGCATCCCTTAATTATAAATATTACAGCGGCATAAAGCCCTGGAAATCACTGGTTTGGAAATGCTGCTACAAAGGGCACGAGCTGCCTGGACCTATTTTTGTGCCAACAGCTCCATCATCAGCACAGTGAAGCAGGGACAAAGAGTTTATTCCTGGCAAATCTGTGCCATGGAGATGGACTTTGCCTCTTGAAGCCCATGTTCACACTGTGCTGCTTGGGTCAGCTATGCAGACAAAGAAAAGGCAGCATTTTAGGGAGCGGAAATCCCTGCCAATGCTAAATCAGTGCTGCTTTATTGCCTTCCTAAAGCTGATGCGCTGCTGGCTCCAGACAAAGGCCATCCACCATTTTGGAATTATGGACAACCTGTTTTGTTGGGCTCCTGCTGCTGTCAAGGAGTCAAGTTCATCTCAAGGACACAGATATACAATCAATAATCTGTTTACCAAAACAAAATGTTCTCGGCTGGCTGTCTTGCAGTCACTGGTTATTAAGGTGATTTATTTGTATGAAGTGTTCAGGCTTTTAAAAGCATTGCAGGTTAATAATAGAATCAGGGAGTAGTTTGGGTTGGAAGGGACCTTTAAAGGTCATCTAGTCCAACCCCCCTGCAATGAGCAAGGACATCATCAACCAGATCAGATTGCTCAGAACTCAACCATCCCACCTGACCTTGAATGCTCCCAGGGATGGGGCATTTACCACCTCTCTGGGTAACCTGTGGTAGTGCCTCACCATTCTCATTGTAAAGAAATTTCTTTCTTATATCTAATTTAAATCCACCCTCCTTCTGTTTAAAGCCATTCCCCCTTGTCCTACCACAACAGGACCTGCTGTTCTGAGAAATGTCCAGAACTGATTACATCAAATGGGCTGAAATTGCTTCTGGTAAGGTAAGTGTGCCTGGTCAGGCTATTTGTAGGATAACACTCACCCACAAAGCTGGGATGTCCTTCTGCTTCCCCCCAAAACCTTCCCAGCCTTATTGAGCCAGGCTGGCTTAGGCAGGTGATGGTGCTCACCTTGTAGGACAGCTCAGGGAACCAGGCAAGAGCTGCAGGGCAAATGTCACTATCGGTAAACTGGTGAATTGTGGCAAAGAAAGTGCTTTTGAACGGTGATAATTGTCACAGATCCAGGGGCTGGTGACACATCCTGCCCGCCTGAAAGCTGCAGTGAAGGCAAAGGGGTTCAGGAAGCGATTTAAGGAAAATGGGAGTCCATAAACAGCCTGTTTTTGTCAGAGAAAGCGCATATCAATAACTGCCCCATCTGGCTCTGCAGGGGAGCAATCCACACAAACCGTGCAGCAATTTCCTCAGACCAGCTGTGATGGGGAATAAAAGCTGCAGCCCTGGGAGCTGGTGGGTGGCTGGCTGGAGCTATTTGCTCCCTGCCAGCCAGGAAAGAGGTTGGGAGGCTCCTGCAATGGGTTACCCTCATTCCCAGCACTTCTTGGAGACCCTGGCTCTTTTACCACACCTTCCCCAGCCCCACCAGTTGTGGAGGGAAAGTGGCATTGCAAGAGGCTGCCTGGCTGCCAGCAGGAGCTGTGCTGGCAGGTGTGTTAATTAAGGGAGCTCTGGTAGAGTACTGGTGACAGTGGGAGCAAGGACACGGTGCCAGTCTTGCTGCAGTTAATACCTAACTGTGAGAATCTGAGTGCAGAGGGAATGCTGCTTTCAACACCCTCGTTTCCTCTCCCACTCCCCCCTGGTCTGGGTTCCAGCAGCCTTGCTCCAGAGAGAAATTAAAATCTGCTTCCATTCCAGGATGCTTTTACTCTCCAGCATTTATTCCTGCTTTTCTCCAGGGCTGGAAGTGAGGGCGTACTTTGGTTGGTTTGCTGCCCTGAGCCAGCTCAGTGTGCTGAAAGCAGAGCCCTTTGGAAGAGGGAGATTTCTGGAAGTGGACTGTCCCTTTTCCAGTGCTGCTCATCACCTTTGTGGGGTGTGAGGGGCTCAGGGCAGTGGCTGGGGCTTCCCTTGTGTCAGTGCTGCCATGAGGAGAGGGCAAAAACTGTCCCATGGCTCTGACTGTGCCAGAGGTGCTGCTGCCTCATCCTCCTGAACTCTGGAAGCAGGAGAAGCTAATCTGCTGCATCCATCTATGGGTCAGTTAGTCCTCTGGACTTGGAGCTTTTGTGCTTCCCTATCTCAGAGTTCTTCCATTAGCCCATGTGAGTGACAACTTTTGTGTAATTTGTCTGTGGGACCTGTGAGGAAAAGGCCTTGGATGTGATGGGATCTGGTGCTGCAGTACTCTGGGGTACAGCTGATTGCTTCCTTTTGGAGTTCTCTTGGCCATGGATTTATTAACAGGGCTCTGTTTCCTGCTGCTTGCCTTTATCAGATGTGCACAGAGTGTGTGCAAGGGCATTCCTCAGCGCAGCTGAAGATTAAAACATAAGGAGGAATCCTAGTTTGAAAGGATGAGAAAACAAAACCAAAATAAAAAGATATTTTTTACCCAAAGTTAGCATGAGTCAGCGGGTAGGAATCAGCTCTTCCCTGGATCCCTGTCCTTCCAGTGCTGCTGGCAGATGAGGGTGTCCTGCAGTGCTGTGATCCATCAGCATTCCTGGCAGGAATATACATTATTTAGTTGCCATTAAGCTGGTTGTAACACAGCTGCTAAGAGCCCTTGGTATCTGCCACGTCCAAGTGAGAGGAGTTGTTATTTTGACTTTTTTAATGCCATCTGAACTTTCACTTGTGAAAAGTCACCCTTTCTGTCATTGCTTGACCTGCTTGGAAAAGCTGTGACTCTTTACAAACATCAGCACTGCAACAGGGCTATAATGCATCCTTGGAAAAACAGCCAGGAGCCCTTCAGGGATCTCACCGGGGAGCAGGCTCTGTGCAATATATTCCAATATCTCTAAGCAACAGCTTAATGTGTTGCCTTGTCTGCTTAAGTAGCAGAGCTCCTCTGGCCTAAAAGCCTCATCACCAGAGGGTTATGGAGTGCAAATTGCTGCTGAATGAATTTGCTGCTTTGTTCACTCTGGTTTCCCTTCCCTTTTGTGTGTGCTATGACAGTGAAATGACTCATCTTCACCTTAAGATCATGTTTTGGAGAAATGGTCTAATATTTTGTACAATGCTCAATGTAAAAAACCCCAAACCAACAAAACAGATGAAATCTGTTTCCTGGAACAACGTTTTCCAGTGCAATTACACAGAGCCAGCTCCTTTCTCCACACTCTTCTGGGCAACAGACATTGCGGAGTACAAAGTTTACAATACCATCAACTATTGTAAGGAAAAGAGGGAAAAGCAGAAGGAAAAGAAGCAAAAGCAGGTTTGAGCTTAGTGAAACCTGATTCTGGCTTTGGGCTGCAATAATTTATTACAGCTCTGTTTTACAATTAATGCCAGCCTGACCTACTTAAATAGAACATCATAATTCTTGTGGCCATGTATGTGGTCACGAAAATTCAGTGCTAAGAGCGTGAGCTATGTTGGTTATGTCAGTGTGATGGAGAAAAATGTAATTTGGATAACTCAGGTGAATTGAGTAGGAAATGGTGTGCTATAAAATGCATTAAAAAAATTTAAATGCAAAAGATAAAAGGAAAAGGGAAGGGATTACTGCAAGATGGGGTTTATGGCTGGTGCTCTCTGCTTATCGGGACCCCATGGTCATGGCCATAGTGGGGATGTTAGGGACTGGATTCAGTGTGGGTCCCAGAAACAGCCAAAACAGCAGTGACAGTCAGGAACACCTGGCTCTCCTTTCTTTAAAATCTGATTTCAGGCCCAAATTTAATTCCCTGGGGATTTAAGCTGTGAGGTCTTTGAGTCTGTGTGCTGGGTAAATAAAGCCCCCATCAGAAATCATATTAATGCAAATTATAGGTGACCACACCAAAAAGAAGTTTTGGATGCTTATGGAGGAGAAGCAGAAAAAGCAAAGAAATAAAGATACTTCTGTGTTTTCCACAGGGAATAATTTCTGAAGTGCAGAGCTCACCAGGCCATGCAGGGCCTCCTGCCAAGGGGAATGATTTCAGACAAGTGCTGACTGTGTGGGAGAGGGTGTTTTGTGTTAGAGGGCTGAGTTATCACTGAAGTTTTTCACTTCTAATACTTGGTAATATCAGTGTCATTTTGTCAGTAAGGAGCACACTCAGTGTCTGAGACATCTCCATCTCCACCTGCTTCACAACTCCACTTGAAGGCAGATGAAAATTATTTCCTTGTAAATGACGTGTTTTCAACAAATTCTGCAAACCCTTGCTGAGGCTCCTTGCCATGAAGTTGATTTTCTATTTATTTTTTCCTATTTTTTTTTCTAATTAAAAGAATTGCTTTCTTGCAAATGTTAGGTAAATTTTTCCCTTCCTGGGATGTCAGGAGGTGCACATCCTGTACAGAAACACTCCCCAGCTGCATCAATAACCTTTTTGTACTGTTCAGTGAGTCCTAGAAAACTGCAGAGCAGTTTTGTGTCTCTGCAGGTTACTTGGCAATCAATTCTCCATCTCTGATAAATCCTAATTTACAGGGAGGATGTGACGAACTCCCTCCTCTGCAATCAGGAGTTGGCAGTGCCCATTCTTCTGCAAATTTATGGGTTCAGCAGAATAATATCATAGGAACAGAGGTGTTGTGCAGCATTCCTGCTTGGTTTGCTCCTCATTTCATGGGGCAGACAGCAGCATTCTACAGCCCTAAAAAGGGCAGGGAATTTTCTGGACTGGGAAGAAAAGCATCCTTGAGAGAGGCAGAATATGATGCTGTTACCCATGGCTGGTTTTCCCCCCTCTGTTATCAAATTTCCCTCCCTTGTTGCCCTGGGGCACCTGAGAATGGGTGATGTAGTGATGTTTTCCATAATGAAATCAGTCAAAGAGTTTGTGGACTTCTTTCCAGCATGAAAACGAACCCTGTTCTGCTGGTTGTATGAGGGAAAAATTATTTCAGGCAGAAAGAGGCAAGAAAAAGGTGAGAGACCAGTGAATTTTTTTCCATGTGGCTGCAGGGAGGGAGAACAATTGTGGTGTGGAGATGCATTGTTAATGTAAAAGCCACAAAAGCAACCCAAACAGTGAGTAAGCATCACTGGAACTGCACCTCTGTCAGTAAGGGATGGATCCCTCCTGCTCTTTCTCTTGCCTGGGGCACCTGTGTGGGGCTGGTTGTCCCTGTCATTTACCTTTCGATTGCACAACCATTTCTTAGAAAACAGTTGACTCTTCAGACTCTCCTGGGCATTCAAGTGAGTCCAGGAGATGTGGGGGTGAGCTGGTAAGTGGGTTTGGATGATCTTGGCTGTTAGGTGTTGCTACGTTTCCTGATGCTGGTCTCCAAAGCAATCCCTGGCACGCTGCTTTTGTGGAAGGCAGAAGAGCTCATGAGAAAAATGCACTTGAAATTACCTGTTCTGGGGAAATGCAATGAATTTTCTGCTAGGAAGGGCTTGTGAAGAAAGATGGAGCCTGAATTAAGGATCTGCCCTTGTGGGAGTCCCTTACACTGACACAAAGCTCTCTGTGCCTCTCAAGAGGGTTGCCACCATGCAGAAACATGTCACTTCGGTGCAGGGAGGGGGATTTGACATCACAAAACATCGAGGGAAAAACGTCGAGGCAAATTCTCCTTTTCTGGTCAGGAAAACCAGAGTGTGTGCCTGCTGTGTTCCACGAGCAGCAAATCAATTGCTGAGGGATTTCTGCTGGGAGATTTGTGCTTTATGAAATTCCTGCCAGGGACAGAGGACTGGGGAGCTGGAAACGATAGCGCTGTCTTCCTCCCCTCTGCTGCTTTAATTGTTTGTAGTGATTTAATAAGCAGCACTATTCTTCCCTGCAGCAAACACAGACAGGTGGCATTTTATTACCTTTATTAGGGCCCCTGTTTGGAATTTCTTTGCTGTATTTCCTTCTTTGCAGGCTTGGCCCAAAACTTGGAGAGATCAGTGCGAGAACTGGGCTTTGTGCTGTCAACATTCTGAGTGTTGAGCCAGCACCAAATCCATGCAATTATATGGGAAGGAAATAATAAGGACAAATGACATGATTTAAACATTTCCTTAAACGAAGGAAATGCTCCTGGCTTTGGCATTTTATGTACACAAATGCACACCAGAAGAGGAAGAGCAAAGCAGGTACAAGCTCCCAGTACTTGCAGAAGAATGAATGGAAATAACTTCCTGTTTAGGCTGGAAATTAGGAGAAAATTTGTACCCATCACAGGGATGTTGAAGTGGAGCAGCTGCCTAGTGACAACAGATAGGCGGAGAAGTGAAACCCCAAATTAAAGGCTTTTAATGTGGAGTTTTTTGGATACTGAGGTCTTTACAAACAGATCATGTGAGTCCATGGGCAATGCAGGTGGATTCCCAGGGGAGCATCCCTGTCCCGTACCAGGGATCGGCTGCCCTGGTCCCACAGAGTGATTTGGGTTGTACCTGATGGCCCAGCAGAGCTTGGGGAAATGCCTCAATGTTTGTTGGATTTGAATGGCATTTGGGTCAAATCGAGTTTCTCCTCTGAGGAATGGAGTCTTGAACTCTCACAGGTTTCGCTTGAACATTTCTTTAATCTGTCCCCCACCCCAAAACCCCCAGCAGATCCCCTGCTCCTGCCACTCTGTGTCTCCCACAGCTGAGATCCTCAGAGCTTTTCCCTTACACTAAAAGAACTGGAAATTGGCTGGGTTTTGTTACCTCTTGGCAACAAAATTGTCTCCTATTGTGCAGCTCAGGGGGAAAGAAACCTCTTCTTCCCTTCAGTCTGCTGCCACAAAGTGTTTGGTTCCTCTTTGTGAAGAACCAGGAAGAAACACTTCTTTTTAAGATGAGGGAGCCCAATTCAATTCCCTTATCATTTTGAGCAAAATAACTCAGTTATTTATGTTGAAAGTCACTCCAAAATTTTGAAGAGATCTTTTTAGAAAATATTTCTCTTGGTGACTGATTATGAGTGGGTATGGGAAGAAACTCTTTGCATTGAACCACTCAAAGCAGTAATTTCTTCCCAAAGAGTAGATGTAATTACATTTTGTGGGTGAAAAAAATAAGTAGTAGTGGACCAAAGGAGCTTCAAGCTGATCTCTATTTGCTGCCAATGACTGAATTAAATGCACAGGGTTCCTATCAGCTCTGCCAGACAAAACGTTGTATTTGGGTTATTGGGGGTTTTGTCAGAAATCTTTGTAGCATGAATAGTTCATGGACTTATCTCTGCTGGCTTCAGCCATTCCTGCTGTCCATCATATCTTGCTATTATAAGGCAGCTCTTTTCATTATGTTGTCTTTTAATTCAGATATCTGAGCCTTTTTCTACTTCTAGACCCACTTTTCAGTAGGACAAACATTTTCTTATCTGTGAGTGTATTCAGTGGTAGCCACACAAGTGAAGGTAAGGAGCTGGCAGGTGATAATTTATGAAACTTTCTATAATGGAAAAAACTCAGCATTCAATTTCCATCTCCTTAGAAATCTCTATTTCTTTTCTTGTCTCTTGTGCTCTTTGTGGCTGGTCTGAGTTTAGTGCTTGGAAATGCAATTATATGGATTCCAATTCTTTTGAGAGAGAATAATCTTGTATACAAAGCCAAATAAATTTAATTTTTCAATATTAGAGCAGTTTGACATCCAGGTTGGGGACCTGGCAGTGGTTAGTGCCTGGCCAGCCTCAGAACACAGAGTTTGATTTAGGTGAAACTTCATTCATTGGAGACAAAGTAAAATTGCCTCTTATTTGCTCAGCACTAAAAATCCATCTGAAGCTGATTGCCAAGACTTGCTGCTGAATGATGGGATTAACTCCTGCAATGGCACCATGAAATGAGAGATGGGGAGAGGAATATTAAAAAAAGGCATTTCCAACCATGTGCAGGCCCTCATGTCCTGCTGTTGGCTTGGTCCTGTCAAAGGGGCTGATTTTGATGGTTTTAGAGGCACTAACCTGGGCAGTGAAATGCACCTCAGGCAGCAATTGCTTCTCTGGTGTCTGCAAGTGCCTTTATCTCCCTTTGTACTCCTCAGAACTGAAATCCTGCACAGACTGAGTGAATCTGAGGCTTTGGGAAGGCTCAGTGGTGATAGATTTTGGTGAGACTTGAGTCAGGAGATGGAAGCAGCAGCTGAAGATGCTGTAATCTTCATCCTTGGGCTCTCCTGCAGGCTGATGCAGTGTGAAGGAGGCAGGGATTCCATAAAGCAGCTTCTGTAGCTCCTGAGGGAAAAAAAAAACAAGTGGAAAGTTCTTTAATTTTTTAGAGTTTCAGGCTGTACTGCACCTCAGGGCCAGGCTCTGCCCCTCTCTGCTCCAGCTGGTGCTTCCCTCTGTGTTTTTTATTTGCAAACCACCTCTCTGACCAGCTTCCACTTTGCTTTAAAAATTCAGCACCACATTTGTGGCTGAACGGGTTCCAGAGCTGGGGAAAAGGGTTTGAGATGCAATTTGCATCACAGAGTTGTTACAGCAGGGAAATTGTCCCATCCCTCCTGTGCCTGGAGCTGCTAATCTTGTTCTAAACATTGAAAAACTCTTCAGCTTCTCTCATTATACCTAAATTTGATTACTGCTTTGATTTCACACCTCTTTCACGCAGGCTCTTCCTCTCTCCTTGGCTGGAATTCTCTGAAAAGATAAATTTTATCAAGCCTTGGGACAGTTCCCATCATCTATCTCTGCTCCAAATGCTGCTTTTAATTATCTTGGCAACCTGAGCAAGAGGGAAACTGGGAGGAGTTTTGTGAGAAGAAAAGGAAGGCACAGAGGCCGAAGTGTAAATGCAGAGTCTGGGTCACCAGAGTCTGCAGTGTTGAGGGGGTCTGGGCCGTGCAAACTGATGTTTTTCTCTGGGAATGGCTGATTCCTTCTGTATCTTCTCCTGAAATTCCTGTGCAGGAGTGCTGGTGCTGGAACTGCAGCCGCACAAACTCCCCATGGAGCTGTGTGGGACACAGTGGGAATCATTTATTTGCTGCTTTTGATGAAAATTTGTGACATGAACCTCCGTGTCAGGGAGGTGACACGTTAATGCTGCTGCTGTCAGACAGTGCCCACACACTGTGTCTGGAGACAGCTCAGGAGAAGATGAAGAAAAACCAGGATTAAATCCCATGTGCCACTGAACTCTATCAGAGATAAACTGCTTGGAGTGAAGTCTGTGAAGTGACTGGGGAGAGCTGGATGAAAGGGACAGCTCTGAGAAGTGTGTGGTACGTCAGTGATGTCCTAACACTCATCTTTGCACAGAGATGAAAAAGTATCAGTTTGCATGGCCTGAGTGTCTGGGTGTGGAAACTGTGTGTTGCACAAGCTGTGCTGAGCTCATCTGGCTCTGAAATATCATCTCTGCACCTTAGCCAGGAACAGCAGCAGAGTTCTGAACAGATTAATAAAAATCAGTCATAACCCAGAAGCAAACCTTGGCAATACACATCTGTGGCAGGTGAGGAGACCAAAAGCTTTCATTATTGTTCAATAAAAAAATCCTCTCTCTTGGCATTAAAATGCTTTAGTTTCAGCTCTGCCCCAGACTATCAATGTCAAGTGTTTCTCTGGCTGTTGGGGGTAGGTTCTCCCCCATAGCTCTCTGCAGGTTGGTGCTAATTAATGATGTTCTGTCAGGTTCAGATGTTTTGGTGCCTGACCAGGGAGTGCAGAACAGGGATTACAAGTGCTGACATTTACTGTACTAGAAAGTCCAAGGGAAAAATTTGTGCCAATTAACATCTTTAACTAGGAGGATCAATTCCTGTTGTGCTTGTACCAGAGTCTCAGCACAGATGGGGTTTCCAAGGGAAATCTTGGTCCATGTAGGGCTGGGGCTCCCTCCAGGCTGGTCCAGCCCCTCAGGGTGCTCAGGAACAGGGGTTCCCCACAGCCCAGTGCACCCTCCCTAGCCCTGGGGCTCCCAAGGGCAGAGCCATGGCTGAGGCTCTGCAGGAGCAGGCAGGCTCAGTCCTGCTCCAACATGGGATCCCATGGGACAGGGCACGCTGGGATTTGCCCCTGCAGCTACCAGGTGTGTCCAGAGAAACTGCAGGGCGGGGGTGACCTCTGTCAGTGGGACCCCTCTGTGCACAGGTGCCCCCACTCCTGGGGTGGCTGTGCCAGCTCCCCCAGGGACCTCCAGCCCTGAGAACCTGGAGCAAGTGGAAACCACAACTTTGCAAATGCTGCCTGTGCCCAATGCAAATGGTAAGAGAACGGGGGTGTGAAAAAAAAATTGTTTATTACAGAATTTTTTATTAATAACAATACAGAACAATTTTAGAATGTAAGAACATTTGCAACAACAATAACAATCTATAGAACATATATACATAAGAACCTATCTAACTAAACTATATTAAATCTATTTGTAGAAGACAAAAAATTCTTCAAGTCTTAAGTCCTAAATCCTATTCTAAATACAAAAAACTGTAGAACAATGTAGAACTGTAGAACTATGTACAAAAGGGTGCCATCGCTGTCTGGAATGTTCATCAGGGGTAGAAGAAAAGCAGGTGTCATGGTTACTGCGGTCAGGCACAGACGGCTCTTCCATGTGTCCCCAGGTTGGCACATGTGGGCAAAGCAGGACTCTGCTACCAGAGCTGAGCTCGGCTGGGTCTGGAACGGAGCTTGAGTGGCCCAAAGAGAGGACAGGGCAGGCAGTGTGTGGCCACCAGACTCCAGTTTGCAAGGTACCACGTCCCTGAGCAGGGACCAGCCTAGCTCCAGTCTGGCAGCAGGGGACCCACTCTGCCTGTGGGGATCACGTGCCTGTCCTGCTGCTGGCATTGTTCTTCACCCCAAAATCATCTCCTCTTCCTCATCTTTTACATCAACGTCCATGTCCTCCATGTGTTCTTCCACTTCCACTTCCATGTCCTCCTCTTCCTCATAAACATCCACCTCCATCTCTTCATCCATATCCGTATCCACCTCCATCTCTTCTCCAGTCTCTTCCTCCATTTCCACATCCTCTACTGTAGGACTCGGGACATCCACCTCCATCTCCTCCACTCTGTCCATGACAGCCTGCAGAGGTTGAAAAACCTCAGAGTGGGGTCCCTGTCCCACACCATCCCCACAGAGCTGCAGCCCACTCGGGCAGCTGGAGGTGTCCACCTCCATGGAATGGCACCATACCTCCCTCAGCTGACAAATTAGACAAAGGATAAACGTGAGCATCTTGAAGTGAGGGGTGACAAAATGCAGGCACCAGGGAGCTCTCAGCACTGATGGGAGTAGCAGAGGGCAGGTGGCAAGAAGGGCGGCAAGAACAGTCACGAGGGTGAGCAGGCGCAGACTGAACGGTGGGCTGACACAAGGGCCAGTGGTTGAGTTGTGCTCTTTGCTGGGGGGTGGCAGTTCCAGTTGGAACGTGGGATGTGACATCACACAGATTCCAAGATTCCAGGGTCAACAGAAGTGGTCACTGGGGATCCCTGAATGGTTGGGCTTGAAACGGACCCTGAAGATCATCTTGTTCCAAGCTGAGCAATCTTCCCCCAGACCTTGGGGGAGCCCTGTTCCCAAGGATGGGGCATGCACAGCCTCTGTGCCCAGCCTGGGCAGTGCCTCACCACCCTCAGTGTAAAACAGCAGCTTCCTTAGATCCACCTTCAATCAGCCTCCTGCAGTTGAAAGCCATCCCCCTTGCCCTGTCACCACAGGCCCTGGTGAACACTCTGTCCCCTTCTTTCCTGTGGGACCCTCCCAGTCCTGCACAGCCACAGTGGGGCCTCCCAGTGTCTCCTCTTTTCAGGCTGAGCATCCCCAGTCCCACTTGGAAAGCAGTCAGTCAGATCAGGGGATGTCAAAGCTGAAGGGTAGCAAATAGCATCAGGAACTGAGAGATGGAAGCTTTAGACCCAGATTTGCCTCTAAATATACAAAATTAATAACAGTGGAGGGGAAGATGGTGGGACACTTGTTCTGTTCTAACTGGTCAATTTTATTTTTTTCTTCTTTTTTGTCATGCTGATGGTTTTTCTGTTTGAAATGAAGCTTGGCACAATGTCCACTGTCTTCTCCATTTGTGAAACACCAAGCAGAGTCTGGGCAGGCTGATGATGCAGAGCAAAACCTGCAAATATACTGGTGATCCTGAGCCTGGGTGTGCAGCTAAACCCAGCCAAAAGTAATTTCTGGAAAGTCAAACCTGGTTTACATTTTCTTGAGTTTGGCTATGCCAACTTTACCGGTCATTTATAAAAAAGCAAATAAAAAATTCAAATCAAAACAGACAAAAACCCAAATAAACAAACCCACGCAAACCAATCAAACAGATAAAAACCCACAAATAAAACCAAAGGGAATAAGGAGTTAGTGTTAGTTGTGAGGATATCACAGCAGGCAAATGGCTGCTTCCCACAGAATCACCATAAAAAGCCACACAAAGCAGCTGCTCCAAAATATACCCAACAGGAGAAAAATAAAAAGTGATAGATGGCAACTTTGGGGGCAGCTCCACATTAAGGTGAAGGATGAGCAGTGGTTCAGACCAGCATTCCCCACCCTCCAGGCTGCTGTTTGCTCCTGATGAAAGACCCTTGCAGGACTGTGGCCCCTCTCAGTGCAGTGTAAATCATCCCCACAGCTCTCAGCTGAGCCACTGGCATTTCCAGAGTGACATCCAGGCTCCATCCTGAGCATCTGTGGAAGGTCCTGAGCATCTTCATGCCTGGAACCACAAAACAGCTCAGGCTCTCCCTGGACTGGGTTTTTAGGGGAGGTTTCCATATCCCTGTGAGATCTGTTCATCCCTCAACACATCTGACTTTATGTACAGTGATGCATCTGGGTTCCTTCCTTGCTCCTGTGTGCCAGTGAGGAAGCATCCATGTGAATGGAGGATGTTGTGCACAGGAACATTTATTCCTGGATTGCCATTTTGCTTCACTGTCACTCAGCTGAACATGGTCCTTTTCTAAGAGGGACTTACAAGAAATGTATAGGAATTTTGGCTCTGAGAGGAGCAGAAAGCACATTTTCTACACCCCATTCCCAGCAGATGCAGTTTCCCTGGCAGAACAGTGATTGCCATTCATCTTCCTGGGAAGATTGTGAAGACATTCAGAGATCACAGGTTCAGCTGGCCTTTGGCTTTGTGTCCCTCATTTCACATGGCCAGTTTCAAGGGCCATTGAAAGAGGCTCATGTTTGCCTTGCTACCCAGAAGTGCTGTAGTTATTTCCAGGAGAAAACAAAAAATTGATTGTCCTCTGGTGTGGTAGAAATCCCACCACAATTGTGACTCTGTGAGCAAAGACAGCCTGTGCTTTTTGGGGCTGTAACAGCTGAGAGTGTGGCACAGCAGTTTTTATATTATTTTTAGAGTGCTGAAAACATTGTTCCCAAAACAATCTTTCTCTCCTGTCTTCTGTCATAAACTGTGGAACAGAGAAAATGGAAAGGAGCAGAGGTTTGTTTAAAATGACTGGGGTTTTTAAAGTCTTAAAACAGTGTCAGCTTGATGCATGATACTTTAGAAATTGGATTAGTAGCACCTATTTCATCCCACCAGAGAAGTGGGATTGAAGACTTCCAACAACAGAGACACTAGATGTGCAAGAGCTCAGTTTTCCACCCCTCACACAAGTGTTTTGCTGTACTATTTTAAGCAGCTCAGCCAGATATATTAAAACATTGCTCCAAACAACAACAGAATGAAAATGTTCCACCAAATGGGGAAAAATAAGAAAAGTGGGCGGCAGCCCTTTCTGAAGAGCTTGTGTTGATTTTGCAAAGTTGGATGCAAACAAGGTTTGCCATATTTCTTTCCTAGAAAAATGTAGATATTTAATAGAAATCTGTGTCTGAGGCTGCTAAATTGGGTATGATTTTAGATCTGGGTGGAGCAGAACAGGTTCCAGAGAAGCTGTGGTTGTGTCACCCTTGGCAGTGCTCAAGGCCAGGTCGGATGGGGCTTGGAGCAACCTGGTCTAGGGGAAGTGTCCTGAGTATGGTGAGTCCATGGAAAGAAACTTTTGGTTTTCCTGAGATGCTGCCCTTGCAAGGGGAGCTCACAAATACGCCATAGTCTGAAATGCTCTGAGCAGAACCCAGCTGTGCTTTCTCACAGGTGATGAGGGATTTTCACTTGTATTTTATGGGGGATTTTCAGAGGGCAGTGCAAGAGCAGCTGAGTGTGTTTGACAGGCAGAGAGGGCCAGTGTGGCAGCAGCTTAATGCAATGGAGCTTTTCCTTCTGTGATCCTGTATAACCTGAGGCACTCTGGGGCTCTTGGACCCGCCAGCTGGGCAAGTTAATCATTGTAACAAGTGATAAATTAACCTGCTCCACTCTCCTTAGCATGGCTGTGATGAGCATTAAGTAAACCAGCGAGCCCTTGCCAAGGTGGGAGCTTGTTCTTAGCCAGGGAGCAGGGAGAAAATATTGCTTGGAGTCAATAAAGCAACTCTGCTTCCCCAGGAAGAGGAAAAGCAGCAATTAAATATGTGAGTGCTGCATGGAATAATTTGCACAAGGATATCTCTTGTCTGCTATGCAGGAATGTTCCCAATCAACTATGCTTCTCCTGACCTTTATTTTTCTGTATTTCTACAAAATCATATAAGACACTCTTGATTTAAAAAAAACCAAAGCACCTTGTGTGGAGGCATTTTTTCCTTTCTTCAGAGTGCCTCTTTCTTTTGGTCCCTCCAGAGCTCTCACTTCATTTCTGCTGTTCCTCAGAGCACAGGCTTACCTCTTTCCTGATCCCCTGGGCTTGTTTTGCCTCTGGGTGTCATGAACACTATTAATTGTGGGTTTTTTCTCTCCATCTTAAATCTGTCTCTTCAAGTGGTTTACCTTCATTTACCTGTTCGAGTGATGGATTTTTCTCACCTTTTATTACTTAGTGCTTTTTCTTCATTCTCTAAACCCAACTTCTCCCTTGCCCTGTGGCTGTTAGATGCCATTATAGGAGCATTCATTCTTTCTCTACTGCTTCTCTCAGCTTTCACAGGGAGCTGAGAGCTCTTTGGGGTTAAACTTGACTCACTTCAGTGCCTTCCTTGATGCTGCCTGTGTACTTGGACACTTTAAGGGAATAAAGTCTCAGTGTGGAGATTACAGCTGTGAAATAATGGCTCTTTTGAAGAAGACAAGAATGCTGTTGTCAATCTTTTCAAGGATAAACTGAGCACCTTCTTTTTGGGGAGAACCAGGCTCAGCTCAGCACAGAGGTGGCTGATGCAGGTACCCAGGTTTGGAGGGAAGGGTGTAGCTCCTGGGGGTGTGTTTGTGGGAGGCTGTAAGGTTTGTGTGGGGTCCTTGGAGCAGTGGGAACACCCCACTGGGAGATGCACAGCAGGAAATGGGTGCACAAAGGGCCTGAAGTGTGACCAGCTTTGGTGAAGCTTTCCATAGGAAAAAATATTTTTACTGGGATTTTGGACAATTTGAGGCTCCTTCTCATATCCTTTGCCTGAGGAAAATTCCCCCTTTGCAAGAGTGTGGGAAATCCTGAGTTCACACTATGAAAAGCCCTGATCATTATATTTTTTTTTTATTTTTCAATGTTGTCATCCCAGCAGGAGTCAGAGAAAGAGAATGTGTGTGACCTGCCTGTCTTTGACTTCGTGACAGGAACAATGCCAAGGGGAAGCTGGTCAGAGGAGCATCACTGCTCTGTCCTTAATTTTCCTGCACAACTGAGGATGACTTAAGGACCAAGGCACAGCCAAGACCTTTCCTCCTCCTGTGCTCATCAAGCAATCAGTGCCTCATCACACCTCAGTTTCAAACACCTCGTTTGCATCTGGCTGACCTTGACTGCCCTCCCTGGATGGGAAGATGAAGAGGTGGAAGTGTGAAAGATTGGGATTTTATGGGTGAGTTGTGAAATAGTGGCTGGTGCAGGCTGGTTCTGTGGAAACATCGTGTGCTGTGCCATGGAGGATGAGAGTAAATGGATTAAACAGGAGATAAAAAGGGCAAGGCACCTGGTTAGCTGCTGTTGAAGAAAATGGTGGGGAAAAAAATACATGTAAGAAATATGTCAGAGATGGTCATTAACTGCACTGCAGGGTCAGAGCTCCTTTAGTAATTGGCCATGTAGTGAATACTAGAAATTATTTAAAAAGTTCCTAAGTGACTGAGGGCTTTTAGTGAATGGTTGGGGGAAACAAAGGAATACTGTTTCTGGCAGAACTTTTATTATAATTTAAGCATCATCCTCTTTCTGAGATAACAGCTGCTTTGAATAAACTGAAATATCTTCTCCATTAGCTCTGGCAGGAACTGGATAAAGCTCTCATTCAGGTAAACTTTAACATATGTCTGTAGAATAATAAATTTAATGAGAGTCATAAAACGTATTGTATGAGTAAGGATTGTGCTTAGGGCAAGAAGAAAGAGTAATTAGGAGTGGACAAAACATGTATTATAGTGGGGAAATTATAATTTATGGTGGTTTAACTAAGCTTAACTAAGCTAAACTCAGCTTAACTAAGCTGAGATAAAAGTCTACCTTTGTTGCAGGCTAAGCTCTATAACAGAATTCTACTAGAGCAAATCTGGTCTACAGACAGACCTTTGGATACAAGTTTACCTCTGGTTCGAGAAAGCTCAGGGCTTGAGCAGCATTTTATGGCTTTGCTCTTGACCCTTGGGCTATAAATGCTCCTGTAAAATTAATGCCTAAGTTATAGCTTCTACAAATTTCTAAGAGTTCCAATGGAGAAAGGTCCACCTGGACTTTGGGGACAGTTTCTCAGAGCAGAACATTTCAAGGTGCCATTAAACTGCATTCAAACTCTCTTTTATTGGGGCATAAATTTCACAGCCTGGTCTATCAGCCTGACACGTTCTTTGAGAAGAGACAAACTTTACAAGCCACTTTAAAAATAATTTCACTGCCAGGTTTGCAGCTCTGAGAATATTAATAAACTGCAATGGCTTTTCACCCTGCAGTAGCCACTAAGTAATTATGATTGTCTGTAGGCAGACTAATGAAACCAGCTGTTAACAACCTAATGAGAATTTTTACCAGCCCTCTGCTCCACAGACACATCCCTTTTCTGTCCCTGATTTTCCTGCACCCAGTGCTTCCCAGAGAAGTTTGATGTTGCTTGATAGTCAGGTAAAAACTGCTTTATTTTGTAGGAGTGGTGATGCTTCACCTGGGCTGCTGCCATGCTGGGGTCACATCACAAAGTCCAGTTTCTGCAGGAGCTGGGGAGCATGGAGAGCTCTGATAGCACAGCATGGCAAAGCTGGAGTGGAGGATTCTGGTTTAGTGTGCCCCTGGTTTAGTGGCAGACAGCATTAGTGATTGATAAATCTTTAGTTCAAAGATAAGGTGTTGCTGTTTTGGCTCTAATCTTAGGTTGCTTTCAACACAGTTTTCCCTGGCACTTAAGATACAGTTCTCTTGCTGTCAGTACATTCCAGATGACCTTTAAAGGTCCCTTCCAACCCAAACCATTCCATAATTCTTTGGATACATGATGAATAGCAACATATATTTTACCCTTATTATGGATGATATTACCTCATGTCTGGCCTTTTGGGGCTCTTTCTTCTCCAGGTCCTTGTGACTACACTCACTCCTATATGCTCTTAATTTTTTCTGTTGCTTACCTATTGCAGAATGAGGCCTTTGTCGGGGATGAGCCATTTGTCGGTGAGGGGAGACTCGGACACTCAATATGAGTGATAAGCAAGTTCCGTTTATTGAAGAGAGCATCAGACACTTATACAGCAAGTAATAAGCTTATGAATATTCTGTAAGCCAAGCAATCTATTGGTTAAACTATACCATCAACTCTTCCTCATTCGTTTGGGCCTACATTCCCTATTTCCCACATCTCTCTGTCTACTTGTTATCATACCCAGCTAGGCCCAAGGACACGCTATCTTGCAGGTGCAAAAACTCAAACTAGCTGTGTTTGGTACTTTCCCAGCTCCTGATCGGCTAACCTGCGAATGTCTACGTGACCTCTGTCATGTAGCCATTTTTCCACAGAAGCCCGCCTTTATGCAGGCACAGGGAGAGTGAGTGTTGAACCAAATCAACTTCCAACACACTGGGCCAACCTCCAAAGAGTCCAGTTTGTTCTGCTGCTTCCTTCACGAACACTCGTTGCCTGCCAGTTTGCATTTTTCCCATTTCTGCTCAAGACTAGGGAATTTGGGATTTTAGACTGCTGTCAGTCTGGTAGCACCCATAACCTGTATTGGGCTATTGAAAACAAAGAGTTGGCATCACTGAATCTCTGGTCTGTTTCATCTCTAAGTTAGGAAATGTTTCCCTAAGCCTTGGTAGCAGTGATCTTGGTTCTAACTTGTATTTTCAACAGGGAATTTCCTGTTTTATATTCCAAAGATTGATGGGGTTTCTCTGTGTCTTTGTAGGGGATGGAAAACCAGAAGGCTGAAGGCCCATCTGTCAAGGAGCCGGTGAAGGAGAGGAACGATGGCTCAGAAGAGCCCCAGGCCACATTGTCTGCTAGCAAACGATACTGAGCACTTTTGTCAGATGTGACAAAGCACATGGCAAGCTTTACATGCCTCTTCCTCAGGAAAAACTTTCTGGCAGAGATGACCAATGCCACAGATTATTTCCTTTCCCTACAAATGCTCTAGGATAAAAAATGTCTACTTGTGCATTGTGCTGAACACAACTTCTCTGGAGGGATTTCCACAAAAATGGAGAGACAAACAGACACCCATTGGTTGCAGCTCAGACGATCCAGTGCAGTGGCAAGGGCAGTGTTGTGGAGGCTGGGAGAGGGCCAAGTTTCTGCTGCCTGATTTGGGACAAGTAAATTCAACCAGGATTTTTTTTCATCTGAGTGGAGTCTTTTTCAGATGGGTGTTTTCATGAGAAATCTGAGTCTGGAAGCAAGATGCCATTCCACAAAGATGCAGTTCTCATCCATGTGGTTTGGCCTGGCTGAATCATGGTTTTCTTACCTTCAAACAGCACCAAGTTTGAGTAGTAAGGAGCAAGGCAATTCCTGAACAACTTCAGTCAACAGGTGTCTGAATGTGGACTTTTTGTCTTGATATTCCTGTCCTTCATGTAATTTGCTTGATGGACAGCATGTTTGGTTTATTTCCCCCTGTGCTGCAATCAGCATTTAAGACAGGAATTGCTCCTTGCTGTCCCTTCATGGCAGTTGCAGAGCTGCTTGTACCTGTTCTCCTCTGATAGCAGAGGGGATTTATTTAGCTCTGTCCTGCTCAGCAGTGGCAGGAAAGTGACCACATGCCTCAGTAGCACAGCTGGCATCTTCCTGTGCTCATGGAAGAGACAGGTTGATCATGAGAATTGTTCCCAGTGGGGTTGTTAAGCTGTGCATCTGGTCTCTAGGGAAGCAAATGAAAGGTGAGTGTAGTTCTGGGATGTCTGGCTTCTGTTTTTATCTCCCTTACTGATTTTATGAATCCTTCAAATATGGCCCTGTTCATCTCTTCAGATGCATCTGAGCCACTTTTCCAGATTGTCATGCCTGGTTGTAGAGACATTTCTCCAGAGTGATGAGTTTCCTTATTCTAAGACACACACGTCCCTTATGAGGAGGCATTTAAACTTGGAAGTAGTGTCTCTCTTTCTGCACAAAGTAATGTGACCTGTGTGCCCTGGCAGCCATCTGAAGATAGATCAGATGCATCTCATCCTTGGTTTTCCTGAGTGAGCAGTGGTGAGAATGTCACTGGCAGATTGTCTCCCATAATGATTGTCATGAGGTCCACATTGTTCTTCAGAGCCTCATGATTTTCCAGCTTGAAATCACAAAATTGGGAAAGCTGCTCAAGATGTTTTGCTCACAATTAAGTGAAGGTATTGTCTGTGGCTGCAGCTCTCTCCATGGAGAGCAGCAGGCACAACTTTGCCAGGCATTGTCCTGGAGAAGGCTGTGAGAAGATCAGAGAAAAGAATGAGAAACAATTCTTATCTTTACTTGCTGCACCTGTTGCTGTGAACACGTGGAATGTGTTCTGGAGATTTGTTTACCAAAGGGTGATTTCCTAATTGGCCACTGGTGATGGTGTTTTGGATTCAATTGGCCAATCTGGTCTGTCTGTATCAGAGTGTCTGTAAGGGCGATGAGTTTCTGTATAGTACAGTTAAGTATAGCATAGCATAGCATAGCATAGTATAGTATGGTATAGTATAGTATAGTATAGTACAGTATAGTATAGTATAGTAAAGTGATTGATCAGCCTTCTGGAATCATGGAGTCAATGCTAATTATTTCCACTATGGGGATGCCATGCTACGATAATTATCACCACCAGGTCCTCATTTGGTTTTATTTTCCAGGGCGAAATCTCCCTCTGATGGACACCTCCTACCCCGTGCAAAAGCCCAGGTCACGTCACCTCCAGCTGTGGAAGAAACAGAGCTGCTCCAGAAGCTTTACCATCTCCTGGAAGCCAAGGGGTTTCAGACAAGGATGGAAGGAGTGGAACTCCTCCAAGACCTGTGCAAAACCAGCCCCCAGCTCATCTCCACTAACATTGCCCAAGTATGTAAGGTATCTTCACTGCTCCTTTCCTTTAGCTCCTTTCCTGAGCCTGTAGCAGCAAAGTTAATTCAGTGTGTCTTGGCACTCCATCCTGGCTGTTTGTCACACGCTGGTCCCTCTTACCCAGACAAATGTAATTCAGTTTCAGGCTTCAGGACAAGTTATTTCAGTCCAGCTGTATTTGTCTGGCAGGTGCATATTGATGCTGTTCATCAGATGATGGCAGAATTTTCTGCTGGTGTAACTGCTGCTCTCTCCTACTTCCAGTTGGGTTAAGTGAAGGGAATCCAGCCCCTGAAAGCATGGCAATTGTTCTCTAGACCAAAAATAGGTTTGCATAGGGAAGAGAAGTATCAGGCTGGGTTGGTTTAAACCCAGTGGTTTTTTTAAAGAATACTTCTATATACTCCATCTTGTCTTACACAGGCACAGCTCTGGCTACTCATTTCCATCCTTGTTCCTTTTCCTCTTGGTAAAGACAGTGCTCACCCTTCTTGGAGGTCTTTTTTTCTCTTTGGAAAAGAAGGAAAACAGCTAAGGACTCATCTCTGCCTTCTCCTCCCAGTAGCTGCTTTTTCCCTTTTTCCAGGAAAAGGTGCCTGATAATGAGGCTGTCAAGGGACTGAACCTGCTCTAATGAGAGCTGTACAGCACCTTACATTTCAGAAGTCCGCCTGTTACTTAGAGAAATGGTCTGGATCCTGGAAGAGTTGATCAGAGCCCTGCAATTCTCCAGACACTGGTTCTGAGACAAACAAAAGAAAACTTAGATCTCCTCCAGCCATACTTTTGGCAAAATCATAATTGCCCTCAGTACTTGAGGCAACTGTATAGAAAACTGGGCATTGTAAACATCTGCTTGCATTCAAAGCAAAGGTAGTCTTTAGCATTAATAAATGGAATTGATTTAATGATTTATAGATGGAGAGAAATACCATAGGAACTATTCTGTCCCCAGCCAAACCTCTTAAAAACAGAAGAAAAGCTTTCAACCAGCATGAGGTTGTGCCACCATTCCAGTTAATGGCCCACAGGAAAACAGTGAAATAGTGCAAGCGAGTGCTGACCTGACAGAAAGGATCACTTTCATCTGTGACATTTCTGACTGCTACATCCACTCTTCAAACAAGGACATTTGAATCCAGCTTTCATGTGGCTTGTTCTCTTCACAGATTTTTGATTATTTTGTCCTGAGAATATCTGACAGCCACAAGAAAGTGAAGCAGAGGGCGCTGGACGTGCTGGCTGAAATCACAGGAGCCCTGAAAGATGCCCTGAACCCGGTGATCATTGGTTTGGTGGAGGGAATAACAAAGAACCTGAACTCAAAGGATCCCAGGGTTCGTGGAGCAGCTGTGAAAGCACTGGAAGAATCCATTGCTCATTTGGGTAAGGCTGAGCCCTGGCAGGGACTCTCCTCAGCTTCGTCTCTGTCTCTCCTGCACAAGAGAGTGCTGAGTGCCTTGACAGCTGCTCTTGTCTGTGGAACCCTCCAGCTGACACCCACCAGAGGCTGTGCAGGTGCAGTCCTTATGCACCATCCCCAACAGGCTGGAATGGGATCAGCATTTCCCAACAGTCCCAGGAGCCCTTGGCTCTGTGCTGCTTGTCTGAAGAGCAAGTCCTGGGCTACAGCTCTGCTACAGTTCAGAGTCAAAGGGGGTTTGGAGTTTGCTTGGGCCCCGTCTGACTTCCCAAATGAACAGCTTTGCTGTTGGCATGAAGGGACACTGACCCATCAGAGCTTCTGCAGAGCAGCCACCTTGAAGGCTCTACATCAGAGGCATTAGCTGCCTATTTTCCACTTTTCTTCTTTGTCTTCTCTGTTCGAAGGGGAACTGATGATTCACCAAGTTCATTTCTTTAGAAAAAACAGGTATAAACCCAGCTGTCAGTGATGCCTTGTTCCACATGTTGTTTTGCATGGGGCAAGATGGCCACAGCAATTAACTACATAGGCAAGGGCTGCTGTAAATTCCTTTGCCACACACATTTATGTCAGCTCTGAGAATGCTGCACTGGGGAAATATGCCTGAAAAAGGAGTGTTGAAGAGGCAGGTCTTCAAGGGGAGTTTCCCCTTTCTCCTCCCCAGCTGCTCTGTGAGCTCAGGAACTGTCTGACTCAGTGCCTTTCTGTGTCCCAAGTATGGGGCTCTTCCTTTTTGCTCTGGAATGCAAAACCTTTCACTGCTTCCATGTGACTGAACTCTTGAGGTCCTTGATGTGAAATGTTTTAACACAGCTCCTGCTACAGCAGACAAGTTTGGATTTACAAATGTGAAAGGAGAGCTTTTCTTTTGGAATTTAAAACCCTGCCAAGCAGGCTGGAAGGAAAGAAGAAAAGGATTCAAAAATCCGCAGAAATGTACTTTATTTTATGAAATGGGGTTGGCCCTGCCCTTTCTCCTATGACCTGAGAAAAGTGAGCAGAAATGTGTGTTTCCCTTGTAGATAAAGTGTCACTGCTGAAAGAGCTCAGCTACCAATGGAATCACCTGAGTGGCCAAGCCCTGCTGGATGTCACTGAGCGTATCACAGGTACGGCCTCCCCTTCTGAGCCAAGAGCTCTTCCCAGGGAGCATTTACAGGGAATGCCTGTGAGCAGACAGCAGAGCAGCTCCTCCAAACCAGGAGGTGCTGAGCGTGTCCCTGCTGCCCCATAGCCAAGGCAGGTGGGTTTGGCAGGTTTTCCCTGGCTGCTGCAGAGCTGGGCAGCACCTGAGATGGGGGCAGCGCTCGGCCTGGGGCTGAGCTCTCACTGGGGCATCTCAGAACCACCTCCGGCAAAGGGAGGGCTAAAAATGCCCCAGCTGGCTTCTCTCTGGGAAGCTCAGGGACATCTGTGATCTTTGAGGGGAAATGGTGGCCAATGCTGTTTCAGGGCATCAGTTTGTTTTGTCCTCACAGAATTCTTGTTTTTCTCTTGGAAAGTTTTGAGGCTGAACCGTGCAGAGCCTGGGGGTCACAGCTTAGGTCAGAACTCAACAGAGGTATCAGAGGCACAGGTTTAGTGCAAGGCACCTCTGGGGGCACAGGGACAGAAGCAGAGTGCTGAGGCTCCCTGCCTGTGCTGTCACAGTGGCCTTGGACTGAGCCTTTCAGGGTGTGCAAACAGTGTCTGCCTGTGTCAGTGCTGTCCAAAATGCTACAAATGCAGCTGATAATTGATTCCTCAGAGGAGCTTGCTATGTCAGCAATAGCCAAGGAATGGAAAAAGGATAATCTCAATATATAGCAGAGAAGATGATTGATAGCCTTGCTTTAACTGGGGCTAAATCCACTGCTAATTATGCCAACATCTTTGAATGCAAGGTTTAATACACTTTGTGTCTTCATTAGGAATCTCAAAAGGGCATGTTCAGTGATTGGGAATGTCAAAGGTCCTTTAAAGAGCATTTGAATAAAGTATATCTCCAGCAATAGGGCATTTAGTTTAGCAGTTCTTTTGACCTCTTTTTCATAAAAACGATTTAACCATAAATTAGGACTACTTTAGAAAGAGCAGATGCTCGCTCTGCAATTCAGTAGGAACAGACAGGTGCTCCTTACGTTCAGTAGTCACCGATGTCTTTAATTGCATTTAAACTCAAATGAATTCCCATTTTAAAATGGGTACCATAACCCTTTCCTGCTTAGCAGAATTGGTTTTGGGTACTTGCAGGAGCTCTTTCAATGCTGATGACTGCTGGTGGATTAACAGCATAGAGAAAATGTAGTCTCTTCCGCCACAAAATATTAAATGCTGCTAAATAACATTTTGTCTGATCAGAAAATAAGAATGGTCTCCAGAGCATTTCAGGTTTTGATCTCTCAGACAAATCTGCCATGCAAGAAGCCTGTTGGTAGTAACTTTTTGTCTGTGATTGATATAGTTCAGTTCAGAAAACGGGCAGAGGTTTCAGAGACAATATGAGAAAACACTGGTGTTTTGGTTACATTTCAGTCCCCTGTGTAGCCTTTTTCTTTCTCTATGCCCCAATTTGAGTGGACATTACAAGAAAAAATGCCATTAACGTTGGGAAGGGAAGTGGCATTAAAATGTGGAGATGCCCAAATGCCACAGCAACGGTGTCTGAGTAATTACCTAAGGTTTGAAACAGCTCTTTGTTGGAAGCCCCAAAAGCATTCTGCCAAAGACACCAGCTGGTCACTGATGTTTCTCATCCAGCTGTCAGGCAGCAGCCATCTCTGGTGGGCTGGAGTTTTGAGGTGTGTTCTAACCCTGCCCTTTGCTGTGTGCCACTGAGCACAGGGAAGAGCCAGAATAGACGTTTGGCACTTGACATCAAAGTTACAAAAATGGAATCATCCCTTTTATTAGAAATCTCTCAATTTCCTCTCTATGGTGCATTTCCAAATCTTCAGTGTGGGTTTAGACAATTTGTTAATGGAAATCAAAGGCAATTGGACATTTCATTCATTGTTCATGCAGAAAGAGATTGTGAAATAATTTAGTAAAGGTAGGAAGTCTGCCACAGGGCCAAGGCTCTGGTTGGAGCAATTAGTGCTGAGGGGTGGGTGGTTCTGTTTCCAGGATGCTGAGCTGCTTTGCCCGTTTCTGGATCAAGGGGCTCTGGTGCTATTTTGCTGCTGTTGGCCAGAGAGGCTGGCAAGAAGCAGAAGCAGAGGTAGATCCTTGTTTGCAGTGAGGCTGGTGGGTAAGGAGCTGTGTCTCTGTCCCGGCAGTGCTTGTGCAGGGGGTTCATGCCAGGAGCCCTGAAGTCGTCCAGCGCGACGCCCTGCCCGTGCTCTGGTCCTGCCTGGAGAACAAGGCGCTGCCTGTGCGGAGCGCCAACGACCGCACCGTGGCCACCAAGCTGGCCTCTGCCCTCTGTAAGGTGATGGGCACCCAGCTGAAGAAATGTGCTGCCAGCAAGCCTCCACATGTGCGGGAAAACCTCTTCAAAATGCTGGGCTGGTGAAGGCGAGATGTTCTCCAGAAGGCTGAGGAAGCGCTGAGTTGGACACCTCTGGATTTGCCTTTTGAGCTGTGCCAAAAATGACGAAATCCTAAGGAAGGGTGTTCATCTGCCCCTGCTCTCTCCATTGCCCTTCCTAGTCATGGCATGGGGGGCCTGGAGCAGCTCCAGATGGAGGACAAGGTGAAGGCAATCATGGCTCAGCCTCACAGAGAGGTGAGGGGGGAGCTGGGCCAATCCCTGCTGGGAGGAAGGGTCTTGTGGCAGCCCAGAGAGGCTGTGCACATTGCCAGGGAACAGCTGTGCCCTGCACGTGCCCCTGCAATGAGCTGCGCTGCTGCCAGTGCCCCTGGAGCTGTAGGGCTGCTGAGCTGTGGGGCAGGCAGAGGAGCAGGAGGGTGCGTGTGCAGCTGAGCCGCTCCTGGAGAGCACAGGGCTCTGGGCTCCCTGCTGTCCCAGGGCAGCCCAGAGGCCAGGCTGTGCCTGTGCCAGCTCTGGGGAAGTGGCTCAGGGTTTTGCCCTGGCCTGCCTCAGTGTCTGCCAGCAGGAGCATGTTTCCCTGTGCAGCTGTTTAGACATATCCAGGAAATGTGTCCCAGGAAATATGGAGCTTCAGATGCTTTAGGTTTGTATGGTGGCCTCTGTTAAACTTGGTGTCTCCATTTTGCAGTTCTGGCTGGTTACAGTCTTACCAAGAAGTTTTCTCTGGACACTTCCAATGTTCCCTCACCCACAAAGTCCTCACCTCCCATCCAGAAGAGCTCTCTTTCCTCCAAGCTCAGGAAGAAGCTGCCGCCTGTATGGAGAGTGTTTGAAGAACAGGATTGATGCATTAGGCTTGATAGTTACAGATGTACATATGTTCTGATCCTTAGATGTAGTTTTGAATTAATGTATTTTGATTCTGTCTTTAAGTTTTGATGACATAGTTTTAATTCTACATATTGTATTTTGATTATGAAAAAAAAAGTAAATTAAAAAAAAAAATTAAATAAACCAAGAGGAGAACGTGAGACCAGGACCTGCTAGCGTAGAGATTATGGGAGTGCAGCTCACTCAATGTGCCAGTGTCTCACCACATCGTTTCCTCATTGGGCCTCTCCTCTTCCTCTTTGGCCATGTTTTCTTTGTATCATTTGTGCTGCTCTTTGTTACTTGGAATAACAACGGGGCCACACATTGACCTCTTTGGGGGACAATGGATCCAAAAGATCCTGTCTAGTCAAAGGTTTTCTACCTAGGTGTGTTCTGTGCTCACCAAAGGCCTGAGCAAAGAAACCAAGAGAAGTGTGCCCAAATCCCAAAGCTTTGCTCCTTTGAAATTTCCCACAGATCTGGCTCACAGGTGTCCTCAATCACAATTCCATAGGTAAGAAGAGGTCATGTATTTCACTGGGAAAAGATGCACGGCTTTGGCAAAGTCACCTGTATGTATATTTACTGGGGACAGCAGTGCAGCTGTGTTGTTTGCACCTTGTTTGCAGAAGGATGAGTGCAATGGGAGGCCAATAACAAGTGACAAGGGTTCCTCAAATCTGCACTGCAGCCTGGGTGCCATTCAGCCCAGAGCTAGGGGATCATTTGTTCCCATGGACCACTTCTTGCCAGTGGAACGAATTCCTGCACAGCTGGAAGAAGCAATTCGGGATTCAGCTCCAGCTGTTGGTGGGCTGCATGATCATTGACAATGCTGCACTTCCAGAAATTATTCTGCAGTTTCCTTTCATAGTCATTTGAAGCTTTTAAACTTCACATTTCAATTTGCTTTGCCTTAGGGAAAAACACTTCTGGGCCCAGTGCAAACTACAACCTTCTGACAGCAAAGTCCTCATGGTTGCAGCCTCTGATGTTACAGAATGTCACCTGGCTGCATGTGTTTGCTTAGCTCTGGGTCTAGTCCCAGCCTAGTAAAGCCCAGGCAGGGTGGCACATTGCAGGGAAAACTGGTCCATGAGCTTATGGGGTTGCCATCAGCAGCAGAGTGAATGTGCCCTTTGGGGACTTCTCTGGAGACAAAATTAGGGACCTACTCCATGCCACAGTATTCTCTTAGATCTTTCTAAAATATCCTAGAAAAGGCTGTGAAACTTCACATCTCCTTGCACAGCCAGTGTTTCAAGAGGGGCATTTTTGTCCCTCCTCAAAGTCATTGCTCTTGCACATCAGAAACATGAACATCCACCAACAGGAATGATGCATGGTCCTGCTGCTGCTGCAGAAGACTGGGCAGTGCACACCTGGGTGTTACCAATATGAGCACTTATTTAGCATTTCATGCTCCTTCAAGCTGTCCAGATCCCAGGGCTTTTTGTTTCAAAGCAGCCACTGCACCATCTCTGGGGAAGAACAGGAAATGGGAAACAGCAACTGCCAGCCTTGCAGGGGTGTGGGGGAAAACCTGAAGTGTCTGCATCAAAAGATGAATGGGAAGAATGTAATTGCCAAAGCAAACGCTTCATTAGGATAGCAGGAGCAGTTCTTTACTGCATGCTTGCATGAAGATCATTTGGGATCTCCTTTTTGTGTCTCATGCAGAAAAGGAGCTCTTAATAATACCACACTACTTAAACCAGATTGGGATGTAGCTCTGCAGTGGTTCACAATGAAGCAGACTGCCTGCTCTGTCACTGCCAGCCCTGCTGAGCCTGCGAGGGACTGTAGTGTATCCCATGCCTGTTTTGCCTCCAAGCAAAGCTTGGTTTTCCTTATTAGTGTGGAGTAAATACGAGAGTAATGAAATGGACAATTAAACTGGCCACTTTGGAGGATATGCTCATGCTTTTGCATGTCAGTCCTGTACCTCATGCTCCCAAGGCTTGTTATTAATCATAAAGTATTTTAACAAAAAAACCTCGGCTCTCATGTTACATCTGAATAAAATTGCACAAGATCATCAAGAATTCTGCTGTCAGGAACAAGACAAGAGCCTTCCGACACTCACTTGCAGCTGTCCTGGATTGCTGCAGCCCTTTGTGAAAAGCTGCTGCAGACAGAGTGTTTGCAGTTGGTTCGGGCCTTTATGAAAGATCTGTGGAGCAGTGTGCAGGGCTCTCCTGGCAGGAAACTGTTTGTCCAAGCCCAGGGACACGGCGCCGGCAGGAGCGGAGCAGCCCCGCTCCCAGCCCGAGAGTCTGTGAGCTGAGCCACGCCGGGGAGAAAAGGCAGCGAGGGGCTCCAGCCCAGCTGCTTCACTGCCCTGCCCGCTCCATGGAGCTCTGCCACGGGAGAAAGCCGACGCCGGACGAGCCCCCGAGCTTCCATCAGCTGCTGGAACTGCTCCGTGACAGCTCCTGTTCTTCCGAGAGAGACCCCGGTGCCTTCTTGTAACACGTGCCATGGGGGGATTCTGTTTGTTAATAAACTGTTGGGAGTTTTCCACTTTCATCTATCAGTAATAATTTCCTATTGCTGGAAAGGTGTTGTTGGAACACTTTAGAGGAGACGATTTATTGCACAATATCCTGTTTGAAGTTGTCTCAAACTGTGTGAGACAGATGGCTTCACATAGGAGCATCCCCAAGGCTGCTGAGGGGAAGGCACAGAGGAAGACAAACCCAGTATTTCTGAGGGAAACTCCTTGACACCAACCCAACCTGAGTTGTCAAACACCAGACCTGATATTTCGAGACATGGGCCAAAGGGGAAACCTTTCAGTGTGTTTGGTCCAGGCTGGGATATGCTCGAGGCAAAGGTGTGTCAGTGTGTTGGATAATACTCTTTTCTTGACCTAGAAATGGGGAAACTGAGAGGTGTTTTAATAACTTTTATTCCATTTTCACTCTCATGAGAAGGGTGAGACAATACAGATCTTATAATTCACGCCATCACAATCAGAAGCCAACTATTTCCTAATTATAATACATTATAAGCGTTTCTTGGTCTATCAGCCTTTTGCCATGCCACGTTGTAGATGCCCTAAAGCCAATTATTTAAAACTACCCCTCGTGGGTCCCACTACAATGCATCTTTCATAGCTCTGTTTTTCCAAAATCTTATTTGCAAGGCCATCTTTTGGAAATTTTTTCCAGCTTCATTTCTCTCTCAACAATATCTGTCCTATTCCATGGCATTTTTAAGTTAGCATTTCTTGTCTCAAGGTTTATATACAGATGCATACTCTGTGGGCCTTCTACTAGGCCCTAAAAGCTTTCTACAAATCCATTTCCCACATCAGTGCACTTGGCTCCTTCTCTCCTCATCGTGCCTGGCAAGCACGGGAGCCCAGAGCTCCTGCAGAACCCATCCCAGCACTCAGTGGGAGCAAACCTGTGTCCAGTTCTCACCTGGAGCTGTGGTGCCCAGCATTCCACCACACTGGAATGAGGAACTGTTCCTGCTCTTTCAGAAGGAGCTAAGGAGCTTTGGCCTTCAGATCAATTGTCTGCCGGCTCCCGCAGCGCCTGGTGCTGCTCCCTTGCCAGAGGCACCCCAGGCCAGGGGGGCACATCTGGGCTGCTGTGTCTGCCTCTGGGGCTCCCTGTTCTGGGCAGCGAGGAGGAGCTGCAGAGGCTCTGCAGGACTGACAGGATGGGCTTTGGGGCTGGCAGGAGAAGCTGAGGGACCTGGGCTGCTGGAGCTGCTGAAGAGGAGGCCCAGGGCTCATCCTGCAACTGCTCCAAGGGTGGTTTCAGAGAATCCCAGAATCAGCCAGGGTGGAAGAGGCCACGGAGATCATCAAGTCCACCCTGTGCCCTGACACCGCCTTGTCTCCCCTGAGCCTCCTCCAGGATAAACAACCCCAGCTGCTCTCTCAGCCACTCGCCACAGCTCTTGTGCTCCAGACCCCTCCCCAGCCTTGCTGCCCTTCTCTGGACACGCTCCGGCCCCTCCATGTCCTTCCTAAATTGGGGGCACCAGAACTGGACACAGCCCTTGAGGTGCTGCCCAAGCAGTGCTTAGCACAGGGGAAGAATCCCTGCCCTGCTCCTGCTGGCCACACCATTCCTGAGCCAGGCCAGGAGCCATTGGCCTGCTTGCCCACCTGGGCACTCTGCTGGCTCATGCCCAGCCTGCTGTCCATCAGTCCCTGCAGGTCCCTTTGTGCCTGGCCGCTCTCCAGCCCCGCTGGCACCTTGTTGAGGGAGGCGGGCAGGGAGGGAACGGGTCCAGATCCAGTCCTTCCTGAAATGTGGTGTTTGCTGGCACTGCCAGTTCCCACGTCTTGGTATTTCCCTATTGTGGCACAGCCCAAGTGCAGCAAGTGGCTGGCAAAGAAAGTCAAAAGCAAGCAAAGACCTGGTACCTACAGCAACCCGATCACGGGTTTGCTGACAGTGCCAGTACCCAGATGGGGAATGTTTCAGATGCCAGCACAGCACAATTGCAGCAGTTTGCTGGCACAGGAAATGAGCATCAGGCAATTTCTCAGTGCCGGCTCATCCCTCAGCCAGATCTGGTGTGCGCTGGCACTGCCAGTGGCCAGACCTGGCAATTTCCCTCTTCTGGCAGCAGCCATGTGCAGCAATTTGCTGGCCAAGAAAGGTAAAACCTGGCAGTTTCCCCTTGGCAGCACTGCCCAATGGGGAGTTTGCTGGCAGCAGGACCCGAGGGAGGGAGGGAGGGAGGGAGGAAGGAAGGAAGGAAGGAAGGAAGGAAGGAAGGAAGGAAGGAAGGAAGGAAGGAAGGAAGGAAGGAAGGAAGGAAGGCATCCGGATCCAGTCCTGCCTGGAGCCTGGAATGGGCCGTTTGCTGGCACTGCCAGCGCCCCGATCTGAAAATGTCCCTATTCTGGCACAGCCCAAGTGCAGCAATTTGCTGGCACAGAAATCCAAAACCTGTGGCAGCTTCCTGCTCCTGGGTCTGGCACCGCCCCCACATCTTGCGTTTCATGTAACCAGAACCCAGATTTGGAAATTTCCCGGTGCCGGCAGAGCCCAAATCCGGCAGATTTCTGTCGCCGGCAATGACGCCGCCCGGATCTGGTGTTTGCTGGCAGCGCCAGCGCCCAGATCTGAAAACTTCCTGCTGCCGGCACAGCCCAAGTCCAGCGATCTGCTGGCACAGACAGCCAAAGTTTGGAAATTTGCAGGTTCTGGCACCAGCAGCATCCAGCTCTGGTGTTTGCTGGACCACCAGCGCCCAGATGTGGAAACTTCCCGGTGCCTTCACAGCCCAGCTCTAGCAATTTGCTTTTAGCTAGCTTAGGAAGAGAAGTTCCTCTTTCCGTGGAGGAACCGTGACTTTCCTTTCTCTTGGAATGGTTTACACCTGCTCTGGACTGAAAACCCAGACGAACGCCGGCAGCAGCTCACACCCCTGGCCCACCGAGCTCCGGGCCAGAGGGACTCCGGAGAGACCGAGTGAGCCAACTCCAAGCCACAAAAAGGACTTGCTGAATTTGCCATCTCTTCAGCACTGTCCGAGACTTTATTTAATATTATTCATTCTTCATGCTTGTGAATACTTGACTTGTTCAATAAACTGGGGTTTTTCCCCTTTTCTTAAGGGAAGTCTTTCCCTGAACGAGTAGGGGGAGGAGCTGCTTGAATTCGCTTTCTAGACGGACCCCTTTTGGAGGTTTCCTCCCCAAAAGTAGCCCTAAGCCAGCACAAACAGTCACCATGAAAACTTCACCAGCGGCATCGTTTCCTGGTGGCAAATCTTGCGACAGAAGCTCGACCTTGTTCTCCGTGAGAGATTGTTGGGAAGAGCAGACAGGAGAAGATTCCTGGAAAACAGAAACAGCTTTCCAGAAGGGAAATGAAAACGAAAGAAACAATCCAAGATGTTTTCCCCTATTGATTTCTGCGCTCCCCTTTCCCGTGTTCGGGCAGGCGCAGGGGCCGTCCCGGGGGCGCGTGGGGCTCGGCCGCGGGGCTTGTGGGGCCAGCGGGGAACGGGCGCAGGGACCGACGGCCGAAACATCGGGAACTCAGCAGAAAAAATGGGAAAAACAACTTGGGACCTCCGCAATGGCCCAATTCCCCCCCCCCGAATTCACCTGCCAGCCCCCAAATCCCCCACATTCACCCCCAAATCCCTCCCATCTCCCCAAATCCCATCCAGGACCCCCACGACCCCTCACGGACCCCCCCAAAACCTCACCCGGGAGCCCCAAAACGCCCCCAGTATCCCCCAAAAAGCCTCAGCTCCCCCCGACACCGCCTCAGGACCCCTCCAGCCTCGGCTACCACACCCTAATCCCCCCCAGGTCCCCCCAAATCGCCCCCCGGACGCTCCCGCTGCTGCGCCCCCACTCCCCCGCCGCCGCCTCTGCCGCGCTTGGCTCGGCGCCGCTTACGAGAGCCCAGAAAGCACCCAAATCCCCCCAAAACCGGCGTCGGAGCCCAAAAATTCCCCCCCCAATTGCCCCAGAGTCCCCGCAAATCCCCCCCGGACACCTCCGCCCCGGCCCGGCCGCTCCCGCCACCGCTGCCCCCGCCGCCGCCGCCGCCTGTGCCGCGCTCGGTTCGGCCGCGCTCGATGGGAGTCCAGAAACGGCCCCGATTCACCCCAAAACCGACCTGGCGGCCCCCCGATCCCCCCAGGAGCCCCAAAATCCCCCCGATTCCCCCCAAACCCCCCCCCCCCCGGACACCCCCAACCTGAGCCGGGCCGATCCCGCCGCCACCATGGCCGCGCCCGGAAGCCCTGAGCATTTTGGCGGGAAATTCCCGGAACTCCGGCCCGAAAAGTCGGGGCTTTTGGGCTTCAATCCCCCCCCCGTTCTGGGCATGCATTCGGGTGGGGATTTTGGGGGTGAAAACTCGGGAATGTTGGGCTTGAAAATCGCGACTCTAGGGGTTCCAAACCGGGACCTTTGGGTCCTGAAAGGGGAAAAAAATCGGGGAAGATTTGGGGTTCAAACTCGGATCGTTTGGGGTTCAAGCTCGCCATTTCTGGGCTTGAAAACCTGAATCTTTCAGGGATGGATCTCCGGATTTTTGGGGTAAAATCCTGCCTTTGTAGGGCCTGAAAAAGGGGGGGAAATGGGAATTTTGGGTCCTTGCAGGGAGAAAATCTCGCAGTGTTTAGGGCTTCAACCGGCATTTTTGGGGTTCAAACTTGGGAATTCCTTTCTGCCTGGCTTTCGGGCTTTCTGTTTTACCTTTTCCTTCCTTGCTGAGCTGCGATGGCCACAAGTTCAGCTCAGCCTCCCTGCGGGACTGTCCAAATGCCTGCAAGTGCCCCGAAAACCCACTCGGGAGCCCCCAAATGCCCCCAGGTCATGGCAGCATTCATCTGGGAGCCCCCAGAATGGCCCAGGAAGGAGGGAGGGAGGGAAGGAAGGAGGGAAAAAAGGAAGGAAGGAAGGAAGGAAGGAAGGAAGGAAGGAAGGAAGGAAGGAAGGAAGGAAGGCAGGCATCCAGATCCAGTCCTGCCTGGAGCCTGGAATGGGCCGTTTGCTGGCACTGCCAGCGCCCCGATCTGGAAATGTCCCTATTCTGGCACAGCCCAAGTGCAGCAATTTGCTGGCACAGAAATCCAAAACCTGTGGCAGCTTCCTGCTCCTGGGTCTGGCACCGCCCCCACATCTTGCGTTTCATGTAACCAGAACCCAGATTTGGAAATTTCCCGGTGCCGGCAGAGCCCAAATCCGGCAGATTTCTGTCGCCGGCAATGACGCCGCCCGGATCTGGTGTTTGCTGGCAGCGCCAGCGCCCAGATCTGAAAACTTCCTGCTGCCGGCACAGCCCAAGTCCAGCGATCTGCTGGCACAGACAGCCAAAGTTTGGAAATTTGCAGGTTCTGGCACCAGCAGCATCCAGCTCTGGTGTTTGCTGGACCACCAGCGCCCAGATGTGGAAACTTCCCGGTGCCTTCACAGCCCAGCTCTAGCAATTTGCTTTTAGCTAGCTTAGGAAGAGAAGTTCCTCTTTCCGTGGAGGAACCGTGACTTTCCTTTTTCTTGGAACTGTTTACACCTGCTCTGGACTGAAAACCCAGACGAACGCCGGCAGCAGCTCACACCCCTGGCCCACCGAGCTCCGGGCCAGAGGGACTCCGGAGAGACCGAGTGAGCCAACTCCAAGCCACAAAAAGGACTTGCTGAATTTGCCATCTCTTCAGCACTGTCCGAGACTTTATTTAATATTATTCATTTTTCATGCTTGTGAATAGTTGACTTGTTCAATAAACTGGGGTTTTTCCCCTTTTCTTAAGGGAAGTCTTTCCCTGAACGAGTAGGGGGAGGGGCTGCTTGAATTCGCTTTCTAGACGGACCCCTTTTGGAGGTTTCCTCCCCAAAAGTAGCCCTAAGCCAGCACAAACAGTCACCATGAAAACTTCACCAGCGGCATCGTTTCCTGGTGGCAAATCTTGCGACAGAAGCTCGACCTTGTTCTCCGTGAGAGATTCTTGGGAAGAGCAGACAGGAGAAGATTCCTGGAAAACAGAAACAGCTTTCCAGAAGGGAAATGAAAACGAAAGAAACAATCCAAGATGTTTTCCCCTATTGATTTCTGCGCTCCCCTTTCCCGTGTTCGGGCAGGCGCAGGGGCCGTCCCGGGGGCGCGTGGGGCTCGGCCGCGGGCTTGTGGGGCCCGCGGGGAATGGCCGCAGGGACCGACGGCCGAAACATCGGGAACTCGACGGTAAAAATTGGGAAAAACAACTTGGGACCTCCGCAATGGCCCAATTCCCCCCCCAGTATTCACCTGCCAGCTCCCAAATCCCTCCCATCTCCCCAAATCCCATCCAGGACCCCCACGACCCCTCACGGACCCCCCCAAAACCTCACCCGGGAGCCCCAAAACGCCCCCAGTATCCCCCAAAAAGCCTCAGCTCCCCCCGACACCGCCTCAGGACCCCTCCAGCCTCGGCTACCACACCCTAATCCCCCCAGGTCCCCCCAAATCGCCCCCCGGACGCTCCCGCTGCTGCGCCCCCCCTCCCCCGCCGCCGCCTCTGCCGCGCTTGGCTCGGCGCCGCTTACGAGAGCCCAGAAAGCACCCAAATCCCCCCCAAAACCGGCCTCGGAGCCCAAAAATTCCCCCCCCAATTGCCCAGAGTCCCCGCAAATCCCCCCCGGACACCTCCGCCCCGGCCCGGCCGCTCCCGCCACCGCTGCCCCCCCGCCCCCTTCCCGCCGCCGCCGCCGCCTGTGCCGCGCTCGGTTCGGCCGCGCTCGATGGAGTCCAGAAACGGCCCCGATTCACCCCAAAACCGACCTGGCGGCCCCCCCGATCCCCCCAGGAGCCCCAAAATCCCCCCGATTACCCCCAAACCCCCCCCCCCCCCCGGACACCCCCAACCTGAGCCGGGCCGATCCCGCCGCCACCATGGCCGCGCCGGAAGCCCTGAGCATTTTGCGGGAAATTCCCGGAACTCCGGCCCGAAAAGTCGGGGCTTTTGGGCTTCAATCCCCCCCGTTCTGGGCATGCATTCGGGTGGGATTTTGGGGGTGAAAACTCGGGAATGTTGGGCTTGAAAATCGCGACTCTAGGGGTTCCAAACCGGGACCTTTGGGTCCTGGAAGGGGAAAAAATCGGGAAGATTTGGGGTTCAAACTCGGATCGTTTGGGGTTCAAGCTCGCCATTTCTGGGCTTGAAAACCTGAATCTTTCAGGGATGGATCTCCGGATTTTTGGGTAAAATCCTGCCTTTGTAGGGCCTGAAAAAGGGGGGGAAATGGGAATTTTGGGTCCTTGCAGGGAGAAAATCTCGCAGTGTTTAGGGCTTCAACCGGCATTTTTGGGGTTCAAACTTGGGAATTCCTTTCTGCCTGGCTTTCGGGCTTTCTGTTTTACCTTTTCCTTCCTTGCTGAGCTGCGATGGCCACAAGTTCAGCTCAGCCTCCCTGCGGGACTGTCAAATGCCTGCAAGTGCCCCGAAAACCCACTCGGAGCCCCCAAATGCCCCCAGGTCATGGCAGCATTCATCTGGGAGCCCCCAGAATGGCCCAGGAAGGAGGGAGGGAGGGAAGAAGGAGGGCAAAAAGGAAGGAAGGAGGGAGGAGGGAAGGAAGGAGGGCAAAAAGGAAGGGAGGGAGGGAGGGAGGGAGGGAGGGAGGGAGGGAGGGAGGGAGGAAGGAAGGAAGGAAGGAAGGAAGGAAGAAGGAAGGAAGGAAGGAAGGAAGGAAGGAAGGAAGGAAGGAAGGCATCCGGATCCAGTCCTGCCTGGAGCCTGGAATGGGCCGTTTGCTGGCACTGCCAGCGCCCCGATCTGGAAATGTCCCTATTCTGGCACAGCCCAAGGACAGCAACTTTGCTGGCACAGAAATCCAAAAACCTGTGGCAGCTTCCTGCTCCTGGGTCTGCACCGCCCCCACATCTTGCGTTTCATGTAACCAGAACCCAGATTTGGAAATTTCCCGGTGCCGGCAGAGCCCAAATCCGGCAGATTTCTGTCGCCGGCAATGACGCCGCCCGGATCTGGTGTTTGCTGGCAGCGCCAGCGCCCAGATCTGAAAACTTCCTGCTGCCGGCACAGCCCAAGTCCAGCGATCTGCTGGCACAGACAGCCAAAGTTTGGAAATTTTGCAGGTTCTGGCACCAGCAGCATCCAGCTCTGGTGTTTGCTGGACCACCAGCGCCCAGATGTGGAAACTTCCCGGTGCCTTCACAGCCCAGCTCTAGCAATTTGCTTTTAGCTAGCTTAGGAGAGAAGTTCCTCTTTCCGTGGAGGAACCGTGACTTTCCTTTTTCTTGGCACTGTTTACACCTGCTCTGGACTGAAAACCCAGACGAACGCCGGCAGCAGCTCACACCCCTGGCCCACCGAGCTCCGGGCCAGAGGGACTCCGGAGAGACCGAGTGAGCCAACTCCAAGCCACAAAAAGGACTTGCTGAATTTGCCATCTCTTCAGCACTGTCCCGAGACTTTATTTAATATTATTCATTCTTCATGCTTGTGAATAGTTGACTTGTTCAATAAACTGGGGTTTTTTCCCCTTTTCTTAAGGGAAGTCTTTCCCTGAACGAGTAGGGGGAGGGGCTGCTTGAATTCGCTTTCTAGACGGACCCCTTTTGGAGGTTTCCTCCCCAAAAGTAGCCCTAAGCCAGCACAAACAGTCACCATGAAAACTTCACCAGCGGCATCGTTTCCTGGTGGCAAATCTTGTGACAGAAGCTCGACTTGTTCTCCGTGAGAGATTCTTGGGGAAGAGCAGACAGGAGAAGATTCCTGGAAAACAGAAACAGCTTTCCAGAAGGGAAATGAAAACGAAAGAAACAATCCAAGATGTTTTCCCCTATTGATTTCTGCGCTCCCCTTTCCCGTGTTCGGGCAGGCGCAGGGGCCGTCCCGGGGGCGCGTGGGGCTCGGCCGCGGGGCTTGTGGGGCCAGCGGGGAACGGGCGCAGGGACCGACGGCCGAAACATCGGGAACTCAGCAGAAAAAATGGGAAAAAACAACTTGGGACCTCCGCAATGGCCCAATTCCCCCCCCCCGTATTCACCTGCCAGCCCCCAAATCCCCCACATTCACCCCCAAATCCCTCCCATCTCCCCAAATCCCATCCAGGACCCCCACGACCCCTCACGGACCCCCCCAAAACCTCACCCGGAGCCCCAAAACGCCCCTCAGTATCCCCCAAAAAGCCTCAGCTCCCCCCGACACCCCCGCCTCAGGACCCCTCCAGCCTCGGCTACCACACCCTAATCCCCCCCAGGTCCCCCCAAATCGCCCCCCCGGACGCTCCCGCTGCTGCGCCCCCCCCTCCCCCGCCGCCGCCTCTGCCGCGCTTGGCTCGGCGCCGCTTACGAGAGCCCAGAAAGCACCCAAATCCCCCCCAAAACCGGCCTCGGAGCCCAAAAATTCCCCCCCCAATTGCCCCAGAGTCCCCGCAAATCCCCCCCGGACACCTCCGCCCCGGCCCGGCCGCTCCCCGCCACCGCTGCCCCCCGCCGCCGCCGCCGCCTGTGCCGCGCTCGGTTCGGCCGCGCTCGATGGGAGTCCAGAAACGGCCCCGATTCACCCCAAAAACCGACCTGGCGGCCCCCCGATCCCCCCAGGAGCCCCAAAATCCCCCCGATTCCCCCCAAACCCCCCCCCCCCGGACACCCCCAACCTGAGCCGGGCCGATCCCGCCGCCACCATGGCCGCGCCCGGAAGCCCTGAGCATTTTGGCGGGAAATTCCCGGAACTCCGGCCCGAAAAGTCGGGGCTTTTGGGCTTCAATCCCCCCCCGTTCTGGGCATGCATTCGGGTGGGGATTTTGGGGGTGAAAACTCGGGAATGTTGGGCTTGAAAATCGCGACTCTAGGGGTTTCCAAACCGGGACCTTTGGGTCCTGGAAGGGGAAAAAAATCGGGAAGATTTGGGGTTCAAACTCGGATCGTTTGGGGTTCAAGCTCGCCATTTCTGGGCTTGAAAACCTGAATCTTTCAGGGATGGATCTCCGGATTTTTGGGGTAAAATCCTGCCTTTGTAGGGCCTGAAAAAGGGGGGGAAATGGAATTTTGGGTCCTTGCAGGGAGAAAATCTCGCAGTGTTTAGGGCTTCAACCGGCATTTTTGGGGTTCAAACTTGGGAATTCCTTTCTGCCTGGCTTTCGGGCTTTCTGTTTTACCTTTTCCTTCCTTGCTGAGCTGCGATGGCACAAGTTCAGCTCAGCCTCCCTGCGGGACTGTCCAAATGCCTGCAAGTGCCCCGAAAACCCACTCGGGAGCCCCAAATGCCCCCAGGTCATGGCAGCATTCATCTGGGAGCCCCCAGAATGGCCCAGGAAGGAGGGAGGGAGGGAAGGAAGGAGGGCAAAAAGGAAGGAAGGAGGGAGGGAGGGAAGGAAGGAGGGCAAAAAGGAAGGGAGGGAGGGAGGGAGGGAGGGAGGGAGGGAGGAGGAAGGAAGGAAGGAAGGAAGGAAGGAAGGAAGGAAGGAAGGAAGGAAGGAAGGAAGGAAGGAAGGAAGGCAGGCATCCGGATCCAGTCCTGCCTGGAGCCTGGAATGGGCCGTTTGCTGGCACTGCCAGCGCCCCGATCTGGAAATGTCCCTATTCTGGCACAGCCCAAGGACAGCAATTTGCTGGCACAGAAATCCAAAACCTGTGGCAGCTTCCTGCTCCTGGGTCTGGCACCGCCCCCACATCTTGCGTTTCATGTAACCAGAACCCAGATTTGGAAATTTCCCGGTGCCGGCAGAGCCCAAATCCGGCAGATTTCTGTCGCCGGCAATGACGCCGCCCGGATCTGGTGTTTGCTGGCAGCGCCAGCGCCCAGATCTGAAAACTTCCTGCTGCCGGCACAGCCCAAGTCCAGCGATCTGCTGGCACAGACAGCCAAAGTTTGGAAATTTGCAGGTTCTGGCACCAGCAGCATCCAGCTCTGGTGTTTGCTGGACCACCAGTTCCCAGATGTGGAAACTTCCCGGTGCCTTCACAGCCCAGCTCTAGCAATTTGCTTTTAGCTAGCTTAGGAAGAGAAGTTCCTCTTTCCGTGGAGGAACCGTGACTTTCCTTTTTCTTGGAACTGTTTACACCTGCTCTGGACTGAAAACCCAGACGAACGGCCGGCAGCAGCTCACACCCCTGGCCCACCGAGCTCCGGGCAGAGGGACTCCGGAGAGACCGAGTGAGCCAACTCCAAGCCACAAAAAGGACTTGCCTGAATTTGCCATCTCTTCAGCACTGTCCGAGACTTTATTTAATATTATTCATTCTTCATGCTTGTGAATACTTGACTTGTTCAATAAACTGGGGTTTTTCCCCTTTTCTTAAGGGAAGTCTTTCCCTGAACGAGTAGGGGGAGGGGCTGCTTGAATTCGCTTTCTAGACGGACCCCTTTTGGAGGTTTCCTCCCCAAAAGTAGCCCTAAGCCAGCACAAACAGTCACCATGAAAACTTCACCAGCGGCATCGTTTCCTGGTGGCAAATCTTGCGACAGAAGCTCGACCTTGTTCTCCGTGAGAGATTCTTGGGAAGAGCAGACAGGAGGAAAGAAAATTCCTGGAAAACAGAAACAGCTTTCCAGAAGGGAAATGAAAACAAAAGAAACAATCCAAGATGTTTTCCCCTATTGATTTCTGCGCTCCCCTTTCCCGTGTTCGGGCAGGCGCAGGGGCCGTCCCGGGGGCGCGTGGGGCTCGGCCGCGGGGCTTGTGGGCCAGCGGGGAACGGGCGCAGGGACCGACGGCCGAAACATCGGGAACTCGACGGTAAAATTGGGAAAAACAACTTGGGACCTCCGCAATGGCCCAATTCCCCCCCCAGTATTCACCTGCCAGCTCCCAAATCCTATCCAGGACCCCCACGACCCCTCACGGACCCCCCCAAAACCTCACCCGGGAGCCCCAAAACGCCCCCAGTATCCCCCAAAAAGCCTCAGCTCCCCCCGACACCGCCTCAGGACTCCTCCAGCCTCGGCTACCACACCCTAATCCCCCCCAGGTCCCCCCCAAATCGCCCCCCGGACGCTCCCGCTGCTTCGCCCCCCCTCCCCCGCCGCCGCCTCTGCCGCGCTTGGCTCGGCGCCGCTTACGAGAGCCCAGAAAGCACCCAAATCCCCCCCAAAACCGGCCTCGGAGCCCAAAAATTCCCCCCCCAATTGCCCAGAGTCTCCGCAAATCCCCCCCGGACACCTCCGCCCCGGCCCGGCCGCTCCCGCCCCCGCTGCCCCCGCCGCCTGTGCCGCGCTCGGTTCGGCCGCGCTCGATGGGAGTCCAGAAACGGCCCCGATTCACCCCAAACCGACCTGGCGGCCCCCCGATCCCCCCAGGAGCCCCAAAATCCCCCCGATTCCCCCCAAACCCCCCCCCCCCGGACACCCCCAACCTGAGCCGGGCCGATCCCGCCGCCACCATGGCCGCGCCCGGAAGCCCTGAGCATTTGGCGGGAAATTCCCGGAACTCCGGCCCGAAAAGTCGGGGCTTTTGGGCTTTCAATCCCCCCCCCGTTCTGGGCATGCATTCGGGTGGGGATTTTGGGGGTGAAACTCGGGAATGTTGGGCTTGAAAATCGCGACTCTAGGGGTTCCAAACCGGGACCTTTGGGTCCTGGAAGGGGAAAAAAATCGGGGAAGATTTGGGGTTCAAACTCGGATCGTTTGGGGTTCAAGCTCGCCATTCTGGGCTTGAAAACCTGAATCTTTCAGGGATGGATCTCCGGATTTTTGGGGTAAAATCCTGCCTTTGTAGGGCCTGAAAAAGGGGGGGAAATGGAATTTTGGGTCCTTGCAGGGAGAAAATCTCGCAGTGTTTAGGGCTTCAACCGGCATTTTTGGGGTTCAAACTTGGGAATTCCTTTCTGCCTGGCTTTCGGGCTTTCTGTTTTACCTTTTCTTTCCTTGCTGAGCTGCGATGGCCACAAGTTCAGCTCAGCCTCCCTGCGGGACTGTCCAAATGCCTGCAAGTGCCCCGGAACACCAACTCGGGAGCCCCCAAATGCCCCCAGGTCATGGCAGCATTCATCTGGGAGCCCCAGAATGGCCCAGGAAGGAGGGAGGAGGGAAGGAAGGAGGGAAAAAAGGAAGGAAGGAGGGAGGGAGGGAAGGAAGGAGGGCAAAAAGGAAGGGAGGGAGGGAGGGAGGGAGGGAGGGAGGGAGGGAGGGAGGAAGGAAAGGAAGGAGGAAGGAAGGAAGGAAGGAAGGAAGGAAGGAAGGAAGGAAGGAAGGAGGCATCCAGATCCAGTCCTGCCTGGAGCCTGGAATGGGCCGTTTGCTGGCACTGCCAGCGCCCCGATCTGGAAATGTCCCTATTCTGGCACAGCCCAAGGACAGCAATTTGCTGGCACAGAAATCCAAAACCTGTGGCAGCTTCCTGCTCCTGGGTCTGGCACGCCCCCCACATCTTGCGTTTCATGTAACCAGAACCCAGATTTGGAAATTTCCCGGTGCCGGCAGAGCCCAAATCCGGCAGATTTCTGTCGCCGGCAATGACGCCGCCCGGATCTGGTGTTTGCTGGCAGCGCCAGCGCCCAGATCTGAAAACTTCCTGCTGCCGGCACAGCCCAAGTCCAGCGATCTGCTGGCACAGACAGCCAAAGTTTGGAAATTTGCAGGTTCTGGCACCAGCAGCATCCAGCTCTGGTGTTTGCTGGACCACCAGCGCCCAGATGTGAAACTTCCCGGTGCCTTCACAGCCCAGCTCTAGCAATTTGCTTTTAGCTAGCTTAGAAGAGAAGTTCCTCTTTCCGTGGAGGAACCGTGACTTTCCTTTTTCTTGGAACTGTTTACACCTGCTCTGGACTGATAACCCAGACGAACGCCGGCAGCAGCTCACACCCTGGCCCACCGAGCTCCGGGCCAGAGGGACTCCGGAGAGACCGAGTGAGCCAACTCCAAGCCACAAAAAGGACTTGCTGAATTTGCCATCTCTTCAGCACTGTCCGAGACTTTATTTAATATTATTCATTCTTCATGCTTGTGAATACTTGACTTGTTCAATAAACTGGGGTTTTTTCCCCTTTTCTTACGGGGAAGTCTTTCCCTGAACGAGTAGGGGGAGGGCTGCTTGAATTCGCTTTCTAGACGGACCCCTTTTGGAGGTTTCCTCCCCAAAAGTAGCCCTAAGCCAGCACAAACAGTCACCATGAAACTTCACCAGCGGCATCGTTTCCTGGTGGCAAATCTTGCGACAGAAGCTCGACCTTGTCTCCGTGAGAGATTCTTGGGAAGGAGCAGACAGGAGAAGATTCCTGGAAACAGAAACAGCTTCCAGAAGGAAATGAAAACGAAAGAAACAATCCAAGATGTTTTCCCCTATTGATTTCTGCGCTCCCCTTTCCCGTGTTCGGGCAGGCGCAGGGGCCGTCCCGGGGGCGCGTGGGGCCTCGGCCGCGGGGCTTGTGGGGCCAGCGGGGAACGGGCGCAGGGACCGACGGCCGAAACATCGGGAACTCGACGGTAAAAATTGGGAAAAAACAACTTGGGACCTCCGCAATGGCCCAATTCCCCCCCAGTATTCACCTGCCAGCTCCCAAATCCTATCCAGGACCCCCACGACCCCTCACGGACCCCCCCAAAACCTCACCCGGGAGCCCCAAAACCCCCCCAGTTCCCCCAAAAAGCCTCAGCTCCCCCCGACACCGCCTCAGGACCCCTCCAGCCTCGGCTACCACACCCTAATCCCCCCCAGGTCCCCCAAATCGCCCCCGGACGCTCCGCTGCTGCGCCCCCCTCCCCCGCCGCCGCCTCTGCCGCGCTTGGCTCGGCGCCGCTTACGAGAGCCCAGAAAGCACCCAAATCCCC